>NW_020454150.1:1209367-1378186 GCF_003342845.1 Nothoprocta perdicaria | reverse complement strand
CGCTGCTCGGCCCCGCTGCGGAGAGCGCGTGGCGCGAGCAGGCGCGGAACAGCCGCCTTCCCGGTGGGAACACTTCCCGGAGCATCACAGGCGCTGGAAATCACTGCCTGCCTTCCCCTTCCCCGTTCCGCGGTGCGCGGCCGCGTCTGCCGGGGCTGGCAGAGCGAGCACCGTGCTCCTCAGCCGAGGCGGCGGTGCCAGAGCGGAGCTCGTCAGCTGCGCGGGTCCCAATGCCCGGGGTCGAGCAGGGCAGAGCTCGCTGAAGGCGCCGGCAGCATCGCTGCTGCTGCTGCTGCTGCTGCTGGTGCTGCAATCCTTACCTGACCCTGCTGCTGCAGCAGAGAGGCGGCCGCCACCGCCGCTCCCGCGCAGGGAGCACAGAGCCCTGCTTTACAGGTCACCAGCAGCTTGCACAGCTCCCTCTGCTTGATTGTTTGTCCCCTTTCCTTTATTTTTTTCCTGATAGTTTTGTTGTCATCGAGTTTTAAAAGTTTAACTCCACCTGCAATTAAGACAAGTGAGGTTGTTATGTTTTCTCCAAGGTAGATTTTAGTCCACGTGTTCTGAGATGCTTTTGGATGCTTTGGATAAATGACTTTGTCATTTTGTTTGGGAGTCTGGGAAATGGGAGAACTAGCTATTTTTCCCCAAGATTTTTTTTTCTCCCCCTTCCCTACTACAGAGCTTGTTTTCAAAATCTGTAACACTCAAAAGTAATTCCAGATACTAGTTCACTGTAAAACAAGAACCCATTACAGGATTATAGGATTACTGATGACACCCAAGAATGACATGTTCAGCCAGTGCATTCTTGAATTAGATTCAGCTCTACCATAGGTGTGCACTTTATAATGACTGTTTTTACATTCATTTTAAATCTCAAGCAGTTTCATTTATCAAACTTATAACTTGGCTGAAAGGACAGGCCTTGACTAGAGCTGGCTCCCCTTGTGTTACAAGTAATCTCTACAAATGCTGTTCTAAAGTAGCAGATTTGTTAGCAGACTGGGAGAGATGCAGGAGTATTTCAGAAATTTTGCATTGTGTTATGCAAGAGTGCATCAGAAGTCTTGCATTGTGTTACTATATGCAAAATAAAGTATAATAGAGTGTGGAACTGATAGCTGTAAGAGCTAGAGTTTAATGACCATTGCCACCAATTTGGAAGGGGTCCTGTGCGCTTGGGAGTCTGGAGAATCTAATCTGTGACTGGATGGGTTTTCTTGAGGGCTTGATTAAAGTGATTCTTTTTTTTTTTTTTTTTTAAATTATAAGGAGAGGAACATTAAAAGATACGAGCGCCTGCTACTAGTTTATAATTACTCATAAAAATTGGCATTTCCTTAGAAAGTATCTGGGTAAACATCATGCTTTTAAGTTAAATGAAGTATGAGTTTCTCTTACAGTACTGAGAAACATAGTTCTCAACCTAGAAACCTGATTTTTTTTCTTTGAAGCTCCCTGTGTTGTCTTTTGTTGAATGTGAAAAAATTCTCTCTAAGGGAGCTCGTTTTGTCCCTACACATGCTGATTGACTGGGTGCGTATCTGTGTGTATGTTGCCAATATTGGATCAATAAGTGTCTTAGCAGACCTTGATGTATGGAAAGCCTTTTGAATTTATTGCTCCACAGTCACTAGGCTGGACTGTGTTTGTGGCAAAACCTCTTGTTGATAAGAAGCTGCTGTGACACTCACAAGTGGCTGCGCTTCCCGTGTCACTCGTGGGAGTCAAGGTCCTGCATGGCAGGACACACTCGGCTACAGGCTCAGAGCAACAGAAACTCTCCGTAGCATTGAGACGATCCAGAAATTGGGTTGGGTTTCTTAGCCTGGCTTTCTTAAGCAGAACTTTCCTCCTGTTGGAGGGAGTGGGTTCAAGATCTCTAGCATGGCTTTCAAAAACACCCTGCCCTGTGCAGTGGAAATTCTGCTCTCCTGCTGATATGCTCAGCCAGCATTGATTTAGTAGGTGCCAGCGTGCAGGAGGTTGCATGACACATGGGGAATTTTAAGTAAATAAGTAAAATGTAGTTCTGAATGTATATTGCTGTGAAATTCCTGCAGCAAGCAGCAGACTTTAATGAGGCTGTAGGCTAATGTTCACCTTTTGCCACAGTCACTGGCCAATAAAAATTCCTGTAACCCGCAAGTTAGAGCATTTACACTAAAATGTTCATCAGTGTCCGGATGCCTTGAACAGACCCTGCACTGTGAGTTCTGGAATTTAATGGAAGTGATGTGGTTGCCTGTACAAAATTCAATATAACAGTAGAAACTGCAGTAGGTTTAAAAGTGAGGTGAATATGCCTGACTCAGCAAATACAGTTTTGTGTGTGTGAAACTGTTTGAAACTGCTTTATATTTGCCAATAAGCAGCTACTCTTTTGTTACTAATCCTACTGTGCAGGTATAATAGTACGTGAAACAGGATCTGGAGTTACTGGGTGTTGGGTAAGGAGATGGGTGGGGAGGGTATGGATTTAGTTATTCTCTTTACAGTTTCAGTGAATCTCTTTACAGTTGCAGTGAATATCTAACAACTTGAACATAGTTGGAATTGCTGAATCAGTTAGGGTTTTGGAAAATGTAATTTCCATTTCCTGCCATTAATCTGCTTGAGTTTCTAACCTCAAGTGAAATCCAAGATGGCTAAAATAGACACGGTAGGCAAGCTTACAGAATCAGAGGTGTTACTGTTGGACTGTGGCAAGCAGCCTAAAAAATCATGTGTTTGTGTCCTCTGCTCCCTGCCTCTTCTGCATCCCTCTACCCACTTTCCAGTTATGGTTTTGCCAAGAAACTGGACAATCCTCTTTACGAGAAAACCAGTTTCCTGATATTGAAGGCTTCCTTTTTTCATGTTTGATTATTTTTCTTTGATTTTAAAATAGTTCTACAACTCTTTTCTCCATATTTTCAAATGTTGTCACTCAGATTTCATGGCAAAAGAAGCTGTTTTAAATTTAACCTCARATATATTTATCTTGGCATTAGGTGACTGCTCTATTATTTTCATTTATGTGGCTTTTTCATATGTTGACCTGTGGAATGAAAAAAGAAATCCTGATGAAGATATTCTTTGGGGTTTATTAAAAGGCTTTTGTAGGCCACTGAATCTTCCTATGGGAAGAGGTTTTCTTTATTGCATTCCATAACAAGAAGTAAAGAAAATTATTCTTGAAACTGTGAGTCACCCATGGAGCACACTTTGTCAATATGACATCTTTATAAATATTCATGCTGACAGTTTGTTACGGGTGAAACTTTCACATAAACTCTACTTTAACTTCTGTTTCGGAGAGCTTGCACGGTGTGTGCACCAAGTGCCTGGCTCAGGCCTTGAGGATCCAGCGTTGCTGGCTGCAGAGGACGCACTCCAGGCAACACAGCACTGGTCTTTTGGTTGGGATTCTCCCGAGTTGGTCAAAATATGGTTGGTAGTTAAAGACACTGCTTTGTGAGAAAAGACGGTGACCAATAACTTGCATTTCATCAAGGTTGTGGGTGTATGTAAATATAAGGTTTATATTGCTTCTGGTTTGGTATGGGGAGGAAATTATACATGGATTGGAATAACTGTTTGGCCTGCTGCAGTATCTGCAGTATGAACACATGCCTTTTTAAAAAATTGCTTATTTAAAGTATTAAGCATTAACTCTGTTCTTCCCCTGCCTCTTTTTTCCTTTTTGAAGGATGAACTGAACTTCCTCGTAAGGATGTACCAGAAGCATCACAGGTGAATCCTCTCTGCCCTTCTATTGAAGCGAAGTAATTACAAGTTTCAGTCATCAGATGTTGGGCTGCCTTTTCTGATTCCTTAGGATGGGTGTTTTTGAGGTGCATCCAAATAGTGTGTGGAATCCATTGATTTGTTTTTGAGGTGTGAGCAACCTYGGAAGGATCCCTTAAAAGGATAAGGAGGAACCTCTATGGGTCACTCTTGGCTGGAAGCAATTACTGGTCAACCATGGTAAAACTTGCCAACCCACTTTATACGGAGTGGATTCTCGAAGCTATACAGAAAGTTAAAAAGCAAAAGCAAAGGCCATCTGAAGAGAGAATATGTCACGCTGTTTGTGCTTCCCATGGATTAGATAAGAAGACTGTTTCAGAACAATTGGAACTTAGCGTTCAAGATGGTTCTATTCTTAAAGTTACCAACAAAGGCCTTGCATCCTACAAGGACCCAGATAATCCTGGACGGTTTTCATCTATTAAACCTGGCACTATTCCTAAATCTGTTAAGGGATCTAGAGGAGCTTGTAATGAGCTTCGTAATGTGGATTGGAATAAACTCTTAAGAAGAGCAATTGAAGGGCTTCAAGAACCAAATGGCTCCTCTCTGAAAAACATAGAAAAGTATTTGAGAAGTCAAAATGATCTAGCAAATATTTTCAACAATCCTGCTTTTCAGCAGAGATTGCGTCTGGGGGCCAAACGGGCAGTGAACAACGGGAGATTACTGAAGGACGGCCCGCAGTATAGAGTGAATTATGGCAGTTTGGAAAGCAAAGGGGCTCCCAAATATTCCAGTGCTTTCCCAGCTTCGCTTCCACCTGTCAGCCTTCTACCCCATGAAAAAGACCAGGTAAGCTAGAAGATAAAAGCAAATGTTGTAATGCAAGAGTAATGACTCTTCTTGTTGTTTGTTCACTTACAAGTGTGTGTAAGCGAGGATGTAGGTCCAGGTTTCTTGCAGAATCAATTCTGAAGAGCAAATTTAACTTAGCTGGTTATGTGCTGCCATTGTATAGCTTGCTGTTTGGATTTCCAGAAGGTGAAAAGCAGCAGGGAAAATCAGATATGTGTTCTCTTTTGGGTGTGAAACTGTTTTGTCTTGTCTGTGTGAGAGACRGGTATTCTGGGAATCTGCCATCTGAACTGGCTGTGGCGTGTTGCCTTCGCTTCCTGCGTGGATCTGCTTGCTTTTTGTGGGGCTCTAACACCACRTGAAACTATAATACCCTCAGAAGAACTTTGGATTTTTAAGACTGTTAGTGTGTTGTCGTTTTTGTTTGTGGGGTTTTTTTTTTGTGTGTGTTTGTTTTCTAATGTAGATGAGCTTAGCTTAAAAACTGTTAATGGGAACTGGAGGTGAGGTAATTATCCTAGGCATGAAAGTGAAGGTGTCAGAGTGGCATATTGTCGTTAATTGCAGAATCTTCTTATTTCAGCTTCTTTTGAAGAGTCCTTCTAGGGGTTTTCTGCCTTTATTTGGCCCTTATTTCCAGGTTAACTCTTTTAGTTTTCAAGCTACTTGGTGGTGAAGTTGATTGGCAGTTGTTTTTGACATGGAATAAGCCAGATTATTTTGTCATTGTAGTGCTGTCGTTAACATCTTGTTCTACAAACTGATGGTCGTTTTCAATCATGTTCTTCGTTCAGCTGATTGTTAAGTGGCCAGAAGGTGGAAAAAGGAGAATTTGTTCGTTATGTGTGAATTTAGTGGGATCTGCAAGAGCAGCTGGGTTGTGGAACTGTCTGAGGCCTGACAATACACATATTGGTGTATGTATGTTGATAGTTTTGTAACTTTTAACATATCCTAAACATAATTGCTCTTACGTGTGGATCTCTATCAGAAACTTCCARGGACTTCCAAGGTGTGTGAAGGCTGTGTGGAGCTTCCAGCCTAGCAGCCAGAATAGGAATTCAGGGCTGCTGCTGACTGTGATTGATGCTATAGCCATGCACTGTAAAGACTTAGCTGCTTGTGGTGATAAAGCTATCTGAGTAGCTTTGGAAGTTCTTCTGTAGTTCTGGTAGTCCACAGTAGAATGAAACTTGATGGTTGGACTACAGAGCAACTGCAGCTTGAATGCAACGGTGTGTCCTGTGGGATGTCTGGAGTGTGTGTGTGTCTGTGGGGTTAGTCTCCCCAATAGTCTAACCACAGTAACTGGCATCGCTAGAACCGCTCGTTGGGTCATGGTGCTGAAAAAGCCATGACTGGCAGTACTGAATACTCGTATAAGGATAAATTTGTCTTTCAGAAGTTAGCCCAACAAATCTGTTCTCTAACGAGTACTTTGGCAAGAAATAAGCTTTCATTTGGGTGCTTCAAAATTAAGTGTGACTCGTGTTTAAAAGCATTTCCATGTCAGGAAAGAGTGTAAGGTTGGCGAATGAGCAGTTGAATTTCGGTGGAGTGCATGTCCTCAAGTGTGCTACTTGTCTTAGTTATRAGGCAGATTATTGGACAATTATATATAGACTTGACCTAAATACAGGATAGATGTTGGTCTTTACACTSTTTGGCTTTGAATATAGTTTAAGATAAGAGAGTTGTAAAACTAACCCTTTAAATAGGTATTGCTTGTTTATTGGRATGTTATTGAATGTTATTTCATGGTAATTCATGAGTAAACAAAACAACACTTGGGAAAACAGTCAAGCTACTTTTAATAGTAGTTTAAGTATCTGTATGGGGCATGTCAAGATCATATGTTGAATTTGATGCAATAACCTGTAGCCAAGTAGCACCTCTCAGTCATAGCTAGACTTGAAACAGATCTGTGTMTTTTAAAGCTTCTTTGACTGTTAGTGTAAGTAGTTTAAGTAAGAGCTTTTCAAAATTGTTGTTTTCATCAATGCTGAAGGTGAAGTATCTTTCCTATTGACTTTCAGTAGGGAAAAAGTGTGTGTGCAGGAATCTGCTCAGATTTCTACTGAATATCTGGAAGGTGGGGTTTTCTGTGTGTGTTTTTTGTCCTCTTTTGATTCATTTTGATTTTTTTTATACAGAATTAACTCTCATTGGGATGAAACATTTAAGATTTGGTACATTTGAATTCRGATCCGCCCCCGCACCCCTTGTTTGGCAAGCTGAGCTTTCACACTTGCAGTGCAAAAGGCAGACCTTGAGCTGGCCTTCCTGAGGGAGCAAGAAATGGTCAGCAGAGACCCAGAGCTGCCTGTGGCCCTTTTCTGAAGGCTTCAGAGTGCCCAGAGCAGCAGAGAGATAGRTACTACTCTAACACAGCTGAACCTCAGTAATGGCTGAATGCTACTTTGGCAGACCTGGAGCCTGACTGTGGGACTATTGAGTGTTTTGCACAAGATAAAATACTTGTATGGAGTTGCTGGTGCTTCCTTTCCTTGTGGTGGTGGTGATGCAGAGCTGCTGAACTGGGTCTTCTGACCCAGTTGCTGATTCGGAACAGCTACGTGCAGTGCTCTTGTTTCAGCAGAAGTAGAAATAGCACAGGCTAATGCTGCTGTAAATAGATACAACTATCAGGTGTTATTTCCTGTTCTCTATAGGCCTGGAAAAAAAAAAGTATTTGTTTAAAAATCAGTTTGTGTTGTGTTATGGTGCTTCTGAACCTGTGCAAAGACAGGTCATCACCCAGTTACCGGAAGCAGCAGAAGGTAGTACAGCTGTTTGGGCCTTATCCTTCCCTACCCGTTTCTCTACCCTTTGGTGTGYAGGTTTGCTCTCTCACTTCCATGTGAACAGATACAGATATAAGGCTTGTGGGGAGGGCAGATTTCATCAGAAAGTCGAATAACTGTCATCAGCTTTAGATTAGATTCTGTGCATGGTGTGATGTTATATCATGTATGTGGTTTACCTGGTGTAAAACATGAYGGGCAGCATGAACTAAACCTCAAAAGGACTTTGCACTTAACCTTGACTGTTCTGGTGGCTGCTTAAAATGTTGTCATGATTCAAATTATCTGACCATATTGGGTAAGCATCTATCCCAATGTGTGGAGTTAATTCATGAGTTAGAGGAGCTGACCAGCCTCTAGCCAGAGGCAAAGCCTTCTTGACARCAAACGAACTGAAAATGGAGACATTTGTCAGGATGAAATTCTAAATGATATATTTCCGCCAGATTAAAAGAAAAATGTCAGCAGAAAGAGGAGGACACTTATTGCTCAGTAGTTTGCTAAAACTATGCATTGTGATATAGTGAAGTGTGCAAGATCAATTTTCACTGCTCTTATGTGTTCTTCCTTATGTTCAGGATATCTTGCATACACATCTCATCTCTCACACTTCACACCTCTCACCCGTCGTCTTCTGAAAAGGGCTGTACAAGAATGTTAATCAGAAAATGCAGTGTAAAAACTGAAAATATAGTAGGAAAGGGTGCGAACAGAGGGGAGAATGAGCCGGAACATGTTGAGCAGTGTCTAGTTTTTGTATAAGCTTTTTAGTGCATCAAAAAATACTTTTGGAAATGCAACAAAGGTTTGCCTTTAAAAGTTAATCTTGAAGTCATTAGATGATGTAATGGATATTTAATTTATCTGTAATGGGGTCATTGGTAGAGCAACTCTATTTGGTGACATTTTGCATGTGTRCTCCTTGTTCTTGGTTACTTGGATAAGGAAGGTTCTGCCATCTGGAAACTTTAGGAAAYCTATCAGCTCAGGAGTTAGATATCCGAGTACAACCTCAGCGTGGCTGTAAACCTGAAGAAATGCTTGTTTGTTCGCTGTAGACAGATTTTACTTGCTTATTTCTAAACATACAAGCTTGGTTTAAAAAAAAAATGAAGGGATGATGGCAATTCGTTTAGCAGGTTAGAGGACAGTGGGCCTGTATCCAGTGGTTACATCTTTTGCTTGATAAATTGTACTTGGCATTGTTAAGTATGAAAGATACAGAATGTCACTTGAGAAGCACTTCCCTGTGCTTTCTTGGTGCTCTTAGAGACCCTTTTGAAAAGGCTGAAAACAGCAACTGCATATTAATTGTTTCCATCTTATTCTTGGCTTGAAATAATGCTGTTTTTTTCACGTTTATTTTGTGTGCGCCAAAGTAGCTGTTTGTGCAAAAACAAGTGGTTTTATTTTTTTTCCATACTTGAACTCTTGTTTAATTTTGCTTTTACTGGCCTATGGCCGTTTAGCTTTTCCAAGTGCAGCTTGGCATGGTTGGATGGGACTCTTGTGGGATGCAGTTTGTGGCAGCGCAGATGCTGGGTGTTCCTCCTCCTGTCTTTTAGGCAAAGGGCCAGTCTATAGTGAAGGTTTTTGGCATCTGCGACTCCCCCCTGTGCTGCTCCTCAGCTCCCTGTCCTCCTGTGGGAAGGCAAAAGGAGGCTCCTGGCTGAGGTTTCTTTGCTTGTTCTACCTTATCCTCTTCAGCCTCTAAGTTTTCCAGTGAGCAGAGATGGAGACAAGCTTAGGCAGAAAGGAAGTGCTACGGAATGAGCCTTGCTGATTTACCCTGCAGGGATTAATCCCACTGTCTAACTTTGGAGGTGACTTTGCATGAAGTCTGTGTTCCCAGGATTGAGTCTGGGAGTGGAAATGGAGTGGAAGACAGGTTTCTACAAGGGATAATTTGCAGTGCTCATGTTGAGGACACCATAGATGGGGTGGAGGRAAGAAAGAGAGAAGAGGAGAAAAAGAAAAGAGAGCGAGGGGGGGGTGGGAAAAAGTGGCTTCAGATGTCTCATTCCATAAGATACAACTGCGGAGATAGCGGTGCTCCAGCAGTACTCTTGCCCTTGTAACATCTTTATGGTGACAAATGGCCAGAGAATGTTATTGTTACTCAACAAAAGTCAACTRCTATGTTAGTGCTTCCTGTCCCCATTCACAAAATACTCCTGTGCTGCACCTTGTTGCTGTAACTCTGCTCCTTGCGCTTCTGAGGTGCTCGGCACACMGGGGCTGCTGCTCTGTGCAGTTTCTCTGCTGGCTCTAACTTCAGCAGTGCTCAAAGTACTAAATCTATGCATAAGCCAAACAAATGCTTTCACATGGCTCCTGTTCACACTTGAGATGCTGCAGCTTATCACAAGTTGGAGAACGCCTTATCCCTTTGTCAGAGTATCTAAAACTGAAATGGAAAAGCTTTGTCATGCCATGCTCTGGAGAAGTAGCTCATATAACTGTAAATAGATACCAGGATCTCTTGGGCTTTCTTGGTATCTTACAATTCGATACATTCTGACTGACCTGAGAAACATGCTGAGAAACTTTTTTTTTTTCTCTTCCTAAAATGGATTGGCCCGTGCCTTCAAAATAGGGGAAGTTTGAGTTCTCACTTCTGATGTAGCAAGCTCAGTTTCTGGAAAGATATTATCCGTTGCCAATTTTCCATAGAACTGTCTGAGGAGATGCAACTTATCATTTTTTTCCAAGGTGGATAATAAGCCTAAGAACATATTTACAAATGATGTGCACATAATTCTAGTCTATCATAAGGAACAATTCCAAATCTTTGTAGTAGGCCGTTTAATCCTAAGGATTAAATTTGATAATCTAAGTAGTTTCTTTTCAACCTAAAGTAATTGGTGTGATGTGCTGTAGAGCCTGCTATAGTCAAACTGCCAGTAGTGAGTTTTAAACAAAAAACAACCTGCATAGTTGTAGCAGTTCCACTTACTTTTGCTCATCTACTGTCTTTTCTGTGAGCTCTGTCTGAACTGGGAGAGACATTTGATACTTAAATTGTAATTAGGTGTTTTACTCGCTTATTCCCCCTCGCTCTGTTTGGAGTAAACAAAAACAAAGCAACAGCAGCAACAGAAAAACATAAATGACTCCTCCTTCTCTTCTTCACTCCCCCCCTCAAAAAAAAAAAAAAAAAAAAAAAAACCCACCCTGCCCCTAGAATTAAGGCAAACTGCATGGGCTGTTTTCTTAATACTTCTATCTGTCTTAGCCAAAAAAAAAAAAAAAAAAAAAAAGAGACATTTAAGCTAATATTCTGCCATCATTGTATTTGTGAGTCTTTGATGTTTATTCTGCAGCATTTGGAATGTGTTAACAGTTCAGCTGGGTTAGGGAAAAAAAGTCCTGAAAACTCTGGGTGCTTTGCGGTAGAGGTTCTATGCAATTTTTTTGACAGATATTTCTTCTTTGTCAATGTACAAGATCCCCGGGGTGTAAATCAATCGCTCATCAAATGTAGTTTTCCAATCTGACAGTTGCAAGTTACAAAAGACCATGTTTTTTGAAAAAAATAAGCTTTGTCAGGGTTGTACCAAGASAAGCATTACCAGTCAAGTGACTTAAGGGCTTTTCTGTGCCACCTTGAATATGTTTCTGAACTTCTTAGTGCTTCTTTCTGAAGGCCGCTCTCTTCCTGTATGCAGGAGTACATTTGAGCAAGTAAAAGGAGTGAATCTTTTTCCCAACGATTGTGAAGGTGCATTTTGAACTTAATGCCTCGAGCTTTGTGCAACAAAACTGGACAGATTGCTTACTTCTGTGTCCTGAAGCAATGCTGCTATGACAGTGAGTGTAGATTTGAATTGTGATTGTGGATCTTGAGAATGAAGTGCCTAACATAAGGTACCTCTTAGCCAATAGGTCCTGTGCTGTCCTGAGTGGTTTGCTATTAAGGGCCTAATTAAAGGCCTAACTAATCATCGAATTAGTCTGATTTCTGCTGGGTACTAGTGATATAGTGTCATTCTTTATAGTGCATGGCCTTGCTAGATGATTTTCTTGTTCTGGCAATTAGAGAAATAAGGAGCAGATAAGATGTGATGGTAACTATAAATGAAATGACTTAAAGGGTTTGAATAACTTAGCTTGAAAACTTAAAAGCTCAGCTTAATAACTTCCTCCATTAGAAAGTGTTGCTAATACAGTGCAAGGTACAATGTCGCTGCTTTTGGCATCTATTTAAGCTTGCTGAATTGCTATCAGAAGTGCACATCTGTGCTTGTGATATAAGGAGGGTAAATAGTTTTTAAGGTTTTTTTAAGTTATTTTCCTGTTTCCAGGTTTAGTAGGCTTGACTAATACATTCCATGTCAGAAGCTCAGTAATATAGAACAGTGCAGTTGTACTTAGCAATTTCCTTTGAGTTCACCAAACAACTTAAAGTTGCAAATCCCACTGACTGAGCTGCTCACCTCCAGCAGAAGCCTCACCAAGCATTTACCCTCTTGGGATTCCTTGAAGTTCMAGAGCTCAAACATCAGTACATAGCTGATAAGAAGGGCCCCAACCMCACTGGACTGCAACATATTCCATTAGCGCATTGGTAAAGATGCTGATGGAATCTGTGTGTATTTTGGTGTGGTTAAAGGTACTGTTTCTTCATGTAAGACTCTGATGGCTGAGACTTGCAGACAGCTATAGCAAATAGCCAGAATATGAGTGAAAAAAATGTTTGAGAAATGATTTATTTGGGGAAAAATTGTTCATCCTGGGAAAACTCCCCATTTTGAGTCTGTGTTTCCTGAGGGCATTTTCTATGTTGCTTTAGAAAAAGGGTGTGYTCTGCTTTCTTGGGTCGGTGCTTTTAGCGTTCAGGAAGTCTAGGAGTTGTTGGATTTTGAGCTTTATATACAGGAGGCTGGGGCTGACCTCTGCTAGGCTTCATTTAAGTCCCCCCATTATTTTATAAGGACATTTTAGTTCAAACTTCTTGAACTGYTGGTTTAGTATTGATGTATAAAAATGGGGTTAATGCCAAAATTGAAGCACTGTGAGATGGAATTTCCTAAATGCTTAGGATAGGGGAATAAAGGGCAGCAGTTAGCCCAGTGATTGTGTGGAAATAGTTAAAAGGTGATGAAAAGACAATGTTTGATAAGTCAAATTATCAAGACGAAAATAATCTCCACTTCAATCACTGAACTTAGTTAAACAAGTTCTGTGCTTGTAATGGCAGCTGCATCCCCCTCTCTTCCTTCTGTTCCTAATTTAAAAGACACTCAGCTTTGATTTCCTACTTTGTTGCTGCTCTTTCATCTTGTAAACACCAGCAAACCTGCTGGAGGAGTCGGGTTAACAAGCAAGCGAGCGGTAGTGGGAGAGGAGGACAGGGTATCGGCTTATGAATAAATATTTGGTTATTAGTCAGTTTATAAACCTACCCACCGAGACCTGCAGGAGTGCATAAYGGTGCTTGCACATGTATGTGGTGTTTTCTGCCTTGAACTGTCAAGCTCTCTTCCTCCCATTGCTTAACCAGTTACAAAAAGTTAGTGTTACTGCTAAGTTGTGAGTGTTTTTTAAGTGCTGCTTTATTACTGGAAAATTGCAGTAGAAATTCTGTTCATTAGTGTACATTGGGCAACATGCTCCACTGACTTAGCAAACCAAGCTGTTGTTCAGGTGCAAGTAATAAGCATTTCCTGAAGTTTAAAAAAGTGAAGAAAAATTGATTGAGAAATGATGGGAGAAAACTGCTCATCAGGGTAGCCTTGTGTGAGGTAGCCAGCGCGTGCCATGCGCACGTGGACCAGCCTGTTCTTGCKCTGGCATATATGTGTAGTGAACTGCATGCTCTGGTATTGGAGTTTGTGCTGGTTTAGAAACCAGTAACTTATTTTCTATGGCCATTTTAAAATTATATTCCAAAGAGGTGTGTAACAAGCAGGAACGAGTTCCTAATTTCAGGTTAAGCTAATCTGGTGGAGGAAATGCATATTTTGTTTGCTTTGCGTTTGGTGCCTTTTTTTTTTTTTTTTTTTGTATCTTGGTTGTAGGTGAACATTAGAAATGAATGTTACTTTTTTTGTTACTTTGTACTTTGAATAATTTAGAGGTTGCTCCTATTTGTGGAAAATACGAAGTATGACGTAGTGCATGCAAGTTGTCAGGGGGTGACGGCTTGCAAGAAAAAAGAGAAAAAGCTTATCTGAAGTGATRATCTTTAAATCTGTAATCTGTAAATTTGCAGTCTGCTATTTTTGTTTTCTGATATTTGTCACTGGATTTGATTCCTGTCAATTTCAAGCTTTTGGGAGAAGAAAAATGTAAATAACGTATTTTTCTAGTATATTGTTGCTGTTAACAGTCTTTTAGAAAATAAGTCGTCTTATGTTCTGTGGTTACAGTAGTGGCAAAAAGCACCACATGTCACTGCTTGAAAGGTGATTGGATTTTATTTATTTTTTAATTGGTGTACTAAGCAGGACTTGCTCTACTAGCTCTGAAGTCGAAGTTTTACCTGGATTTATTCTTGTCTGTAAGTTCTTTGTATCACATTGTATCACAGTGAATCACTCATCAGTTGAAGATTTAAAGGATTTTGCTCTTGCATCTCTCTAATACTAGTCTTGGGAGAGGTGATACTGGGGAGCTCTGTTTGGTTCCTCTCTTTYGGAGAACTATCCATTTTTAAATAATACTCAACACTTCTAATGGGTAACTAGCCTGTCACAGAGGAAGTGTAGGTGACTCTTGGAGCTAAGCAAGAAATAGAACAGAGATAAAGGAGTTTTTAAGTTAATAAATAGGCTGTAGTTGATCTTGTTTGAGAAAATGACTTTGACTGACAGCTGCTAACCACGTAGAACAAAAAGCAGTGCAGATCTCATTGTGTGCACGTGCCCTATTTGGTTTACTCTGTGTACTTCCAAACACAACTGTCTACAATCTAGTGTTAAGCTGAAAGGCAATGGATTGATTATACTTTCTTTTTCAATACTGTWTTTGAAAGTTTTTGGATGTCACAAGCACAGTACAGTGAGTGATGCTTTAAAAAAATAGAATTATGTATGGCTGTTAATTGTAAAATTTAGTTCCATTAACATTTTGGTTTTTAATTTTGAGTTAAAGGTATTTATACCTTCATAACAAGGTGTCTGCTTACTATATAGTTAGCAATGCTTAATTAGAAAGAGAACACGAGCAGCTTATTCACTTCTGCTTAGTGGGGAGGGAATCCTAAAGCAGTTTAAGTAACTAAAGTCATTTTACTCTTGGCTCTTCTCTTTTCCTCTCAGAAATATGAGTTTTCAGCTGAGTCCTGTATGACCTTAAAATGCCTATCAGCAGCCTTAGTAGCATTTTATTGTCTCTCTGCACAGCACTTGCTTTTTATTTTCTTCATTGCTAGTGATATCATTGGGAGGCCAGCGGTCTGRAATAAGGTTAACTTTGTCTTTTATGTGCACAACTCTAGTGATGCCCAGTGTTACTGCCATGACAACTTGCTCCCCCCACCAATTTTTCATGTGCATTTAATAGATTTTACCAATTAGTCTACATCTGTTGGGAGATCAGTAGCAATCAAAATCACTTGCTAAGAAATTGTTGGCTTATGATGCCTCTAAAAGATTTTTGTAAGTTCAGCTTCTTTTTAGCTGTTGCTAAGAGATGCATTTTCATTGACACGAGGGCCGTGGGGCCGTGTCAGCGTGCTGCCGGTTGTTTTACAGGCAGTTAGCTCTGCCGCCTTGCAGATGGTTGGAAAAGTCTTGGTAGTGGGTAAATGTGCGCTGATTATCTCATTGAATTAAGGTAACCTTTTGTCAGTCATTGAATTCGGCAGCCCAGTCACTGAGCAGCTGCTCCACTGTTGTTGAATTCTGGATTTACTGCRTACAAAGACTATGCTAAAGAGCATTCAGTCTAAATCCAGGTACTGAGCTTTGGACTCTRTAAGAATTAATTCACTTGATGCTACCTTCTGTATTTTTATTGAGCAGRGCAGTAGTCACTGGGTGCTGCAGTGACTCTTCAGGACAAATGACCGAGAAGAGAGTTTAGGAGGCTATGGTTAAGATACCACCTAATGTGTAACGCACAGAGAGAAGGGTCTTGCTGAGACCTGGTTTGGGTTCCTCAGCCCCGCCTGCTTAAACATGGCTTGGACTTCACTCCCAAAAGAGTGTTTGGGGTGAGAAGGCGTGTTGCTTGTTTTCTCAAATTTATAATATTCTACAGGATTCTTATGTACTAATATGGGAATTCACTAATGCAAATAGGGTAGATGATAAAAACAATGCTAAAAGAGTGCGAGATAAACAGATCTCTTTTAAAGAAGATGGTTTAGAGACCTCAAGCTGAGCAGGGTTTACTTCTTTGTACAGCTGTTCTTGAATCTTCCCAAGGGGGGAGCTTAGCYGGTAAGATCTTAATTTGGGTTTTGCAGTTTCTTTGCTAACAATGAGGTGAAAGAAAAAGCCAACCATGATCCAAGTTTACTTCCCACTGTGGTGTAGGACCCAGTATAAATCATGTTGCTTCCTGCCAGGCTCACGGTTATTCAGTATAATTTGAGGAAGGGAGGAATGTGAAATTTAAACGGCGACTCTCTGACTGTAGCAGGGTGATCAAGTGGGCCTGCTCTGTCGAGTGAGGTGTTGGCCTTCGTTTGCTGGTTGGTTGTGTGACATTTCCTGAATTTTTTCAAGACGGCTTTTTACAGGCGAGACCCACAGTGCCCCTCACTGCCATCGTATTCAAGGTTTGAGTTGTCGCTCCAGTTTTCATGTCCTGCTTCACATGCTTCAAGTTTCATGCCATGCAAAACAAGACTGATATTTTCTCAGATTTGCTTTTTCTTGGTTTTGAGGATTTTGCAAAAGTAGATGAAAATATCATTGTTTCATTTCAAATAGCCAGGAGAAATCCTTGTTGAATCTTTAACTGCCTCTTTTCCACACCTTTTTTCCCCCCCTGCTCCCATATGTGTACTAAATGAGGTTACCATTTTGGGTTTTGGGGGTAAAAGATGTGAAGACTCTGTGTTCCACAGGTCTCCCAGATGAGGAATATTCAGTAAGTTTTGTTAAATCTGGGTTATTCCCCAGATAAGGAACATTCAGCCAGGGCACTTCGTGCTGTTAGTCCAAGGGGCACCTGGTGCAGGGTGACCTGCACGACTTGCATCTGCGCCTTCCACTCGCTGCATTCACCAGAACTAAGTGTATTAATTTCTAGTACCAGAAGTAAATGAATCCTGAGCTGCTTTTCAATCTCTTTAGGTAATGAGTCTAATCTACTGCAATAAAAGCTCTACCAGTCAATGAGTGTGGTGCTTTAAGTAATTCTGTTGCTTAAATCTAATTACTGTACAGTGCTTTTTAAATCAAACTTTGCTGGCTGCAGGGCAAAGCATCTTAAGCCTTGTCAAACTTAAACTGTACATTATGTGAAATTATTTTAAGAGTGATAGCTATGATCTTGGCTTGTGCCATGTGTTCTGTATTTACGGAAGAAGAATTAGAGCTGTTGAAGTTGGTCCATTATACAGGAAATAATGGGATTGAATATACTAAGATGCCAGAAAATAATTGAGTGTGTAAATGAGCGCCAAAATCATTAGTCTGTGACATCATACAGTGAATTGCAAGGTTTTAATGATGAACTAGTTACTAATTATGAAGCTTTTTCTTTGCTACAAATGAGCTAATTTATAAACTGCCAGCACCTGAAGAAGAAAGTCTCTTAGGGCCTGAGGCTTGTGTATTATAACATATTTATTGGTTTGATAAAAGCTGTATTGCATTATCTGTCCAATTTAACCAGGAAGTGTTTCTGTTATAATTCAACTGTAAATCTCAAGAGGAGAAAACTGTAGGAGTGTGGTGTTTATGTTTGAATGCTGTTTAGCAGTAGAGATTCAGGAATTCATGCAAATAACTTTTAAAGATTTCTCTTCCCTTGGAGCTGTTTATTTTCCAAAGAAAAATGCTTTTGGTGAGCCTTGGGGTATATTTTATGTATATGTGTGTGTGTGTGTATATGTACATCTGTCTATAATAGGAAGACCTGAAGCTGATTGCTGTACATTTAAGCTGTAAAGGGCGAATTTGCCCTTGTCCTGCGCTTTCTGTCTCACCAGAGCAGTTTTGTTACTGCAGCAACTGGAGTAGATTTGCAAATAGCCTGACTAGGTGCCCAGGAGCAGCATAGATGTAGTTCGTCTTAGCTAAGTCCAGCTTAGTAGCTCGATCTTCTCACTGTGTTAAAATGACTTGCGCGGGTTGTTCTGCTCCTTGGGTCTCGCAGACTGGTTTTGTTGCAGTGGGTGTCCAGGCAAGCTAAGCCTGAGAGTCTGGGCTAAATCCGAACTGTACATAAGGCTTGAAAACCAGGAAGCTGTGGGGTTGTATCGGTAGCCTGGAGGTGCTTTGTTTTGGTGGTCTTACTTCTGTGGTCAGTGAACTTTGGTCAGGGGAAAAGAACCTCTCTGCACCTAAAGCGAATTGAAAGCAGATCCATCCCTATTGCTGGCTTTTGAGCAGGTCAAACCTAAGTGTTATTATTGCATTACATATTAATGGGCTTGGTTTGTTTGGGCTGCTTAATATTGCACAATTGTATTTTAAGAGAAACACTTTTTTTGACTTTGTTCCAATATACCAAGCTAATGAAAGGCAGTTAGAACTGGATCTGGTTTAATGAGGCCAGCTTCTGTTATATTTACTGCTTTAAACCCAGCTACACATAAAGTGAATTAAAGACCAAATTATTTCAATATAGATGTGCATTGAGCCAGAGGGTTATAATGATTAATTTCCTCAAGTGTTAAAAGCCCTGTAGGTTTTTGTGTCAACAGCCAAAAAGGAATTTATTGACTTTACATTAAGCATAGTTTGGCTTAGTTGATTATATTATTCAAGTGTAAATTAGTGGGTGGTAAAAGACTGTATTGGAATTTTATTTTGTTTTAAGCAAATTGTCTCATGGCTTATTAACTACCACTGCTTAAAGTGTATAGTTTTGACTCTTGTAAAAATGTAAGGGCATTCAAAAACTTTTTGGGTAGCTTTTTTCCTATTCATTATGTAASAGCATTGCTACCGAAACAGTGGATTTGAGCACCGCCTCCCTGCCCCAGCCCCAGGAGAGCCCTGCACAGGCTGAGTTGTGAGTTTGAGTGTTTTATGGTAAACTCGCYGAGAATACACTTGCAGGGATGACATGTTTAGGTTCTGTTTCGGAATATACTAACTTAGAGCAGTGTGGTTTTTTTTTTTCTTCTCCTTCTGAGATGAGGTGCAGTTTAGACRCACATTGCTTCCCTTCCAAGCCCCGTCTCATACATCTGTTGCTCTACACAGATGACTTGGGTTTGTCTCTGTGCATTTAACAGATTGTTATTGAAGTGCRATTTGACTGATGTCTGCCTTCTTCTGCAAAGGCTGTGCTGGAGAAGTATCTTATTTGGGATTGTGTACTTTTTATTATTATTTTTATTATTATTTGTTTAATGGCAGCAGGTGTTATACAGAGTAGTTGACACAGTATATGTATCATCATCAAAAGCTGTAGCTTCAAATGCTTTCTTTTCTCTCCAACCCTAATGCAGGATCAAGGGATCATTAGGAATGATTGSTGTTGAAATAGATGATCTTGAAGGACCTTTTTATGTTTCAATTARAAATTATGCTTTGCAAATGTTTCAAAAATGCAAATTTCTAGTTGAACGTGACAACCCTCCAGTTTGAAAAGTAATTACTGTTGTATCAGACTTTCTGTTCACTGTCTGTTATCAAGTTATCTATCAAAGAAAATGAGATGAGTGATTAAAAGATTCAGATCAAAGACAACTGGTTTAGCTTCACTGGAGGCTTCAATCTTTTAATTTAGAATGTATCTATGTCTAACTGATTACCTCTCACATTTGTCAAGAAATATTGACATCCCGCTAAGGTATGCGGTGACCTCCTGTCTAGCTGGGTGGTGTGGGTTCCACTGCAGGCACTTGGGCAGCATTGATATTCCTGTAACCTTTGGAGGCAAGATGTGTACAGTGTATTAATGAGCTGGTTGAAGGCATGTACAGTAATTTCATCCTTGGGTAAAAACAGATGTGGAAGATTCTGTTTTAATATTTAATCAAGCTCAAAGCCTCTGTTGGCTTGTTTAAGTTGACCTGACAGCATTATACCTGGAAACGCTTTGAATTAAACCCCGAGTGCTTGACCTTGTTCAAACAGTTGTAATTTAATAAGGCTGCAGGCTTTGTGGAGGTAGTGTGGCTAATGGGCAATGCTTTCTTGGCCACTATTGCTCTTCAAGTGGAAGAACTTCCTATCGGCCCTTAAAAAGATTTTAATCAGATAAGGTAATAAAAATGAAATTAATRGGAAAAGCTTTTTTTGTGTAATACTTGTTTGTCCTGGACTGTGCTTAAATAAAGGATTCCAGAAGATACCTACTTTTTTCAGGTATGTTCAAACATTCCCTCTTGACAAGTCCCTTTGGATCCCTGTGCTGTAGTTCATCTCGGCTGAAACTTTTCTCCAGGTTGGAGATGAGAAGCCACCTTCTTCAGTGGTGCCCTTAAAGGTTTAGCTTTAGGAAAGTCAGTAGAGCTTGTGTTAATTTAGGAAACTGTTTCCTACTCATACTTTTGAAAATGTTTCTAAACTTTAATTTGTCCAAAATAAGCCTGGATCCAGGAAAACAAGTGCTTCAGTGCTTCTGGAGAAGAAATGTCCTTGTGTTTGTTCAGCTCTTGTGGAGGGCAGAGAGTTGGTAAATGTCCAAGTAGGTGTCAGAGCGGTAGCCAAGGTCCTAGTGAGGCAGAGCTGTGATATTAAGGGAGATGACCTGAGGCAGAGAAGGACTGTGTGTAAAATGGAAAAGGTAGAACTTARGTAAGAATGGAGAGATACCAAGTTGTTCATCTTGTTTTGCGTAATGTATTTTTTATAAATGAAAAATATGGCCTTTTTTGCTCCTTAATGCTAAAATAAATACTCTTAAGTTTTTTTCAGATCCCAGGACCTAAGCAAATAAAAGCTGCCCTTTGCTGCTCACTGCTTCTRTTTTTCCCTGTCTAGTTACGTAATGATGATCTCCCTCATTTCAGTTCTCTGTAGGTGTGTGTATATATATCTATCCCCTAGACTTAAAGCTGTGACATGATGTTTAGTTTGACAGAACAGAGCTGTTTCTTTTGAAATTTGCTATCAGAAGTCTTTGACTGTCTTTAATTCCCCAGATTAAGAGCACGTTTTAGTAATCACGTAAGCTACACAGTTTGAATAACAATAGCGAAATCACAATTTGTTAGAAATCACTTTCTTTCCAAAATATAGCAACACTTAATTATGCTACAGTGTTATTGCAAAACATCATATGGGTGTTGCTAAATAGTATTAATGTAGTTAACAGCACATACTGGCAAAAACTGTGTATTCACAGAAAACTACCACATGTTRTCATGAACAAGCCCGGCAATGCCAAACAAAATAATCATTCATTTAAAAACCCTTCCCCGCTAGAAACTCTAGCGAAACATGACATTTAAGCTGCACTTCAGTARGATGGTCCTAGGTCCTTGGAAGGCCCCGTGTGCTGCTGGTGAGTGTGGTGGGAGGGCAAGCGGGTGGGCAGCAGCACAACGAGGCGGAGGGCCTGGCATGAAGAAGCTCAGCAGAACTGACTCCTGCCCGAGAGGGGATCCCACCGACTGCTGCTCCTTCTTTCCTTAGTTTTCTGCCAAGTCCCATAAGTAATGGGGAGTAACTCTTCAGGATTCTGCTAAGGCTTATTGAAGTATAGGGATTTGTAGATGGGCTTGCTGCCTTTTGGCCTGACTTTGGTAGGTGAGGAAAGGAAAAGAAATATTTAAGCATTTTTTAGTGTTATACTTTAATGCCTTTTGTTTAGGAACTATAGCTGATCCTGTTTGAGAGTTATTTAACATGTTAACATCCATCCCTTCACTGGCTTCTTAAAATGCACCTTAGGCCAAATGTGGCTGAGGAACATGTTTGAGAACTTCACGTGCTCTGTTTTACGTGGTGAGAACACGCGGTGCCGTTCACAGGGCCGCTGCAGCGCGGTAGCGGGACGAGCTGGCAGGCGGCCTGCGGCATCCCGGCCCCTTGGCAGCAGCGAGAGGGCTGCAGGTGGCTGCCTCCTAATTACTGCTTGAGTCATGGGGACAGGTGTCCTGCTTCTTGGGCCCAAATACAGAGTAAGGGGGGGCCTTTTGGCAGAATGATCCTGGAGCTGGAAGGTAGATCTTAGAGGTTAAAGTTTTGACTTATTTGAGAATTTTAAAAGGCAGCCCAGTAAAACTAGGCCGGAATAAAACTAATTGCAGCTGTGCAGCAGCCTGATGGGTTTTGTTTGGGTCAYAAGTCTGTAGCTTCTAAGCATCCTTGAACATAACTAGCTTCTTTGGAAAGATTTTTGGTTAGAATCAGCAGAGAAACTTAAAGGTGAAGCTGGGCCAGTATTGAGAAGGGGATTTTTGGAGGTAAAACTAACTTGACCCAAAAAAGGTGCAGTTACAAAGCAACTGCTGTCAATCAGATCATCAATCAGCTGCTCTTTCCCCACCTGTCCCTGGGATGTTAGAACTGCTAGCCCTGCCATTTGTGGCCAAATACCCAATTGCTAGAAAGGGAGCAGGGAGAAGAAAGGTCTGGCATGCAGTAGCTGAGGGGAAGGGGGCCTTTCTGTCTACATCTTTGCTGCTTGATCTTTGAATGGTGGTAGATAGTGAGCTAAACGCTTGGTGTAAGATAGTGGGCCAGGTCTGATGCCTGCCCTTGCAGAGCTGAGGACCCAAGGTAAGCAGGAGTACTGGGGATGCGTGTGTGACGCAGTGAGGACTGGGAGACCAAGAGGTAGCCGTGGAAGTAAGATGCCTAATCCTTGAGAGGAAGAAAAGCTTTCACTAGTTGTGTTGGTCAGAGAAGCCAACTGCTAGCAAAAGACCCAGGCTCCAGGGAAGGTGATTTTTGTGAAATATTTCCAGTTCTCATAGGTCTGAGGGATAGTTCATAGCCTAAATAAGAGGAATCCATGGCTGARCTTTTTGTGTAACAACATAGGCAAGTTTCATGTTCCTGCTTAAATAAGAGGATCCGTGTGTTGCAGCCTTCAAGATGGAACCCTTTCTTTTTCTGTCCCCTTCTCTCCCATGCCTGCTGCACTACACAAAGCTGGTGTGGTTCCACAAAACYATAGGAAGACATAGGAGTCCCCCATTTGTCTGCCTAGGTGGAATGTGCARTAAAGGTGGGTGTTGCTTGGTGTTAGTGTGCTTCAAGAGTCTAATGTAAGCTCCTCTGCGCTGGGAGCAGATAGAAAGGATATAGACTTTTTGACATACGTTCTTAAAAGATTTAAGTTCTTGGACTTACACTCGTGTATATTTGTTTTCCCCCTTTTCCATCTTGTTAATATTTGTGTAATGCAACTGCAGAACATGATTCTTGTCTGAAAAGTGTGTGGTGACATTTTTGATTTGTAGAGCTTGCCAGGAGTTACCAGGAGCTGGAAGAAGAGCTGCAGGCGTTCCACTAGCTAGAGTGCAAAAATTCATTTATGTAGCACTTAATGCTCTTATTAGCTAAATGTACTTGCTTGTGTGKTTTTTTTTTTTTTTTTYTTTTGTAGTAAGCTTTACCATTTGCTTTGTCTTCCTGAACAATAAATGCATGAAGGTTTAATTAAGACAGCGTGCCTTAACAGTAAGTTGTACCAAGTTATCTTTTTCAATAGGAGGGACAAATGAGGACTTGCAGAGTGTCCTGGGATCCACCTGATGGGCCCCGAGCCCGAGGGCCCGGGCGGAGCGAGCAGCCTTTGCTGCTGACAGCAGAATGTCCTTGTTGCTATCGATTGGGTGGCTCAGTGGAGTGAGAAGACATTGATCCAGCTTTACACTGGTAGTTATATGATAATCCTGCAGATGAATGAGTATCAAGTGAAGTGTTGCTGCGGGGAGGCAGCGTGGGGAGAATCTGATACTGGGTTTCTGTGTAGCTAATAATGGGGCAGTGATACTTTAAAAATAGGTGTTTTATTATGTAGATCTTAATAATATGAAGCAGATCTTTCTGTACAACACATGTAAATGCTGGTGAAAGAACATGCCTCCTCTGTCATTTATCCTGATGTCCTGTGTGCTGCTGTAGTCTGGGGCACCAATGCTGGCGATACCTTCACTGGTGCCAGAGGGCAGTAGAAATACTAGAAATCCTCTTCCAGGAACTTGATGTCCGACTGGGTGTTGTGAGGGGCTCCGAAACAGGAAAACTTGAATTAGCTGCCAAGAGCTGCAGAACGTGTGTGTGTCCTGTCTCGCTGTTGAGCCTCCCCCGCAAATATCTGTAGCTGTCTGGATGATGTTACTTGGACCTTTGTGAAGGTAACTTCTGTTATCTTTTTGCTGAAATGAAGAGTTAGGGGGATATTGGGGTTGGAGTGACAATCATAGAGGGGAATAATTATTTTAGATGGTTTCTTCCAGCATTTGACCTTCTAAATGTTTGGAGTTTTATCAGGCAGAAGCCGCTGACTGAAGCGGCCTTGCTGGAGCTCACCCGAGAGGCAACGGGTTTCAGACTTGTAGCTGTTGGGACTTGGGTGCTGTAACGTCTTCCGTGCTGGTCACCTCGTGTGCAGCGTCCCACCCTGGGGTCTCACGCTGGGCAGCAGAGCCCCAGCCGGCGGCAGGGCCGAGGGAGGACTGAGCGGCGGCACGCGTGCGTGTGTCCTGCCTCGCCATCGGGTAGCGCTGGGCCCGCACCCAGAGCTGGGCGCCCTGCTGCCTTTGGCTCCTTGCAGAGCTGCGCGYGAGGAGTCGCTGGAAGCGATCTGCCCTGCACAGCCTCCATCCCCACCCCGTGTGTGTTTTTCTGCGTGGAGAGGGCAGTATTTCTGGTGTATTTCTCTTGGCATGCAGGGCAATCTGCACAAGAGTCCATTTTTTTTTTCATTTTAACTGCTTTTTATGAATTTCCTCCTTGGATAGGACATCAAGTATTAAAAAGAAAATATTCCAACTCTCAACGTACRCTAAAAACACTTCAGAACGTAAAGGTTGTATGGGCAAAACCTGCTTTATAATCTGTGAATTTTGGAGGTCTTTCACGCTCAGGGTAGATCTACACTGCAGCTGCTTGCTGCTTAAAAGCAGTCTGGATGTTGAATGTTCTTTCCAAAAACCTGTCTAACATGGGCCAAAGCCTATTGTATGCACTGGAGCAGCTTTTTTTTTTTTTCTGGCATTAGACACTTCACTTGCTGGAGTAGCATGAACTGCACTTGGGGAAGTGAAGCTGCCCACATCATGTGTGTGCCAAGGTGACTTTGGGGCCTAGGAACCAAGTGTTTATTTTGAGGACATTTGGAACCTCCCTGCCCTTCTCATCCTGGTCAAAGGCAGAATTTGTGCTAGCTGTCCCCATCCTCCCCCGAGCACTTAATCACACAATCAAATACTTCCTGTTTTTCCTTATGGTTTGCAACAGTTACTCCTGCTGAGAAACCTTGTTACAAACATGTGGCTCCCTGTTACAAGCACATGAGAGGGTTTAGTTTTTGTGCTGTCACTTTGAAGTAAAATGAAGGCCTGCCCTTAAATTCCTGCAAGATACCTGGGAGAGCAGCAGAGACAATTCAGGAGTTCAAAACTGTAGTAATTTTGCTGCAAAGCACAACAGTCTGAAACTATGAATAGCTTAATTATGTGTGTTTTTGTCACGTTAAAAATAGGATTATCTTTAAATAACTGATATTGAGGCTGCATTGTGAAGTTTGTGCAGAGGAGCTCYGCCTGCCTCTGTCTCTGAACAGACCCGTTCAGACGTTGGCTGCCTCCGGAACGCCGTGAGCTTGGTACCAAGCGAGAGCCCCGGGCGCAGCCTGACGCTCCCGTCGGGGCTGCCTCGCGCCGACTGTGACCCAGGACAGTCCCGCGCGGTCACTGCCTTCCTGCCCGGGGCCCGTGCATGGGGAGCGGGGTTCCCTTGGGCTCCGCAAACTTACCTTGAGGTTGAGAGGTGGGTGGCACAGCTGCTTCTGAAAGTGCCTTTTAATTCTCATTTATGTCACCTTCCCAGAGCTGACATCTTTGTGACCTAACTCAGGCGCTTTAAAAATAAAAGGCTRTGCTTCCACCCCTGGCAGCGTGCAAGGCTGGCATTGGTTTGCCACTGCTCAAACCGCAGTGATCTAATTAAAGGCAGTGTACATCCACGCACCTGTAAGAGCTGTCACTGATGCAGTGTTTGCCATGGCACCTTTTGCAAACCCTTCTACTGACTGTCGGAGTTCCCAACTCGTTGCAGGTGAGGGGAGTTTTGCTGGGCCCTGTGGGCTCTGTGCACATCTCTGTTGGGGGGTGTGTGTGGGGCCACTTTTCTTATTCACCTCCTCCCTGCAAAGTGGCTCTGTTGCTCCTGCTGGGAAAGTGGAAGGCAGGGGAGCTGTCGGTGATGTTTTTGACTGCATTTTAGGTTTATTTAATAGATTCATTGATGGGCAGGAGGAGARGAGGGGGTTCTGTTTAGCAGTCAGCAGCAGCAAAGGCTCTGGTTGAGCTACCTGTGAATTTCCCCAGCAGGARGAGAAGGAAATTGGTGCTGAGTCTTATTATGTAGTAGAGAAATTGCTAGGGAATACCTGTGTCACTGAGCAAATCCACATCAGGTTCTGTCAAACAGTGGCAGCAACACCTTTTATCTTAGAGCTGGCTTACAAATGCAAATTTGTTTTCTCAGGCATAACCAATTTTAAAAGCATTTAAAAGGAAAAAGTATGCAAACTGATGTTATCCCCCATTTAACATTTGACTTGCCTTTCAAGGAATATTCTCTTCAGAATGTGTTACTTGTTCCTCCGTGTGCACTTTGTGCTGTTTGTGAGACACTTTCAGTCTGAATTAACTGAAATCTGCACTGTGTGGCCTGGCAGGAATATTTTGAAATGCTTTATCTATAAATAAAACAGTATTATGATACAAAGACACTTGTTCCTCCTGCTTGCTCTCACTCACCTGACAAATTCTGCAACTCCTTTTACATCAGAGCCCTTGGAAGACTGTGTGTGAACTGTCAACCTCGCAGCCAGCACCAAGCGATTTTGGAGTTCTCCAC
Organism: Nothoprocta perdicaria; assembly: GCF_003342845.1. Classification (NCBI taxonomy): domain Eukaryota; kingdom Metazoa; phylum Chordata; class Aves; order Tinamiformes; family Tinamidae; genus Nothoprocta; species Nothoprocta perdicaria. The sequence continues at coordinate 1,351,671 of NW_020454150.1, read as the reverse complement.
AAGTAACCAAAGAAACCAGGGGTCAAAATAGTAGAAATGAAAAGACTTTCTGGTCCTAAATACCCTCCACCTATTCTGGTACTTTAATGAGAGAACAAATTGGTCACTGCGTAAATCTGTGGATCAATACATGTCTATTTCATAGACTTGTYTTTCCTCTGCTACTCCTGTGTCTGTGTTGTGACATTAGCTGCTATAAAACCTTTCATTTTCCATGCTACTCTCAAAGCAATGGCATTGAAGTGGTTTCCATGTAAGGAACTGAGTGCTCGGATTATGGAGAGYATTCAGGTGCTCGTAGAAGTCCTGACCCTAGAACAAGAGCTGAAGATTAAGCCTCCCGGGATGCCTGGATCAACTCTCTCCACCTTCATGGCCCAATTACCTAGTCAGTGTCTTGCTTTCCTTGGATTTGTGCGTGTTATTGGAGAGCCCTCCCAGAAAGACGGAAAAAATACTGTTAGAAGAAATGGTTTTAGCTTTCTGTATGTATTTTGAATAGATAATTTAAATTTTTCTTATTACCTTAAAGTTAGGTTGGAAATTAASTTTTTAGACTATTTTACTAAAATAGAGAATAATGATCTCGCATACCAACTTATGTGAGCAGTAATATATTCTAAAGGAGGAATTAAGAAAAAGAGGGAGGGGAGCAAACACTGATACTGGGAAGAAATCGCTAATTTTAATAAGGATGTCATAGAATAAGTTTTATGGTCCAACTTCTGCTTTTCTCCAGTTGTACCTCTCAAATATCTGGTAAAGATACTCTGTCATTTGGGAATAGACAAATAGGGGTGGAAAGTTTGGTTTTGGTTGCTGGTTCACTTGATTCATATATTCTGAGCTTAAAACTGGAGGCTTTGCTGTTTTGGAGCACTAAATTAAACCTTTCTTTGTGCAAACCTTTCTTTGTTCAATATTAATGCTTTTTCTCCTTCCTTTTCCCTTCCTCCTCTTCCTCTCAGCATGTTTTGTCACTGTCATTTCTCTTCGGGTGTAGATTTATTTCTCATACAATTTGTTGTTTTCTTTGGCAGGAGCTAAGGCAAGTCTGTGTGGAATTATGTAATGTCTGCAATGCTRTGCTCATGATGAATTAGCCTATCAAAATGTTTTTGGTGTGTGTGGAATAACTAGATCATGCTTCTTATTTATTTGGCAATGATATAAGGGGCTCTGGTCAGATCTAGTAACTGTAGAGTGCTTTTTGTATTGACTACTATATGTATTGCTTGAATATATGTGGAACCTGAAGCCTACTTTGGTCCTGGTCSGTTAAGAGGAACCCTGCCTTTAAGTCCAAATAAGCCTTGAAAGAAACCAGCATGGGTTGCCAGTGTGTCTTACTTTTCACATGGCTGAGTTGTTAGTTGCTTGCTTCAAGCTGAGCTTACCTTAAGTGACGCTACCAAAATCAACTTCACAAGTAGTTTAAGGAAGGGGGAATGAGATGTTGTTCCTGAACTGCGTTGCCGTCAGTGAAGAAGTCTTCCAACTCCAGTGGAATAACTTTCTTGTCCAGAATTGTACATCTGGAGAGGAGAATGTGTATAATTCAGACTGGACTTTTTTTAATTTGCTGTGAGCTATCTAGCACAATTAATTTGAAAAAAACAAGGTGTGATTGCTGGCTCTCTTAGAGGCTGATTTCATTAGCCAGACTGCTGGTCACTAGTGGAGGCTCTTAGGTTTTCTTCTTTGAATTGGGTTATATAGAGGTCTTTGTGCTGTATTATTGGCCTGATCTGGGCTTTAGGCAGGTAGCTCCAAAACATAAACACAAGCCTCTGTATCTTTAACTCTGATTTGCATCACTTAATTGACTGAGTACATCCCATATAAATGTTTGCTTCTGTAGAATTTTAGGGGAGATGGTTTGTATTCGTCCCTGAATATGATTGATTAAATTGACCACGAAGAACCCCATATTCAATTTCTTTGCTGCGTTTTCAGTTTATTTAGGGCCTTTTTGTTGGCACTAGCAGCTTTATAAGTCTATTGTATATGTTGTAAGAAAGTAATTAGCCTCAAAAGGGCAGAGGCTGTAAATAAAGCTTTGATTTAGGTGCCTAAGAATTTGTGTGGTAGCAAATAATCTCTCTGGTCATACCTCAAAACTCACAGTCTGCTTTGTTCTGCCTAAGAGAAATACATTTGCCTGCAAGGGAAATGCCTGGAGACCATAAGAAGGGGAGAAGTGCAGCCTTCCTTGCAAGACATCAAGGTCAACATTTTGCTSTTTTAACACACTAGTCCTAAAAGAGCTAAACAGACTGTGCTTGACAAGGAAAAATGACCTTGTTGGTTTGTTCTTTAGCCTTTTAGGTCAATCTGGTCCTTTTAGAGACTGTTTGGTAGGTGWGTTACGTGGCAACTTCTCTTTTTCGTGGGAATGTCTCACTTTCTCCTTCCTATGAAAGAGGGAAAGTGAAATCAGTGCCCAGGAGCTAACTTTGCAGTATTAGGTATGTTARCTATAAAATTTACATCTTCATTTTTTTGGGAAGCTTTTTCAAGATAAATCAGTCCTTATTTATACGTGTTAAAAAAAACCCAGGGACTAACACAACAATCTATTGCTTTATTTGTTTAGAAATACAGGCCTTAGACTATTCTGCATGTTGATTTTTTATGTCCCTGTGATGGATTTCAGCACCTGGTCAAGTGCAAAGCTGCTGTTCTCTGAAGTCTTGCATCAAACCCACCAGTTGGCTAACGGGTAGGGCAGGTTTGGGCTGCCACAGTGGCTTGAGTGACTGTGAAGTTTAGAGGCCTGCAAGTGTCTCGGCCTGCCAGGGCAGGGGGCTGTCACGGCCTCTCTGCTTTTGAGAATAAACTTCACTTTTTGTTGGAAGAGAAATTCACCTGTTCCGACTTCATCAGCTCTTTGTTCAGTTTTTCCTGTTTTCACGAGGGAGACTAGGAATGTGTTTATAAAAGATAWGTAATTCTGTTACTTGGATTGCTCCGTGGCTGACATGCTGAGTAGTACTTTGAGTTTCTTTTACCTGATCAAAATTGGTGATTCTCACACCAGAAAGGCCGGTGGCCTGGCTGGTTGGCATTGCTTGCTGCTCTCTAGGGATTTAGGAGTTCAGTAATGTCACTTCTCTGTACTTGACCCCAGAACGAGGTGCCTATCTTAATAACAGTGAAATTATTTGTATTAGACATGCTCCTACAATAATTCTTTGAGTAGAAACAGAGTCAAATTACATGCATRTGTTATAATGAAATATTTGTCTTAATTTATAGCTGTCTTCAGTGAAAGCCAGTGTTGCAGAATCAGACATCAGTGGAAACAAACCTATAGTTCCCATCTAATGCTATGTCACATGTAGAATGTGCTGCCAGAAATCCCTTCTCTCTGGTCCTTGTACATCCCCCTCAAATTTGTGAGGCAAGTGGCCAGGATATTTCTTGCYTTTGTGTGCAAATTGGGCCGTCTGCTCTTAAAGCAGAACTGGGCTCTGCTTGTTTTATTTAAAGTTACGTTTCAGACATGAGCTTGATTGCACAAARGCCCTACTTTATTTAGCACAATGCTATTCAAATCTGGATAGCGCTGATAATAAACTTGCCCTCAAAGCATGCACTAAATAAAACATGCTTATGAGCAATTTAATGTGCAATTAAACATTTTCCTTGAGCAATTAGCATCAAGACAACTAATAATTATCCCATGCCACATTGCAAATATTTTATACGCGTTTGTGTAGGATGACTTTGCTAATAGTTATGAATAAAAAATATATGTATACAAACATCCGAGTAAACATAGTATGGTGGCAATAAAGTATTTTCTTTTTGTACTGGGGTTACGCTTATTAATAGCAGTATTTTGCCCAAGACTTGTAAAATTGATGTGCTCTTTGGCTGGTGAGCTGTAGCGGTGCCAACTTGCTTGTGATTACGCCTGTAACCTGTCTCATCCTAATTGCAGTGTAGCGACACCCAGAACTTGAAGTTAAGGCAAACACTGCACAGGGAATCTAACTAAGGCACGTTAAAATTCTTACTTGCAAAGAAGAATTTGAACTCCATAAAAGGCCGAGTGATCACCTGGCAGATCCCTTAGTGCATTGAGTWATGTTTGCTGTCTAAGGAGTAACAAAAAATACAGGTATGATCTGCTTGGTTGGCTCTGGAAAGACAATTTTGTTTTGATCTGTTGGAGTCAATGGGCATACTTGAGAGGGGGAATGGCCAAAAGCAGACCTGCAGCATGAGGCTGCATGAGACTGTGTGTGTGTGTGTGTGTGTGCGCCAAATTGAAGAACTGAATGAAAAAAATGCTGGAAATCTCTCGTCTAGCAAGAGAGGGAAGTTCAAGATGTGAGATCAGCACCTGGCTCTAGAACACAGGATGATTGAAAAGAGGAATGCAGAAGGTTGGAGTCGGGAAAGGAAAAAAATATGACTTTGAGCCGTTTTAGTTTTAACTGGTAACCAAGTATCCCTTAGGATGTTGGAAATATCAATCTTTGCGGGAAAAAGGAGTTGTCTTTATTGTAGTAGAGTGATTTATTGAGTCTGTTTTGAATGATTTCCCTAAGGGCACCTTGCAGAAAATAAAAAAGGGGACCAACCCGATCGGTAGCCCTATATGTGCGACTGGGCAGGGTTTTCCACATGTGGTCATGAAGATGTGGGATCTTTCTTATCTTCTCTAGATGATAGAGACTGCTTCCAAATATGTGTTCCTGAAGAAAATGCATTGCTGACATAGCTGAGAAGTACTAAACTAACAGTAGCTTGAAATCCTTTTTATTTGGGTTTATCTGAGCTTTTCTTCAAAAACACTGATTTTGACAATCTTCAAAAGAAGCCTTTTTCTCTTAAAGACTCTACTGATTCCAGCTTGAAGCCGGCAGCAAAGGTGCAGTAACTGTAGGAAGGGTGTCGAAGGACAAAACTTGCTTGGTATCTTTTAACTTGCTTTATAGCTTTGATAGCAGTGCGTGCGTTAATTCTTGTGTTCTCCCTGCAGTGGCAAACTGAGGGAAAGGAAGAGTCTGTCTCAAAACAAGTACTCAACCTTGTCCTTTTTACAGGAAAAAAGGAAGCTTGTGAATAAATATTAGTCAAGTTGTAAAGCTTATTGAAATAACTCTGGAACAGTGACTTTACACATGGAAGGCGTGTGCCTGTTAAGTAAGGGAAATCCAATTATCCCCTCAAGTTTTAAAAGGGAATTTTTCTTTCYGAATCAGGAACTCTGTTCAGATTAACAGGAAAAATAAGTTATTGGTACTTCAGGCACCCTGCTGGTAACMGAGTTCAGTATCTATTGAAATGACAGCAGGGTATTAACATATCAAAAATGTTGKTTTTTAGGTCTCCCACAAATCCAGTGGCTTGTGTGTGTGGAACTAAGATTATGTTTTTGAGACCTCTTCCTCTACAGACTTAAGAGCTTTAAATTGATTTTGTTGAAAATGAAAGCTGGTCCCCCAGGGAGCTGAGAGATTGTCGGCACCTCTGAGCTGCTGCTTTGCCTCCATCTCTGGGTGCATCCTGTGAATTGGGTGGTGCTTTTACACTAGAAAGTGGCTTTTTTTTTGTTTTCAGTGGATATAAACTGCAAACAACATGAATGGAGCTTGATGGTTTATATGAAGTTAATGAAGAGGACCAGGACTGCTTTGGCCTTTCTTGAAAAAAGAAATAGAGCTCTTTAAACAAATAAATAGATAAAAATCCTTAATAGAAAATGCAAAGGTAAGTGTGTGCGCATGTGTGTGTTGGGGATGTTCTTTTCTGCGTGTGAAATAATACAGAACGTGCWGAGCACTAATCCTGGTTGGAAGTGCTAACTTGTGTGAGCTTCCCTGCTTCGGATCGTATTGTTTTGCACTTTGGAAGAGGTCGAGAATGCTGTTTCTAGTAACTAAAAAATTGAAGTCCCGCTTAGAAAGCTGGCTACCAGCCTAATAAATGCTGAAGGAGACAATGCTGAAGATGCAAGCTCTAAAGCTCGCCATGCAGTTCTGGCTGTAGGTGGGTCTTTTGGAGGGCAGGAGGGGGAAAGGTGTTGTGTTTTCCCATTTCTTGGCCTGGCTCTGTGTGTGTGCGCCTGTTTTAAGGGTAGTACTTGGGATTATTAGTTGAAGAATAACAACAAAGCCAGGATACCTTGTGTCACCTGCACAATGGATGGGACAYTTGCAAAGAAACTCATGTGCTTGAGGATATTGGAGAGCTGTGCTAGGAGGTACAGTTTCTATAGGCTGGGTAGGGGACAGGTATCTGGGCAAGTGGGAGAGGACTCCTCCTGCGGCCCTCACCTGCAAGGGGATGTCCCTTGGGATGTGACCTGGCAGGCACGTGTCTGGGTATTGAACTCGTTTGGGGCAAAAGAGGACTTTATGTAGTGCCCTAACGAGCTGCTTCTGAAGCCTGTCAGAGTGAAGATTAAGGCCAGAACAGTGGATCCCCAGTGAAGACCTTGGCAGTTTCTATTTTCAATTTAATTTTGCCTCTCTCTATCCTGTTAACCTTGAAATTGCTTCTGTGCTGCTTCTGTTCGTAGGATAATAGATAYCTAGTGTTTGTGTATCCTTGCTTAAGGATATCTTCCAGCAAGGRGGTGTTCCTGAAAAAGCATTTTGATATTTGAGTTGCAAATGTGAAAACAGTTGGAGATTTCTGTTAACTTTSCAAAATGAGACTGCTTGGCTGGTGTGTGCATGACCCTGCTCAGTTCTTTTACTGCATTTACAACATCTAACGAGTCCGTGTAATTGTGTCTATGCAGTTAATGCTTAACAGGTTTCCAGCAATGTGTGTGCATCTCCAGAGTGCTCTAGGAATGCAAATAATCCTCCCCTTGATTTTGGGGTGATAGAGAGCCAAAGATAACTGCACATCCTCACAAATAAGATGTGCAGATTTAGCTCAGGATGTTTTTGCTYGCTTGTTTTTAGCGGGGAGAGAGATATCTTGGAACATGCTGAGTGCTTTGATATGAACTATAAATGGAGTCAGAACTTACCAAGTTCACAGCTGCAGAGAAACGACATTTGAAAAAAGAAATTAGTCTTTTGGGATGGAGTTCTGAGACAAATTTTTACTGGTTTTGGCCAATATAATTTTTATCAAATGGACACGGTGGCAGAGGCTGTTAGTTTCTAAGAGTAGGTTGCTGTAACTCTCAAATCATGTTTGCTGGTTGCATAATTGGCAAACTCAAGCAGTAGGACTAAGGCAGTGCTTAAATGTAGAAGTTSCACTGTTTAGCAAAATGCTAACTTTGTGCTATCGCTTCTGAATTGCAGTGATTTATGTGAGGACCAGTCAGGGGTTACTGTGTAAGTGAGGATTGTTAGCTAGAAAGCRGCTAAGGTTGTGGATCCCTTAATGTTTCAGTGTTTAAAAAGAAATAATGCCAGATAATTATAATCTTTTCTCTCTTTTCAATGATCTAAAAACACTGAACTTGCCAAAATCTGTATTTTTAGCTCTTTACGTCTAGCACATTATTGCCGGTTTTTGCTCTTATTTCTGAAGTGACTAAACTATACTTGAATAGATGTGCAGATATTCACATGGCTGTTAATGCAAGTGATCTTCAAGGCTGCAAGATTCTTGATCAAATATTTTCTAAAATGGGCTCTGGGAATTCTTCCTCCTCCRTTACCTGGTACTTCCACGTGCAGTCGCATCATTGCTTTGGTGATGAAGGGCAGCARTGTGCAGATGTGCCCAGCTCTTGGTCTTTACACCCTGTACCCTGGATGCTTCCTGGCAGGCACTAAGAGTGTTTGCTTAGATTGGTATGGGGTGTGTATGTGCATGCAGCCCTCAGAAGCCACTGTGCGTGGGATTCCATGTTTGTGGAATCTGAGAAGCTGAGCTGGGCAGCCTGCTTTCTCCTTCATCCGCTTAGCGCCCTTCTCAGGAAGGTGATGCGCTGATGAGGTCAAAGCCAAGGTCCATATGATGCCTGRAGTGGAGATGCTGCCTGTGGCCTGAGGAATGTTTTGTGATGCTTTCTAGTAAGTCACCCTTTGGAGAGGGAGGAAAAAACACTGCCCGTGTGGCTCTGTTTCGCACGGGCTTTTATGACAGGGCTCTGATGAGCTGCAATAGGTGATTGGTTATAGAGATAATTTTGCCTCTGTGATTTTTGCCTAGAGGGAAGGGGGATCCATTGGAGACTTTTAAATCTTCTCAGAGTGAATGTTGGAATATTAACACTCAGCTTAACATTTGTACAGCAGTTACWGCAAGACTAAACAGGTATCTCCTATCCGAGTCTGTAATCGTTTGACAGTGTAAAGTAATGCTATTGGTTTAACACTATATTTCAGAAATTAATACCAAACACTGTATTTTAGTCTCATCCTGTCTTAAATACTTGCTAAGGGAGGGCTGAGAAGGTGGGCCTGGGCGGGCGGTGTGCGTGMGCGGCGGGAGGTGCCTCGCAGTTCCTGCTGGCAGCAGCAGCAGCGCGCGAGGCGGCGCTCGGCTCTTGCGTCACCCAGCGGGCTCATCGGATGTGCTGTTGGAGCTAGGATGACTTAATGACTGCTGTTCAATTTCTAACGAGAAAGCATTCAAAACGGTTTATAGAGGCTGATCTGATAGGCTGGTTTTATTTATATTTTGTTTCCTAAGTGTTGTAGAACTTAATGGTTTGATTGCGTTTTGTGAATATTCAGTTTRTGAATGTAACTGCGTGCCGGTTAAGACCTCTGCTAATTTCCCCTCCTGCGATTGAAAATATCGACCCTTAATTGAAAAGGACAACCTCTTAAATTTAGACATACAATTTCTACTGACCAGCAATGGGAGATTGTATCTCAGTTATCTTGAAAAAGAAATTCTAACAGTTTGTGGAGGTGGTAGTTGGACTTGTTTCTAACATTAAATGGATGAAAAATTCCTTTCAGCTTGTTATTTGTGCTGAGGAAATAATGCATTTCCAGCACATAGAATATAGTCTTTAAGGTTTTGTAAGAACTTAACTAATGCRACTCTGAAATATTAGATGGCAATCTCCTTTTCCTCTGTTTCCCTTTGAAATGGAGATTGAATAGCAAGATAAATATTTTTGGTTTATTTAGTACAACATGTTGCAGGATCAAATAACTGGCCATGCTAGTTCCTTTCTGTAGGAAAGAGAGTGGGATTAGTCTTTATTTCAACTAAGCATTGTTTTCCAGAGGAGGATAATGATACTTGATWACTACAATTTGGAAGTTACAGCAGTGGTTAAGACATGAAAAGAGGTGCAGGCGGGAGGTGAATTTCTTACTGGATCATCTTTGAATCTCTTTGGCCCAGCAATTTATYGTAGTAAGCAGTTGTGGGTCAAAAATATTCTACGATCAGTATAAATGTGGTCTCGCTTTAAGTTTGATTTACTGGTCAGAAAGGCAGGTGCCCATTCTTAATTTTCAGTCATTGCTAGCTCAGATCAGACCACGTAATATTCAGATGGTTATTAATATAAATGGCTCAAAATGCGTATTGGAGCTCTAGGATTCCTGAAAGCCAGTGCATGAAGGTGATGGGATTTGTAACCTCTCTGTTATTAGGTTTGGTATTGGGGACATCAGTCTTCCCAACCCTGAACTGGCAGCAACCTTTGTCCCTTATGTTACCTTTAGCTAAAAACAAAGGGGAGGGAYCTTGCGGGAAGTGCATGAATTTTGGCTAATGGCCATCTCTTTGCTAGAGCCAGGAGAAATTCTGGCAAGATAAATGAAATTGTGGAGCTGGATTTGTTTCATTACGTGAATGATATGCCATATTCCGTGAATTATTTATCAGGGTAAGGGTTTCTGAAATGCCTGGAGCCACCTTATATCATAGGGAAGGTGGGAGAGGTCGGATTGCATGGACTAGTTCTGCACCTGGAGAAGGACGTTACTCGCAAAACGTCTGCGATGAAGGAGGTCTCACAAGATGCTGCAAGGGAGCAGTTTCACATGGACAGCTCTGCGCTGGTATTTGTGTCCCCGTGTGTCTGAAAATGAGTAAACAAACCAAAGGCTGATGTATTTTTACATTGGTTTCTATCCCCCAAAACCCTTACAATTTGCTCTGTGTACCAGGCTGCTGAAGTTTAGTGATGGGACTGCTGAATTATTATGTCTTGTTGGCAAGAACATGAATGGTTTTATCATCGGCATTTGCATCATTTTTAACTTGCAAGGGAAAGATTGTGTAAGTATGTACAGCCTTTTTCCAGTGAAAAAATTAATGATCTCATTCCGTATCATCCTGCCATAACTGACAAAGAGTATCAAGAACTTATTTTTAATTTTCTTGAAGCATGACAGAATTGTAAATCTTCCAAATTTATTATTTTTTCACAATATTTTTGTCAAAGTAGCAGTTTGATATTTCTGCTCTCTAGAAGGTTTGTATTAGTAAGAATAAGGATTGCAGAAGGTTCTTTCTGCTTGGCACAAGAAGGTGCTATTTTAGTTTCCTTTTGTAGTTTATGGAAGAAAATGGATATCTTGACACTGGCTGAAAGGGTCAGGTTACATCCATAAACATTTTCAATGTATGCGCTCTGGGATACACCTGTGTGTTAATTGTCTAATAATTGGGTTTGGAAGAAAAGTAAGACCTTCTGAGCACTAAAGCTTTCAGGTAAATGCCCTGTCCCTTGAAGCTAAGCTACAGGGTACATCCATATAGAAGTGTGCTTAGTTTAGCGTGGGGAGTAGTTTGGGTAGGAACGTTTTATCCTGGCGGTTTTGGTGCCTGCTGTGGTGTGGTGAGATGCAAGGACCTGTCTCCCTGGAACTGCTGCACTCTGCATGGAGCACAGAATTGTAGGATGGTTATAGATATGCTGCTGCCTGGTAGAAGTGGAAGGGCATAGAGTGAAAAAATAAGAAATGGAGGTGAAAATAAGGTATAATTCATTTTGCATTTAAAAAAAATAGAAATGATACATTTCCATGGAAACTTTTGATTTTTGGTTTGCTGTGCTGCTGACTCTCTTGGAAAGCACTCGAGGCGGGTTCCCCACTGCTGTGGCCTTGCCGCTCGAGGAGGCGGCCGCGCTGCTGCGGTTGGCGCGCTGCCCGTAAACCCAGCGCGGGAGCAGCCCGCGGGGCGCGAGGATCCGACTGCGCCCTTGGATCCACTGCTCTCACCCTGCTGCAGCGGGGAAACTTCAGGGAAAGTGCAAGGAAATTCCTTGTCAGATGGATGTGCAATGGAATGCCTTGGACTTGGGGTTTCATTTAAAAGCTATTGCTGTCTTGTAGAATGGATGAAGAATCAAGTTGTATTAAAGGCTGATTTGCATATGTGTATGCTCTTAGAGCTAAAAGTAATCCAATTTCTATGTGTTCTGGAGTTGTTTCGTGTTCAAGAATAATTTTTGAAGTTCTACTTTCTAACTTTGCCTGTTTTCTTCATTACTTTTCTTTTTTTAATTCCATGTGAGTTAGTACCCAAGGTTGCTAACTGTAATATCTTAAGAGAACAAACTTTGCCAYACTGAAGGGATGCAAAATGGGCATTTATCTTGGTAGATAATATAGAGATAATATAATATACAATAAAAGGGCCATTAAATCTAATATTCTAAGCTTAGACATTTGAGAAACCAAAAAGGCCCCTGAGAATGATTTGCCCATTTCTGTAGCTTTTAGGKTTTTTTAGTTTGTTTGCTTGTGGCTTTGTTTTGTGTTTTTGCTTTTTAAAAAAATAAGCTAACTGTCATTTGTTTATTTTTAAATCTAGCCACGAGCTGATCCCATTCCAATATGTAGCTTTTGTTTGGGGACGAAAGAATCAAATCGTGAAAAAAAGCCAGAAGAACTGTTGTCCTGTGCTGACTGTGGCAGCAGTGGTAAGTTGGTTGAATTTACTACTGTTATAACATATTTGAATAGATATGTTTTTAAGGGATTGCAAATAGCTTTTTAAATTGCTGAATCATCCTTTGGACATGAATTTAGAACCCAGGCAAGATGGAAGATGACTCAGATTTTGGACCAAAAGACTGTAGTCTAGATCATTGCAAATGAGGTGTTTGCATTGATATTTAGGTGTGAAATGTAGGTGTGCTGGGTAAGTTAATGGGAGAAGTAGGTTTCTAAAAATATACGAGTTGTGATGTTTGAGTTCTCTCTTTCACTTAAAAACTCATAATTGGTAAACAAATGGTGGTCAAGAATTTTGTTTTTATTGATTTGCTGCTTTTAAGAACCTGAGAAASACGTAAGGGGAATGTAGTTGTGCAACAGTCTTTGCAAAATGCAAGCTGCTTATTTATTTTTTATAGAATTATTTTATTATTGGAGTGGAGTAGTATTTGAGGTAAGGTATTAAAAGTGTTRGTGAAACCTTAATTCATTAGATGGTTTTCTTTGACATAGTACATATGTATTTAGAGGAGGAAAGAGAGCTTAGAGAGGAACAGTTTTTTTGGCTGCTGACGTATGAGTTTTGTCAGTTAATGAACGGGATCTTTACCTTCCAATGAAGTTATACGAACAAAGAAAAACTTAAAGCCAAACAAATGAGCTACGAAAAAAAAAAACCACAAAAAAAAAACCCTTTTTTTCTTCCCATTCTTGAGCTACTGGGAGAAACTGAGTTCTCCTCCTAGTTTCCATTGCCATGACCAATGTGCTTTTTAGTATGATATCATGAGTTTTTAGATCCAAGATCTCTTGCCATGATGCGTAGGTAGGTTTTTATTATTAAATCCTTATTTTTCTCCCCTTGAAGGAATTGCTCTGTTGGGTGTAGCAGGGTTCTCCCCTGTTGCCTGCACTTTCAAATGTGTTGTGTGGAAGGCGATAGAGCTGCAGTAGGAGTCAGGAAGGGGGTTTCTTGTCCCCTGCCAATCTGTAGGTCGATGGCAGGGGCAAAGCAGGGGCCYGGGGTGACGACGGTCGCTTGTCCCTTGCCCCTCGTGGGGCAGTGGCTCTTGCTGACTTCTTGCAGCTGGGCTGTGAGCACAGATCCTGCAGATATCGTGCAGATTAGCATTTAAAACAAAGTATTGCAGCACGATGCATCATTCCAAGTACCGCTTATGCACCATGATATCCAGCGTGTTCTTGACCTAGATTATCTCCCATCCTCAGAGAGCTTTTGCTAAAAACATGCACTAATCTTTTTAGCCAGTCTGTGCTATACATTTTTTTTTTTCCTAGTGTAATTGTGAAGATTGAGCTATGAAAATCTCTGATCACTTTAGCTATTCTGGAAAGAAATTACCGAATAAATAGCTTTATACTGGAAGAGGAGTCATTAGGTCACTCGGGTGGGCTGCTTTTAACTGTGCCAGCAAAATAACTTGTGCCCAGGTAAGTCACCGCTGCGCAAGGTGACTTGCCCCAAAGCTTTTTGCAATGCAGACTGCCCCTTCCTAGCCACAAGATAAACCAGTGCTTGGTTATAATCCTCTAGTTGTTCTGCAAACACAGTTTTTATTATTCAGGTGAGCTTATGTATCAGCTATTTTGTTATGTAATAATTCTCTGGTAGTTCTCAGGCACATTAAAACTGGAAGCTTTGACTTTCATGGATCAGCTTCCATTTGAATTAACACTGATACATTCTTTCTGCCTCATTAAGACTAAATTATCTTTAATTAGTTCCTGAGATATATTAGATATACAGAATGAAATGTTGAGGCTGCCAGTCAGGTTGCTGGATGGCTAAACTTCAGCTACTGATGCCGAACTAAAATAAAAACCAGTCTCAGTGCAACATATAGCAAAATYTCACTCAAGCGGAGGTTATTGTAATGGGATTTGCAGCTTTGCACATTGCAGGGTATCTCAAACCTAGTCTTGCTGTATAACAAACAGAAATTGAATGTTGCACAGAAGAACCGAGTTATAGTTCACTTGATCAGAGATTAAATTGCAGTGCCCACTACTGGCACGTCTGCTTCCCCTTGCGTGTTTCTCTCCATTTGTTTCCCTTCAGGTTATGCTTCTCTGGGTTAATAAACAAGGGAGGCTTTCTAGATATCTGGGGGAGGCAGGATTGTCTCTAAGTGTGTGTGTGGGGGGGGCTCTTTCTTTCTTTCTTTTTTTCTTTCTTTCTTTCTTTCTTTCTCAAATATTTGGAAATATTATATATTTGGGCATTAGAAATGAGATGCATTGCTGTGTCATTCTGAACAGGATGTGTTCTGGAGGAGGGAAATGGCAGGTGTTGAGAGAGTAAATAGTCCTCCTCTCCTTTGCAAGTTTTGTTTTCCCCATCTTTTGACTTGGAAAAAACTTCAGACTGGAACCAAATTTTGCTTCCATTTTCCCCAACCAAGTTATATATAACTGGGGATATTAGCATGTCTAATGTAGCACAGAAATAATTATCATTACTAATAATCAGTAGTATATTGCTCTTGAATTTAAAGTATCACCTATTTTGTCATAAGTCATTTGAAGAATAAACATAAGGCTAAATTCAGCAATGAGAGGAAAAATGTGGACAGGTTGAAGGACTTTCAAGGTCACAAAGGAGTGAATTTCCATTTTAGCTTCCAGATCTCACTTATTTCTACCACAATGAGGTAAAGGCAGCCAGTGTATCACAGATCTTAAGCTTTTCTACATGGGTTGGATAATAGTGGAGTCTTAAAAACAGAGATCTGCTGAAAAAGAAACGTGTATCCATTCCTGGTGAAAATTGACAACTTCACAGGGTCTAAATTTCCTGTAATCTGTTCAATTTGTGTGGCACTTGAAAATATTGATGTTGCTGAGGTTTAAAAAGAAAGTCAAGTGATTGAAGTGGGGCTAATTACTGTCTAAACACTTGAAACTAGAGATTGATCAAGTAACGAAAGCCTCTCGGCAGAGGTGTTTTCCTTAGTTCAGCCYGAGTTGCAGCGAATCTTTCCCTTTTCAACTCTGTGAAATGTAGAAGGGCTACCCTTAAAACTGGTGAAGGTCCCCGTGACTCAGCTTAACCTGCAGAAGTGATCGAATGAGAAGTGTCTTTTAAAAATGAAGCACTGTGAAAGCCCCACTTTAAGAATGAAATGCTGGTTAGCACTTCTTGATTTTTTTATTGACATCATTTGTGCACTATGTAAATTTGTGTCCACAGTAATTTTAAAAATGGAGAAAAAAAAGCCAGCTTTTATTACCTGCTTATAAAGAACAAGAGCGTATTGTGTTTTTGAAAACTGGAAGTGTTGGGATGGTCTCTGCTAGGGTTTCTAGCTAGGGAGGGTTATAAAAGAATAATAAAGCCTGATGGTATCTCCCATGTGCAGTCCAGTTATTTGTGGCTGAAGGACTTTGAGTCACAAGCAGGATCTGTGTTTAACCCAATGTTTTTTTCTGTGAATTGATGTAATAATACAACCTTTTCAGATATAAAGAAATGGGTGGTAAGCTGTGTAATTGCTTGAATGAGAAACAGCCTGTTGGCTGATAATAGGGAAATAAAGTAATCCCATTATACATAATATGTGCATAGTTACCAACCGGCGAGCATCAACCTTTGTCGGGTAAGTAACTGAAAAGGGTAAACGTAATGGGAAGTGAGGCTCAGCAATTGAAACCACAGCTTTCTTGCATGTTGAAATAAATCTTTTTGCATAGAGTAGTTGTATAAAATCCAGTGTATTTGTATGGAGGAAATTGGTTTATGATAACACTTTAACATGTTAATATAGATGTTTGGTCATGGTTGGGGAAATAAGCCTTTCTATTGATTATTAATATCAGCCACTCCAGGGAGCTTTTTTTCTTCTTGCTTAGTGGATATTTTTTCTTTTTTTAATGAAGCACTTGCTAAGCTTCAGTGCAAAGGATAATGTAACACTGAACTAAACTATACAGTTACCCAGTGTGTTTGTCACTGTCAAGGAGAGAAGTCACATTTTAAGTGCTTAATAAGTCTTAAACACAAAAAAAACTACTAATGCCCATTAAACTTGATACTAAGAATAAAACATTCTTACGTTTTTTCTTTACGTCTTAGTATTTTGGGGTATTTAAAGAAACAACAGCAAAAAACAAGCTTCTATATTGATGAATTCTTGGTTGTCCTTTACTGTTTGATTCTATTCCTACTTGTTGTTTTGGGGACATAGGTTTTGTGAATTGCTTTCTTCTTTTTTTAACAGAAAGTGGGGTAAAAGTTGGGGCACACACTAAGAGGAGCTGATCAATGCAGAGTTCAGAGTTCAAAGCATTTCTCCCATCAAGCCAGTTGCAATTGTGGCCCATACCTCCGTCTCTGGAAAGATGGAAGCAGCAGATGCTTAGGGATTAATCTGTATCCCTTTGTGTTGTGGTTTAGCTCAGCTTTGGACTGGGAAATATGTAACGTGGAGGAGTAAGTGTGGATCATGGTGACCAGAGGCAGGGTGGCTGGAAGGAGGCACACGCAGTTCCTGCCTCTGATGAGCTGAAGGCAGCCGTGGTGGAGGTGACACCTCCGAGCCCAGCACAGCTCCTACCTCCCTGACAGCGTCGGGGTCAGTGTTCTCCCTCATCTCTGAATATAATACYAGCAGAAAGTACTTCCCTGGAAAGGGTTAATCCTTTCCTGTTTATTACCCCTTTTGTCCCTCTGTATTAAGAGTAACTCTGTTGAGGCTGTTGAGGACATGGGAAGTCATCACCAGTGATGTATGCAGAGTACGGGTTGAGCTGTCTGACACCTTGCACAAGCTGGAAAAGTTACTCCTTAGGCCTTATAAATTACCATGAAAATCAGGTGGCCCTAGCAGGGAATAAAATAAAAATTCATGTGAGTTCATAGTTCAGCTAGTGTGTTCTTGTTTGAAACTCTTGTTCTGTAATAAAGTTTCCATGCGACAATTGCAGATTTCATTTTTTCCTGCTTACTGCTCAGAAACTTTGCTGATTACATGTAATTGAGCAATACATAGAAATGAAAGCTGTGTGTAACTTGCCTGTTAAGTTTCTGTGGTAGATCCTTGGAATGTTTAGAGACAAATGAGTAATAGAGCTTTATATAAAGCACTTCTTGGATTTATAYTGCATTGTTATAAAAAGAGTGGATTCAGGTGCACGGGAATAATTTCTTTGGAACTAATGCAAGTTTAAAAACATAGATTTAGTTCTAGGTGTTTATGACATCTATTTATACTTGTCAGTTATGGTAAAAGTCAATGTTCTGCTTCTCTTGACACTTGTTTTATTGCAGTTATTCCATATTTTCTTTGTGTGAGTTAAATTAATGCACTGGCAGTTCAGAAAACAGCCGGAGTTCTTACATTTCCAGTGGAGCTGGTTGCATCCTGTATTGAACATAAGATTCAAATCTCTTAAATACCAAGCAACCTCAAATATTTTGTCTTTCAGGTCACCCCTCATGTTTGAAGTTCTGTCCAGAGTTAACAACAAATGTGAAGGCCTTAAGATGGCAGTGTATTGAATGCAAGACATGTAGCGCGTGTAGGATCCAAGGCAAAAATGCAGTAAGTCACTATTCAGCATTATCTAACGTTTCTTGTTTACCTTAGTTCTGTGTTTAGCACGTGTGGAAATGCAAATCTCCAGCGATCCTATGCTAAGTCTCTTTTTTCCTTTCTCTTCACCCCCTGTTTAGGATAACATGCTCTTCTGCGACTCCTGTGACAGAGGGTTCCACATGGAGTGCTGTGACCCACCGCTTTCCCGCATGCCCAAAGGTGATGCCGAAAATCCTTTCCCTCAGGCTTTGCTCATTTTAAGTAGCCAAAACCTCTTGAGCCATCTAATTATTTTGCAGCTAGTAAACACCGTAATTGTAACCAAGTCAAAGCCAAGACTTTATTTTTCTTTACTTGAGACCTCTTCTTGGGAGCACAAGTTCTGCAGTCAGTTTCCTAATGTCACTTAAGTTATAATTTTTTTCTTCTTTCTCAAATATTTTAAATCCTCATGCCTTTTATATAGTAAAAAGATCTTCAGGCATGATCATCTCACATTAAAAGACTGATAAATTGAAGTTGCTCTMTATATATTAAGAAGTGATTTATTTTCTCTATAACACTTAGCTTAGATTGCTTTGTAATTTGCATATCATTATTTTTGTCTGAATTATTTGTGTCTGAAGAAAGACCTAGTGTAAGGAGAATCAAGTTAAACCAGAAACTCTTCTGTAATGTTCATCTTTTCTGTGATCCTTATTGTCACTTTTTCCCTTTCCAGGAGCACTTTGCTTTCAAAAATTCCRGAATAGGGCTAGAAGGGTATTATTTGGCCACTTTTCCTTCCATATGCCCTGTTTGGAAGAGAATTTTTTACACTTGTTTTCTTGRCGCTTGTCTTGGTAGGTGCTTGCAGTACAAAGTAAAGATTGCTAATTTTCTTTTTTTCCCTTTCTGTAGGGATGTGGATTTGCCAGGTCTGTAGACCAAAGAAAAAAGGGCGAAAGCTGCTTCATGAGAAAGCCGCCCAAATAAGGCGACGATATGCAAAACCCATTGGACGACCGAAAAATAAACTAAAGCAACGAATGTTGTAGGTTTCTATTTAATTGTGGGGTGTGTGTTTGGGGGGATGTGTTTTCTGCTCTTTCTTTTCTTTTAAAAAAAGCTTTTCCGTAAAAAACTTTTCTTGGACATAATTTTACAGAAGTTGATCCAAACACAAGTACTCTTTTCAACTATGATTCAGTTTAGGGAATAGAAATGATAAGGAAGTGATTCTAGTACACACATTTTGGTCTGATGGCCAGTAACTACTTTATTTTAGTGGTTATAAACATTATTACAGTAAATTTACAATAAAAATAATGTATAAACAAAGGTTTATACAATAATGTGGCACGACTGCCTTTGAAATGTAACTTAAATTACCTGAAATATATACAAGTGTCCCCACTAAGTGGCTAATAAATAGCCGGTTATCTATGTCCAACTTCAGGACACAGTTCTGCTCAAAGTTCTGCTTAAAGAATAGTATAAAAATAACCTTACTATCAGCACACAAGCTATTGCCAGCAGCAAGCTATGTAAGTATTACATAGCTGGAACCCGAAGTCGTGGCTCAAGTGTTATTCTGGGCGAAATAATTGTCCTGTAAAGGACCCACTGGTTACTAGGGGAAAAGGCTCCAATTTCTTTTATTACAATTATCTTTCTCTCTAAACCAAGAGAGCTCTATTCCTTCTGGCACGTATCTTTCCAGGCAGTGCTGTAATGGGACGTCGTAAGGTTTGGCTGGAGGATTGTTTAGGTAGATTTCAAAAGCTGAGCTGACTTTACATTCAGTGTTAAACAGAAACAGATCCTATGCTAATGCTAGCAGCATGTTGTCCTCCATTACATGTTCCTATTCACACACAGATTTCCTCTTCTTCTATTCAAGTATCTCTTGGCCATGGCAGCTGAGCAGCTGAAAAGCTTTCTGGCTCTATCTACTCCTCATTCTGTTATGTGATTGTTATCCTGCCACTTTTCTCTGAAGCCTAAGAACCTGTCTGGTATTCCTCAGAGTTGCATGGTAGCTTTTGTAAAAGTTCAGTGGATTTTGCCAAATAAGAATTTCTTGAGTCACTGCAACTGCATATAGTGCTTCCTGTTTTTTTCTTTTTTTTTTTTTTTTTTCCCCCCCCCTCTCTTTTCTTTTTATCTTGCAAGTATAGCACACTGGCCTGGTGTAGTTGCTATGTTCTGGTCCAGTGCAGTGCAGTTGCTATGTTCTGGTTCCCCTTCTTTCACTATTATTTTGGCCTTTTTGGCCCGTGTCCTGAAGTTCAGGACATGTCACTTTAGGAAGGTAGTACAGAACGGAGATGGTATGTGGCACTACATGAAAGTGAAAAAGCTAGAGCTGGAGTTGAAAAATGTGCTTTAAAGAAAGGCAGAGCTTTCTCTGCATTTTCACTTCACTTCTCAGCAAAATAACTTCCATATTTGAAGGTATCAGTTGTTAGAATAGCCATACAGCTTTCAGAGTTTTAACATCTTCAATTTCTTGTGCATTACCATGTGTGTATGGTAAAAATACTCTGTCTATCCCTGTAGCTTTTTTTCTTTTGCTTTGACCTGTGTTTTTTTTTTCCTTTGGCAACTCCAAGCCTTCAGCTGGAGGTGGTGGTTTGCCTACAGAACTACCATCTTCTCTTAAAACATGTCCCTGGCTTGGGCATTCCCAGCGAGGTTGGCAGGAAGGCCTTTTTGATGTTATAACTGTGTCTTTCCTCCTTTCCTCAACATGTAAAGGCTGCCAACTGGGACAGATATATAAGCCTGCGTGGATTTAGTTGGTACTAAGCTCTTAGGGTTTTTTTAGCTGTTAGCTTTTATTAAGTGTTGTCTTAAAAGAAGTCATCCTTTCAGTTTTGCATCATGATTGAATGTAAGACTTGTTCCCTTCCTACAGAGTAGGAAAGATAGAGGAGTGCTTTAAGAGTAAGGGATTCTTATCTTGACATAATGAATATTTGCAATGCTGTAAGCATATTTGTATTATCGAGGTTTTTAATATGCATAGAGCAAAATAAACTTGTTTTTGAACAGTAAGGGTGAGGAGATGGAATAAGAACAGACTTGTAAAAATCCTATTTAAAAATGATAATAAGCTATGGAAGACAGTATCATAAGTAACTAAGCATGAAGTACAGCAGGATTGACTGATGCCATTTAGAGCTTTCCATGTAGTATAAGGAAAGTAAGGAAAGTCTATCCAGAAGTGCCTGATCCAGAAATGGTTTTTTTCTCTTTTTTTTTTTTTCCTTTTTTTCCCCCTCCCCTATTGAACATCCTTTTTGAACATGCCCTTCCTGGGCAAATTACTGTGCAAGATTAACTAAAACCAGGTGTGTTAGCCTCTGGCACTGATTGCCATTAGCACATCTGGTTGCAAGTCTTGCTATGGACACAAGCTTATGGCACTGGAGAATTCAAAAGGCTTGGTTGTATGGTGTGTGTGTKTGTGTGTGTGTGTGTGTGTGGCTGCTTAGGAGTTGGCTAAATTTAAGGATGTGCGAGTGGAAAGGGGGCCAAGTTTTAGACTGGTGGGCCACTGGAGTTCAGCAAAACAGATGGTAGCCCCAGGCTGTTCCATCTCTAATTAAAAGTAACCTGTAGGAATTAATTGCTTCAGCATTGCAATTAAGAAGGAAAGATCTGTGGAAGAGAACTTTCCTCTACAAAGTAAGCTAACTTCAAAGAAGGAGAAGAAAATGGCATTGTTGAGTGCTGCAGTAAACTCTTGTTTGGGTGTGCAGTTTGATTATTACCTCCTGATACCTATTTTTTAGCATTTTAAAATGTTCAGTTTTTGTTCATTTAAACTTTTTTGGTGTGTTATTCCGTGTTGTCTTTTAGCTCATTAGCAAGCAGCTAAACTGACAGTTCCAAAACTCCACAAGTTTCGTTTTGCGTCATGCCCCTTATCTTACTAGTTTTCAGGTAGTATTCAGTCCTTACCCTTGTCATATTCCATATTATGCTCAGTTTATGGCTCTTCTTTGTTCACTTACTTGGTCTTACAGCTTTGCACTTTCCCTCTTTATATATGTGTGTGTATATTTGTCTTTATTATAATTTCTAAAGAAAACCAGTAGTTTCTTTGTTTTAGCTGCGATGCTGTTCATAAACTGTCTCACTTTGCATTTSGATCTTTAGTGTTTTTTATTTGAGTACTAGTGCTTCTAGATGTAATCAAACAAGATTGGAAAAATGAGTTTCTTGAAAACCTGACTGTTGCTTTAAACAACTAATAGACTTTTTGTACAGTTCAAACAAATGTTTTGATGAAGTTAATAAGGGTTTTGATCTGCTGTAATTAACTTGTTAACACTGAACACGTGCATCTCGTTGTGTGCAGTCACTTGGATGGTGGTGAAGCAGTTACTGTGTTCAAACATAATCCATTAATGCGTTTCTCCAAAGATGTGCACATTTCTGATTTACCTAAAAGTAGGTAGAGCCTGTAGACTTGGGAGACTTTGCTGTCCCAGCTGCTTCTATTGATATGGACTGTAAACAACCTTAAAGTTAGCTATCAGATGCTATGCCATAATGTGAATTGTATGTCCAAGTTAATATGTCTTTCTAAATTTTTTTAGATACATTCTTTTAGGAAAATGCTGCAAGTAACTTAAACTGTAGTAGTATTTGTTAGTAGTTTTATATCTTTTTAATGCTGATTTTCATTTTCCAAATTTTTGTATAGGTCTGTAACCAGTGATGAAGGATCCATGAATGCATTCACAGGAAGGGGGTCACCTGGTAGGGGTCAAAAGACTAAAGTCTGTACCACACCTTCATCTGGTCATGCTGCATCTGTGAAGGATTCAAGCAGCAGATTGCCTGTTACAGACCCCACTCGGCCTGGTGCCACCACCAAAATCACCACCACCTCCACCTACATATCTGCCTCTACACTTAAAGTTAACAAGAAAACCAAAGGGCTCATTGATGGCCTTACTAAGTTTTTTACACCATCACCTGATGGTCGCAGATCACGAGGTGAAATAATAGACTTTTCAAAGCACTATCGTCCAAGGAAAAAGGTCTCTCAGAAACAGTCATGCACTTCTCTTGTGTTGGCTACAGGTACCACACAAAAGCTAAAACCTCCATCTTCTTCACTTCTACCCCCAACCCCCATTTCTGGTCAGAGCCCCAATTCACAAAAATCCAGCACTTCCACTTCTTCTAACTCTCCCCAAAGTTCTTGCAGTCAGTCAAGCGCACCCTCCTTTAGTAGCCTTCCTCATAGCAGTCAGCTAAAGGGACTCTTTGATGGACTTTCTCATATCTATACCACTCAGGGACAGTCTCGAAAAAAGGGCCGCCCAAGCTATGCACCGCCCAAGCGCTTGCGTCGTAAGCCAGAATTATCTTCCTCATCAAAATGTAGGAGCTGTTTCTATGGAAAGAAAGAGGTTAGAAGTAGGTTTGTTTCTCWTTCCCGTGCCTCTGGATGGGGTGTGCCTAGAGGACGTGCTTTTAAAGCAATTGCCCACTTGAAGCGAACAGCCTTCCTTAAAAAGCGCAGGATTCTAGACAGATTAAAGTATAAGGTGACCCCTCAGATGGGGACCCCCTCACCAGGGAAGGGGAGCTTGACAGACGGAAGGATTAAACCTGATCAGGATGATGGTAAGCAAAGGTCAAAGCGCCAACCAAACCTGCGTCCCGTCCAAAACCGAGATTCTTATTTTGTCACATAGGTCTTAGCTACTTCTCTTGTTCTTACTTCACTTTCATACAAAAGCAACAAAACTTTGACCCTGTATCTAATGCTGACTAAACCTCCAGAATGTTTTTTTTCTGACTAATACCACATCACCTTTTTATTATTTTTGCATCTGTAGTGACACTAGGAGCCCCAAGTGCCTTCATGATGTTGCTTATGGCTGTGTAGTACCGCATGAGTAGCCACTTGTCATGCTACTGCCTTGTTCTTTCCCATGCCCTTTCTCTGGCAGTAGTGCTGTCATTATGGCTGCGTGCTGTCAGTGCTTATAAAGATGGGCATTTCAATTCATTTCCCTCTGCTCCATTGCTTTTTCATGACCAACTCCATCCTGCCTCCACAACACTCAATCTGTACTGCTGTAAAATACCTTTTTATGATTACTTTTATTTAAGAAAAGAAACAACAAAAACAAAAGACTGATGTTTGAATGTACGCTTAGCTTAGCACTGGACTCCAAAAATGTAAAATTTTTGTTTAAATTTGCAGGGAAAGGGTAGC
Source organism: Nothoprocta perdicaria (assembly GCF_003342845.1). Classification (NCBI taxonomy): domain Eukaryota; kingdom Metazoa; phylum Chordata; class Aves; order Tinamiformes; family Tinamidae; genus Nothoprocta; species Nothoprocta perdicaria. The sequence goes on along the minus strand of NW_020454150.1, from coordinate 1,328,047 downwards.
TTTTTTCTTTTATTTTTATGATTTTGTAGAGTGCCATGCATATTATTGGGAGACTTAGTTCCAGTGATAGAGTAGAGTCTATTTCATGAGGCCCTAAGCTGATTTAGTCAAACCAGACTATAAGAGYTTAGACAAGCAAGTAGTGAAAATTGCTCTTGCAACAGCAAATTACAAAATACAAAGAGTGTGAGGAGTCACTCCTGTTATTTAGAATTCCAAATTGAGTTAGAATGGGAGGTTGTAAGAGCTGTAGTTGCTACAATCCTATTTAGGATTATTACTGTGGGAAAGCACAGGTAACATGCATATCTGAATAAACTTTTTGCTGGTTTTAAATAACAGATACTGAAATCAAACTAAGCATCAAACAAGAAAATACAGATGTGTTTCTGGTGGGAAGCAAGGACACTGTTACGCAAGAGGATTTGGAAGTATTCAAGCAGGCCCGGGAACTCTCCCTGGAGGTAAGCAGAGAGAGGAGGGGAAAAAAAAACCCTGTCATCTGTGTTGTATAAAATGCAGTTGATTAGTTTCCAGATGTCTACTTACCTTCAGTTTGGCATGTTCCTTTTGGTCTCGTGTTTGCTATGTTCTATGCATTGCATTGGAGAGGCACTTAGTGCGGTTAGGTCCTACTGGACTGGAGACAAGGTGTCCCACTGGAGCGGATCACAAGAGTGGCACCTGCAGCAGATGTTGAAAGATGTGCTTGGAGCGTTTTGGACATAGGACTGCCAGTGACCCAATGCGGAGTGGCATAGCCAGCATCCTGGTCAGCACTGAGAGGCTGTTGGTCACTAACAGTGTGCCTTGATTGCTTTTATTGGCACCTAAAGCAGCCACTGTGAGAAGTCTGTCTTATCAAATACAGTTTGTGAGAAGCAAACTGGGTTTGATGGTGGGCTTATTTTGTTTTGCCCCATGCCTTAACACGTTTTGAGTATAAAATACATTTTTTCTAGGAGTTGAAATGTTTGAGCTGAATCYGACTAAAACTTTATACCAGCTGGTGTTTATGCTCTTCTTAGGATATGTAATAGTAATTTAAAGCTTGCTGAGACTGAATGAGTTTTCTTTGCCAACGAAGCTCTAGACACAGCAGCTGAATTTTCCCTTATCAAGAAAGGCTTATACTTTTCTGTGTCAATGAAATGAGGCAGCCTTGCAGGCTTCTCTGTCAGAAGCAGCTCTTCACAAGTAGATCACGAGGAGATTTTTGCCCTTCAAGCAAGCAGTATTCCTAGGAAGCACGGTCAAAGGAGCTGCATAAATAGAGTTATGTCATCAAACAGAATATCTTTTTCGGTAATGAAAGTCCCTTCATTTTTTCAGCTTCAAGAACTAGCACTATTTATATATCATTACAGAATAAGCAGTATTTGTTTAACTTTATTCTTATTTGCTTGTCACCTTAAAGTTGTGGTAAATTTTATAGCAAACTGTTTGCAGATTCTTCCAGCATGGACAGAGAGAAGACAGARTGTAAGAAACTAGTTTAAATGCTCCGAATTTGGCAGATCTTCACTGATAGGAAGTGGTATTGAAAAAGCTAACTTGCTATTGCTTCCTAATGTTGCTTTTATTGTACCTGACAGAAAATTGGGTGTAAAAACAATGGTGAAACAAGTGGACGATATCCTTCAGTGATTGAGTTTGGAAAATACGAGATCCAGACTTGGTACTCTTCGCCTTACCCACAGGAATATGCAAGGTAGTGAGTTGTCAAAGTCGTCATATGTTGTTGGAAGCTTACTAATTTTATACTTATTTTTAAAAGTTGTTTATTCTCATAATTCTGTAATTCTAAAGGAGGATGAGTCTTCCCTGTCTCTCTTCCCTCTCTTTCCTTTTTTTATTCTATTTCTATTCCAAGGCACATAAAAACACTGTTTTTCTGGAACTACATAATCTCAGAGCTTCTTGCTGTCTTATTTCACCTTAAAACAATTTACAACCAGGTATACCCAATTTTCAGCTGTTCAAAGCAATTTGTCTTGCTTGCTCGCTTCGAATTAACTTCACGTTTGAGGAGGCAAAAGTCTGGACCTRTTAAATAAGTAGTGCACACAGTGGGGCAGTGACATCCCTATTCTGGCCTCTTCCTTTGTCAGGATGCCTCAGAGTTGGCCAGAAATCATGAGCTAGTGTGTGTGCTCAGTAGATCTCTATTGATTTATGTCTCTGCTGAAATTATATACATGCTATAAATCCAGTAGTTTCATAAAGTACGGAGATTTGCAGAACTGTGTGTTCATCAAGAACACTACAGTGGACAGCCAAGTTAAATGGCCTGTTCCAGAAGGCATGTTGATAACATGGATGTGAACTGCCATTTCTCTCCATCCCCGTCATTCCTAGATACTGCCATCTTTGCACAGTGGGAATGAGAGGTATATTGCAAATTTATCGTTTAAAATCAAGGACCAGAACAGGTTGTATGGAGCATTTCTGTTCCATCTTATTAATAGAGCTTTTACAGTGTAAATGTTTTATTTACTTCTATAGCCCCTTATTTTCTGTCACATCATGAAAGAGATCTGGCCCATCAAGTAAACTAATGCAGAGGGAGAAGTTTAGTAAGGGATAGATGTTAGTGTGAGCCRGCAGTGGGATGACCTCTGTGGGGGTAGTGTGATCCTTGGCTCTGTGTACAATGATGTTGCATCACGGAATAAGGAGCTTGTACTGCTTTGGTAAATTGGCTTAGAATCTTGGAATGTTGTTAACCAGTGCTGTTATCTCCGAGTGACTCTAGGATATACCAGTAACTTCAGAGCTGATATAACCGGCTTCTACTCTAAGAACTTGTAGACTGGAAAAATAATTCTACTAAACCTTTTAGTAGAAGACTAGAGCAGGAAAAACAATGCCAGTAACTTTAAATAATAGTTAAGAAATCCTGAAAGGAACAGACTTTTTCTTCTGGCAGGTAGATTCTCTTGGGTGGAAGGGAGCCTTTTGCCTGTATGTGAACTCTTTGGACTGGCTTCATTCCAAACTGTGGCTGAACAAAGTAATAATGTGGTTGGGTGGACTGTAGCAGGAGAGAACTATCCTATCAATCTGCTGTCCTGTCCAAGTATTTGGAAGAGGGTGGGAAGAAAACCGTCTCCTAGCCTCTTCCACATCCAAAATAGGGAAGTAGATTCCCTGTAGCCTGTCAAGTGCCTCCTTTGTCCCGAGAAAAAGGATCGAATGTGAGGTATGACTCTGCTGTACCTAGTTTGATGACAACTTAGGTGAAATGTGAGATGAGGTAGGGGCAAGAGCTGAGGATCTAGTTGAGGCAGGACCACCAAACCAGCTGTCCAGAGTCCATCATRGTTCAATTAACTTCTCTGTTATTTCAACATAATCTTTTTTCTTATATATTCTTCTTAATTGATGTATATGTTTAATGGTTCTCTCTAATGTAGTGGGTTTTGTTTTTTAGTCTTTTTAGATTTCAGTAGCATTTACTTAGGTTACCTTACTTTAAAATGGCGAGAGGGTTGTTGCTTTGTGCTAACTTTTTTTGTTTATAGAATTTCACAAATGATTTATTTTGTATAAAATATCTTTCTGATTTTCATACAGACTACCAAAGCTTTACCTGTGTGAATTCTGTCTAAAGTACATGAAAAGTAAAAACATTTTATTAAGGCACTCAAAGAAATGTGGTTGGTATCATCCTCCAGCCAATGAAATCTACAGAAGAAATGACCTTTCAGTATTTGAGGTAGGTATCTCCAAGTCTAGGTTTCTCAAARTAATGAGTTTGTAGACATTACAGACCAGCTGCAGACAGATGGTGGGGGAAAACTTGGAATACTTGCATGAGGATTCTTCATATACTGCAGAAACAAGTCCATCCTCCTTGTCCTGTACTACCCTGCCTCTTCCCTCGTGAGGCTTACTTTCTCATTATGCATTACTCCAACTTTAAATATTCCTGTGCAGCAGACTGYTTAGGAGGAGGCTGCAAAGCCCTTTGCCAGGGCAACCTGTCCAGGTTTTCACAGCAGAAAGTGCCTATCCTAGATGTTCAATTTTGGCTGTTTGAGTGTTTTGCATATAGAGCACAGTGAGCTTAATGGAATTGCCTCCCRGATGTATATATTCTTTTTAAAAAGTGTTTTGCATATTTTGCTAGAAATTTAGATGTAGCAAATAGAAGTCTTTTCCTTTTGGAAATTTGAGACAGTTTTCTTAAGCATCCTGTTTGGATAATGGAGGTTCAGGTTAATGCTGATCTGCAATGAGCTACCTTGAATTTGAGAAGTCCRGAACTGAGCCTGTGGGCATAGCCCCCTGCAGTCTAAGTTACTGTCATGGAGTTTTCTTCTCTAATAGTCTGAGTTCTTAAGTGTGTCTTGGTCAATAGAAATCTACGTGTCAAGTAGCACGTCTGTAGTTACTCAAGCTGTTCATTAATCTCTGTGTTCCTAGAGTTACCYGTTAATAATATTAACAGAAAAGACTGTCAGAGTTATTAGGATGTCTTTTCAGATTGTGTCTAAACAACAGCATTCAGATCTACATATTTAACTCTGAGTTACCATAGAGTCTACTTGTAATTAGCATTTTCATACTGAAAACAAATTTGTCATGCCTGWTCCATTGCCATTATCAATTCAAATAGTGATACAGTTTAGAGACATTCCTTCTAAAAACAAACAAAATCTTTAATACTTGGTTCACTTGCTTGTTTTTGCAGTGTTAACTTAAAATTCTATATTAGCCAAAGTTGCAGACATTTTTTTTCCTTGTTTTTCTGTCATGTATTTGTTTCTGCTYCTTATTCGTTTGTTTGAGAGGTAATTCACAATCCATAAGGACATGATTGCAAACAAAGAAGTTAGGAAAATATAAATATTCTTTTGCTCATCTGTTTGGTTCAGCATAGCTGTCTGCATTGGGATTTTGTTTCCTTCCCAACTCCGGTAGTTTTTTTTTTTTACAGGTTACAGCCTGCTAGGAAAACTCTTAAGTTATAAACAGACTTAAAACTCTTTGTCTATCAAAAAAAAAAAAAAAAAACACCCCCAAAGATTGTTCTAGTAAATATGAAATTATTATTTTTTACCTCCATTACTGGGTATTGAGAGCTGCACAGCATGCTACAATAAGCAAATACTGCTTTCTAGTTAATTTTATTTTCATTAACTACTGCCAACCCCCGAATAAAAAGTGACTAAAAATACAGTTCTGAGGAGGGGAGGAGAAAAAGCAAGATGCCTATGAAAGGAATGTCTGTCTCCTTTCTCTGTTTTAGGCACCTTAATAAGCACTTACCTTAGGACTTCTGAAGGAAAGTCTATTTTTCATTTCTAAGATGAGCTTCAATTGTTGTTCTGAGACTTTGTCATTTGTTGTCCTTCCTAGTAGATATTTTAAGGAATTCTGAGCATCCACTTTCTGTCTGGCAGAATGAAAGGGATATGTTTTCCTTCATGCTTTCTGATTTCTAGAGAAACAGAAGTGAGTTTGCTATTTAAAATTTATGTACCTCCACCCAGAGCGTGACTTTGACAGATCTGAGACAAGACTTTGACAGAGTTTACCACTATGTTGAAGCCAAGAAACTTTGACAAATGTTTTCTTTTGAGACTGTAATCCGCTTTTTTGCTCATTTAAAAGTTGAATGCACTGCCTTTGTCTAGAATCAAAGGATTGTTTGTACATTTCTATACAAGTAACTATACATTAACTGAAATAACTCAGAGACTTTGGCCTACCCAGTGATAGCTTTTACATGGTTGAAAGTCCAATTTGCATCCTYGCTAATAAGCGTTCAAAAGGAAGATAAAAATCTGAATAATATAACAAATTCTATGAAGGCTTAAGGTAGTTGATAGGTTCTCAAATGTTATATTCATTCTGATGCTGTTAGTAGCAGTAGAAGATCATTAAATATTTTTCTTTAATACAAGTAGCATGACTGCACTGTCAGTCCCCTTAAAATCCCTGAGTACATCCAAAACGTTGGCATTTACTCAGAATTGTAACTAGGATTGTGATTAGAAACAGAAGAAAATAGTTTCTTTTTCATCATTGTGTGCAGATCATTTGGCTGTTGTGTGAGAGGAAATAGAAACATTTGTATTAATATTCTTTAGTGAAGTCACTAAAGAATATTTTTATAAAGATGGTTTCAAAAAGACATTTGCCTTTGAGCCTTCTATTTCGTGGAGTAGCTTATTATTGCAGCTTAGCAAATCYGTGTCTGTACCTGTTTTTTGCATTTTTGATAGCCTTCTGCATCACAGCTGGACTCTTGATACTAGGAGCATTCCTAGACTAATTATAGCACTTAGCCTGAAAGTGTGCTTCTCTTACACAGTATTGTTTTRGCCTCAGTGCAGTATTTTTATCTTATTTAATAGTATCTAAAACACTGCTATTTTTAATACCAAATTGACAACCTGTTCACTGGTCTTATACCTTAAGATTCAGTATGCAATTCTTTCTTCTTATGGGTTGGCACACACTCCTACTAGCAGTCTCTAGTAAGTAGCTTTAAATATTGCTGTAGATAATACTCTGTTGTTGCTGTTGTCTGCTAGTTATGTTTGTTTCCTTCCAGGAATTAAGTGGAAGAGGTAAGTCCAGTGTGAACAATTAAAAGGTGAAGTTACTTTGTTTAATAAATCCAGGTCCTCTGGGGATACTAACGCAAAGTAATTAGTACTAACAGGAGAATTCTTATTTAATTACAAACTGGGGCATCTCTCTTCTGATGTGTTTTTTTTCTTTTTTTCTTTTTTTTTTTCCTTTTCTGTAACACTCTTATGTTTCCCCCTAGGATAAAGTTGATTCAAGAAGCTGTTTTTCCTAATATGTTGGTGGCATGGGAAATAACTGCATCTGTCTTGCTTTCTAGGTTGATGGAAATGTGAGCAAAATTTATTGTCAGAATCTTTGTTTGTTAGCTAAGCTCTTTCTGGACCACAAAACCTTGTATTATGATGTTGAACCATTCCTCTTCTATGTCCTTACAAAAAATGATGAGAAAGGCTGCCATTTAGTTGGATATTTCTCTAAGGTAATAAAGTGTTTCTTTTTCAAAACATTACTTGAAACTCTTCTCACTTTAATATGCCRACTTAAATACTTGTGCGTACAATTTCAACAGCAAAATATAATTTTTATTTCCAAAATATCAAATTCCCGTAAGTCTCAAATGGAATGTGATTCTTCTAACACACTAGTCTTCTCAAACTGATGCAAATTGAGGACTTATTCAGCGATATGTATTTTATTTTCAGATTGTTTTTATGATTAGTACAGTTGCAAATTAAGTAGTTTTTCCACTGCTCTGTTAGAATTCTAAGTTTTGCGAAATGTGCCTAGTCTGACTTGTAGAAACGCTGAACATTTGCAATGATGTTGTCTTGCATTCAGCTTCTACCCTTGGCTGTTCAGGTCGGCTATTTAGATGTGAACGACCTCCAGTGAACATCTTTGTTCTYGTCTGCAGTCTAATACAGTTACCTCAAACAGTAAGCTTAAGGACTTGAGCATTAACTTTACAGTGTACGTTTTTCTGTCTTTTTGTTTTGAATTTTAAGGCAATAGTTACAGACAAAAGTACTTTTCTGAATTGCCTTGACAAACACTCGTGAAAATAATGGTGAAGGATAATTAGAAATTTGATGGACTGGTACACAAACACTTTACTGAACGACCTGTGTTTTGCTTTTCAGAAATCAAGTTCATCGTTTTGTCTGTAGTATCACCAAAAGGTGGTTTGTGTAAAGACATTTGTAAGTGTAGGAACTGGTAGGGTACTTGCAGATTCTACAGTGGTCCTGCTGGGCTGTCTGATTTCTTYTGGGATCTGGGCCTTTCTGAGATTTAAATAACAGTGAGAGTGCCAGCCACAACATGCACTGTCTCTGACCTTTAACTTTCAAATAGCTTATTTCAATCTGGCGTTCACATGGTAGGCAAACTCACCTGTTGGCAAGCATTTTTGAATAGCTTTAGTTATGATACCACAGGTGTTGGAGTGAATCTCTCTTGATGTTTGAATGCATCCTTTTCTCAGCAAGGATGCATTTTGTTGTCGTTCCTCCCACCCAGATCAGTCTCTTTGTCCATGGCCACAGATGTTTTCCCCACCAAAACTTAGGCAAGTACTTCAGCCTCACCTTGAACTCACTGAAGTACTGCAACGATTTCCTGAATCAGGCCTCCTTTTTTGCACCTGTAGTGAGTGTCATTTCACTGGCAGAAACACKTTGGCTTTTCCTTCTCAAGTGCAAATGGATCCTCAGGCTGCATAGTACTAAGCAGCAGTCTGAGAGTTTGGGAGCCTGTACTGAGAAGATGCTGCTTTAAGTATCRTCATAAGCATAGCAACTGAGACATCTCCTGAAACATGGCATTAACACCTGCTTTCACAAATGAAGAAATATTTGGAAACCAGCATATTGCTGTTTGGTCCTGTCAGTGTTGTCTCTGRTTTGGTGTCATCTTAGGTGCGGAGGCTAAATTAGTAGCTGGTGTGTTATGTATCCGTATGCTTGTCCCGGCTTCTTGCCACTGCGCCAGCCTGTTTATTCCTAGCTGATGTTTTTTGATCTCCTTCAAATCTAAGTAGTACTGATAATTGTTTTTAGTGTAATCCTTTAAAGGTGATGAGACTTCAAAGTTATCTTTTTTCTATTTTTTGAATGTCCATAAAAGAACCTCTAAGCTATGTTGTTGGAACAGCTTTGTGGTTTACATTTTTCCTTCCCATAATGTTTGCCTCTGTTGTGTGTACACCTATGACTCTCTTGTCTGAAAGAGCTCTGAATTCTAAGCATTTTCCATACCTTAGAATTTAGGTGAGAAGTAATTAACTTGAAAAAATGTTAGTATGCTTTAAATATAACTTCAGCTCTGTAATTCATGGTTCCCCCCATCATCCCTCCATTATATTTATTCAGAGGTAGAAGATAAAATACAGGTGAAAACCAACAGAGTTCTTAAGGCAGCAATGGCAGAAATAAATCTTCACCATATATATGGCTGTTATTTTCAGCCTGCGTATCCCTAACGGAATGATCAGCAAGGTGTGAAAACATTTAATTCTTGCTCTTGTTTCCCTCCTTCCATCCTATGCTTACCTGTCCCTATGCAGTTTAGGTAATCTTCTTAATCTTTAAGATGCTGAGGAGCTAACTATTACAACCCAAGTATTTTTAAGGGTATATTTGAGTGATACTTTTTATTAACATGGAATTATTCAGCTTTGATACTGGCCTCATGTAGTCATTTACCTTGCAGGGGTGTTTTGCAAGGACAGTGGCAGGTGCAGGTAATTGCCCACTTCAGCAGTGCTTTGACATACTTGATCTGTTTCTCCTTCCCTTAGGAAAAGCTTTGCCAGCAGAAGTACAATGTCTCCTGCATAATGATCATGCCCCAATACCAAAGGCAAGGATTTGGAAGGTTTCTCATTGATTTCAGTAAGTGAAGTATTCTATTTACATTTGTGATTCAGAGAGCTGATGATTTTTAAAAGTGAAATGGTAACATATACAAGTTTATTTAACTTGCTTAGTTGTTTTTATCGATAGATAATGGGATTTCTATTTATATTTACACAGGATAGAAAAGCTCCCTGAAGTGAAAAGCTTACTGCTGCTCTGTTATTGTACTCTAGAAAATTGAGAATGGATCTCTTGGCAGTAATATTAGCTCACAAAGCTATTGCCATGAATGAATTGTCTAAATTAGTTTCCATTTTGCCCTGCTCATTAGTATAAAAAGAGGCAATTATTTGATTAAACCTAAGAAAGTGTATGTTCAAGACATTCTCTGCATTCTAATATTTAAACTTGTATTTTGTTTTAGCAGAAGAACTATTTATTTTCTGAAGAACTGTCACAGAGGAGTTTTTTTTAAATGATCATTTTAGTGGCAGGGAAGTAGGGAAACATCTCAGAGAAGTCCTCACTGTTGGTGAAGCCAACTTCATAATTCAGGGGAAGGATGATCAAAGAATTGGATGTGGTTAGAGAAATGGTAAATTTAGTTTTCACTATTGCTTATGATTTTTAAAGCACTGTAGAATTGCATGATAGAAGAGATAGTTAAGATAATAGGATTTTTGCCCTGAAGGTGTATGCAAGAAGATTAAAATGCAAATAAAAATACAGCAGGATAACAGTATAACAGCAGGACAAGACTGATAATTTGTAAATGTAGAGTTTTGAAGCTCTGGGTGTCTTGCAGTGTTCTACTCAGCATGACCACCCTAGAATTAATAAAGATATTTAGTATGTCTCTTCATTCCATAGCTTTACAAACAATTAATCTTCACTGTACCCCTGTGAGATAGGTGAGAGGGTTTTGGATCACTTAATCCACCGCTGCAATGTAGCTGTCACTGAAGTGGAACACAACAGCTGTTCGATTGCAAACGTTCTGCAGTATTTCAGGAAAGATGGTGAAAAACACTGTAGCCTTCTAGAACTGCAGTTCAGACTTTGAAACTGCTTATTTAGGTAGATTTTGGCCCTGATCTGAGGACTAGTGTCTCCTCTTGTGAAAGGAGGTAGTGAAGTCTTATTGGGCATATTTGGTAAGTACTTCTAGGCATTTTAATTGTTTTTTTTATTCTGTTGAGCTTTCCAAGTAAAGCACATCAGGGAGCTTTGTTCTGCTTGAATACTGACTTTGCAGTAGAGTGATGTCTGCCAAAGTGGCAGTGCAGTTTTGAAACCTGTACGCTCTGCAAAAGACCTCATAACTAAAGCTGTATCCTCCACATGCTAAGGAACTCGGAGATCTCTTCGGATTGTAGTGAAGTGGAAAGTTTTCTTGTTTAAACTACTTAGTACTGATGCACAAATACGTTATTCTTTGTATATTCTGTGTGTCTCCTGGACCTGTACGCAGTCTCTTAATTTACCGAGTGCTATGCTAGCTAATTTAGAAGAATTAGTAGGGTGTTCTGTGCCTCTCCTCCTCATGTGAAAATCTGGAAGTACATCAGGTTCTTTGAATTATCTGTTTCTCTCTGATGATTTGCAAGATAACCCAATGGAGTGCTTAACTTGGACCTTATTTGGTGCTGTCTGTACTGGTTCCCAGTATATATCCTGGATATGGTCTAGAGATCAGCTTTAGCTTCTGCTCAGGCTAACAGTTTGCCCTCTCTGTGAACATGCCATCCTTCCTTCAGTGCTTTTCCACAGTTGCCCTTTGTTTTTCAGAGAGTTTCCCTTATCTAAGTGGGAATCAGAATGTCTCAGTTACAAACAGAATGAAGAACTGCGAGGTGGCCGAGAGGTCTGGCTGTGTACTGAGTGTTTATAAAATAAATGAAAGGAATGAAAGCGAACTGCTTGTGGCTGCTTTTTTCCTAGGGGTAACACGGAAGGTCAAGTTTAAGTCCTTTTGCTTGGTTTGTATTCTTATCCTTTGCAGGATGGAGGCATTATATGGGGCAGTAATACTCTCATCTACGTTAGTGARCCCAAAATTCAGCATTCTGGGAAAATCCAAAAGTAATTAGTGCTGTCTTTATTTTTTCCTCCTTCTTGCAAAGAGTAAAATTCAGCTTCTCATGCAGAATAGATTTTACCCTGAAATTAATATTCATTTTGCTGTTGAGCAGACAATTTTCAGAAAATGGCAATTACAAACTGCACAAAGAAGGCCTCAGTACTGTGTGCAAGCAGCTACTGGCACACATYGCTTTGCATATCTTGAGCTTAGGAGAGGCTGGAAAGAAGTCAAGTCTTTATCAGCAGTCTGCTGAAAATGTAGATTATGTGGTAAAAAATTGACTTCTATGCCAAGGGAAATGCTGCCTGTTTATTGTTCAGGAAGTGATGCATTCTTTGATCAAACTGATTTTACTRAGTTAGAGATGAGTTAGTTGATGGCCTTCTGTTAACTTAGAAGAGAAAATAAAATATTTTACTTTGCAAARAGGAAATATTTATTTGTTTTCTGACCCTGGATTATCTACTTCTTTCTTTCTTGTTTTCCAGCTGCATTTTTAATTAAAACATACCGTTATTTCCTACTCTGTAYGTACTAGCATAATGCTTTCTATCCTTCTGTCACTTCAGGAATCTATAATGYGAGGTCTTGTGGTGGGGGCAGGGCAGAAATAGCATTTTTTTATCCTAGAATCAACTAATTAGGACATCAAACTGCCCCATGTCTCCAGTCATTTCAAGCTCCTAATGTAGATAAGATTATTTTTGTGTAAGAACTTGTGGTTGCGCGTAACTTGGGGTCATGCTTTCATAACCTTTTGTCTTCTCAGTGTCTTTTGAAAGGAATCAGATTTGAGCTTTTGTTGATGGCAGTTTGGACAGTAGATGCTCCCTATTTAAAAAAAAAACACATTTGTCTTTATGATGCTTCGTATATTAATGAGATCTGGAAATGGGGCAGTACCAGAGACTGATTTCATAGCTCTCTTCCCCTTATCTGTGGTTCCAGCTATAGTGTTTCTAGGCTTTCTGAGATACCAGCAAAACAGGTTACTTGTGTGGAAAGCTAAAAAGCAGTGACTGTGTGTGAGGCACCAACTTTATGCAGCTATCCAAGAAAATGAAGTAGAACAAAAACTGAAATTAGTAGTGGGCTGACGTTGCCTCTCATGCAGGACAACATATGACTGATATGACAACATATGGATGATACTGCATTTGACAAAAATTCCCATTTTAAATAACTCCTGCTTTTTGTTCTTGCTTGTTTGTTTTAATGAAGAAAATGTTTTACAGTTTGGGGAGAATAATGAGAAATGGTTCCTGTTTTTTTATAGTGGCTTTGAAGAAATATTACATAAACAAAAAGCATCTGGACAGGGTGTCATAGGCTCTGTCCAGAATGGCTAACATTTTACAGAAGAAAACTGGAATGATACAAATGAAAAGAGTATTACATATGGAGATGGTACGATAGTGTATTGTGTGCTTTGATTGGTTTTCCTGTTAAGAATAATTGAGCAGTGTATATCATAAAAATAACAAGATATTAACAGAAGCACTGAAAGGACGAAAGGAGGCAAAAGTAACAAAGAGAATATGTTTTCTTTTGAGTTATTCTAAGTTCTTAATTTCTTTACTGAATAGCCTGAGCTTATGTTTCTGTTGTATTAATTAGCTGGGTGGACTTAGGTAGAAGATGTCTGTTCATATATAGATACGCAAAATTTGGTATGGTTACGGAACCACTGTGAAGCAACTCGAATTTATTYGTGTGTATGTGGTAGGCTCAAACTGTGGTGGGCTGTAATCTGTAGGGCTGTAAGTAGATGCTGGTGGGCATTACATTTTTTGGTCAGCGTTTATGTCGAATTGATAGTTAAAATAGCTTTATCTGGTCATGGGAAATAATGCTTTGTCCAGTAAGTAAAATTTTGGAGATGTTTTCTCTGAAGTCTGATGTTAAGTRTATTGCAGTTTGCCCTAACAGATACTGAAATACAGTGTATATACAATCTTGGAATAAACATTTAAAAGCTGTTTATGCTTTGAATAGAGATGGAATATGCCTTTTTTGAGACGTGGTTGACTTTAACCAAGGTAATTTGGGTATTCTATCTTACATTGTATGTCCAGAAGAACTCTYGTGGTGGCATGGCTGGGAGTTGTGACAAACAGGGTGGGATGAAATGGAGAGTCTGAATGGGGAAGGGAATAGGAATTTCTGTAGGACATTTCTTCCAGAAAATCTTTTCTCAAACTACACTCCCTAAGTCAGCACAAATGCAAGGATCTCTGTAAAACAAATGATATTCAATATTACCTGTGGTGATCCATATCTTTTTAACTGCTTATTTGGTTTTGTACCCCAGTGCAGAACATGCTCATTCAGGTCATTTTGTTATATTTACAGGGCTGTTAAGTCTAAAGTTAAATTACTTGCTCTTTTCTCCTTTAAGAGGAAACTGAAAGTCCCTCTATGGAAGCTTTGCATTTTTGAGGTTGAACTGGGTGGCACAAATGTCTCCTCCTTTAATGTTCTCCTCCTGAGAATCGATTATGTTGCTTACCTGAGGGCATGAATTTATCCTCTCCTAAATAACTAATAAGAGACATTCTGTCAAGCTGAGATTTAGATGAGGAAGGAATAAAGATGGATTTTGAATCAAGCCTTATTGATTTAGGACTATTCCAAGAAAATATCAGCTTCTTGATTTCTCGGCAGTATCTTTATATAGCTTCAGGACACTGTCTTTATCAGAACTGTGAAAGAAATTAGGCACATCATTTCAGATACAAGGGCTAAGGCTGCTCTAGCAGAAGAGCATCTTTATTTCAGATAAAATTGGAGACAGCTAAAAGGCAAGGCCAAATGTGGTATCAATGAAAACAAATATTTGGATAGAGCTGGCAGTACATAAGCAATTTGCTTTTATAATTTTAAGTAATGTCTAACRACCAGGAATTTCTGTTTTTATAACTACACACTGTAGTTTTGTTGCAGTAAATCAGTGGGACAAAGTGAATATTTGTCAATGATTTTTGTAGCCTGCCATTCTGTTGTGGGGGCACTTTTAGCAACAGTTAGACATGTCACCTCAATGAAACGATCTTGTAACTTATTAATAGGTGGTTTTCTTTCCAGTGTCTTGTAAAGAAATGACTRTTTTTCCTTGCTTACTGCAGTTTGGAAGTACAGTAGTTGCTTAATCACTTGCTGTATCTTGAGACRTACCTGTAGAAGGGTTCGTTTTGTGTTCAGTATTTGGTAGATGTGGGTGGTAGCTGCTTAATGGTACAATTTCTGTATCTGATGGCTAATGAGGTAACAGCACCAAACCTTATTCATTTCTTTGTTCTTCCGTTACTTGGTCCATTACTTGATGTATGGCAGGCTCTAGCATCTAGACCAAATTCTTTCAGTGTGATAATAGTTCCTGCTCAGGAGTCTAGGAGAGCTCTCTTAAAAGCCAATTGGGATGTAGTCAGTCTTTTGGAGAATCAAATGTTAGTGCTATGGATGCCGTAGTACTGGGCTGGTTGGCCTTGGAGCTAGAAGGGGGTTGCAGGCCTGTTCACTTTACTTGCTATTTCAGATGGTGCCTCTTAGGTTATGTCTTGACAATTGAAATCTTGGTTCTCTGGGTATATAGAGAATGTAAGAAGGTGAACAGGCTATGGCTATAGTAAGTTATATATGTCTGAACAATAGTCTTCGTGAGCTCTCAGCATCAAACATGAAAAAGTAATGATACTTCTTAAAGGAAGCTCATTCAGTAGTCAGTTATATAAACAGTTTACAGTTTTGTCACTTATTAGAAGCTAATTTTAAAAGCTTTTTAATGGTCTTATAAACTGCTTAACCTACTGACAAATTTGTTCATCTGATTCTTCGTCAGTGATGGGTGTTCTCCATACAGGTAGTCTTAGTGTTCAAGGTATTTCAGTTCCTCTTCTTGCTTSTGCTTCCACTGCTCTTATATTTAGTCTACTTTGTACACAAACCCTCCAGTCAAGAGGTTTACTGGCAACTGGCACAGGGTAAAATGTGTGTTAACTAATTAATTTGCTCAGTGAGTGTCCTTTGACTCTAATACAGTTGTCTTTACCTTTCTTTTCCTCTATAAGGTGATTTGTTTAGCCCTGATCTCTTCTGTGAAGCTTGCTATAAAGAAAGTGAAGGTTTTGAGCCCTTTGTATTGAGCTTACTTGAGAAAGTGGAAAGAAATGAGAGCTGGCATTATTTTTTGTAACAATAACAAGTGTTTGGCTTGCTCTCTTCATCATGAAGAAAGCTCTTCTCTTAACCAGAGAAGAAAAGAAAATGTAGCAGGTTGTTCACTTTTCTGAACATCTCAAGTTCTGATCTTTTGTGTATGTGTCTGTGTGTGTGTGTCTGAATCTTGGCATTGGGGTCCTTTGAAGCTGTCTCAGAAGTACTTTCAAAGAGGCTACTAACACCTATTTAAGATGCTCTGTCTTTGACCTCCCTCCTGTTGTCATAAATAAGAGCAGTGCAAAGGCACATKGTTACAGCAGAAAAAGTGGCTAAGCTGAATTATGGTCTTGGGAATCTAAAGCTTGACAAGCTCTCAGTTTTTCACCTTTTCAGTCTCTGCTTTCTACTCATGGTCACACCTCTGAACTTGCTGAGCTGACCTAGCCACACTAAGCCGCGCTATCCGAATACTCAGCTGGTTTGATTTTCCTTTTGAACCTGYGTCTTAACACAACTTCATATCATTTCAAAATCAAGTATTTGATGTTGTATTAGATAAATTCTCCTAGGTTAACTTAAAATACTGCTTTTGGGGGAAATCTTCTCCAACTGTGACACTGCTCATGATAAAAGCAATTACCAGTACTCCCTGTTCTTTTGGCTCTCTTGATACAGAACATTGCATGCAAACTTGSAGGTTCTTCCTTTTCATATTAAGGATTTGTTTTGCTTTGCTTAAGACAAAACAGTTTAATGCAAATCTGCTTGATTTCATATGAGTCTGCTAATGCCCCAGTGGCATTTGGCCTTTAAAGACATGCTCAAAATATGGTTTGTGTTTTTTGGTAGGGGGTGTGTGTGTGTATTTTGGATAGTTTGTTTTGTCTCCCTTGTCTGCTTAGAGCTTTTCTAAAGCTTTTGTAAGGTACTTTATTCTGTCTTCTGTGAGAATTATTCTAATGATTCTGGGCTACCTTTGATATAGTGGTTGTAAGTGTGTTTAAACTTTCATATGCAAATGTGATATGCATAGATTTCAACCTGAGATTGGGAGGCTTGTTTTGTGCAATGCATGAGAAGACCTGTTATCCTCYTAAACCAGATTGAAGTCCAGAGTGCTAACATTACATTAATTTCTCATTTTGCTAATGCGTTCTRTATGTGCCTGAATGCTTTGGTTATTTGTGTGTTAAAATACTCAGTGAAGTGTAACATTCACAGCAGAAGTCAATTTAAAACCACCCCAAAAGTGGGGGAAGAATTTCTGCAGTAAGCTAAAATCTCATTTTGCATTCAAAGCTGCTCACGTTCTTGTTTTCATGACATGGGGACACATCCGTTCCTGCTCTCTTGCCAACATCCAGTAGCTCTTGTCTGTGGTGATGTTTTTGATCTGTGACTTAACTGGCAGACAAACTAGATGGGTAGAATTCCTTTCTGATGCTTACCCGCATAACTGCTTAGGTGACTAGCAGTGGTTTGATCCACATACTTAACTGCATGTATCATTGCTCTARTTTGCAATGCAGTTAACTCATAAAACTGGCTCAAAACAAAGGCTCAATATGCATTTGAGGTTCAAATGTTCCTATTATGTAACTATGTGGACAAATATGTGCACTAAGTAATGAGTTGTAATACCTTTAGATCTTGTCACGTGTTGTTTGAACAGCTATGCTAGGATATGTAGTTGAGAGATGGTATTTGTGCTGATCGTAATGCTTGCTGTTTGGAAAAGATTGTTTTAAACAGAGAGAAGGGCAGAAATGCAACATTAATTTGAAAATTCTAAAAGCAATTGAAGTTTCCTCCAGGATATATGATCACAGAAGGGCTCTCTACATAGACCCTTAATAAGAGTTATATTTGCCTCTTTTTATTGTTTTTTTTTTTTGTTTTTTCTTTTTTGTGAGCTTCATTATTTTTGAGTTGTGTTTGTTTTGATTTAAATGAAGTTGGGGAAGCTTGGAAGTGAAGTAAGGTGCTGCCAGCAAACTGAAGTGCTGTGTTACACTTAAATAATGTGGTGCTACTGCACTGGCAGCCGCCTTGAAGCCTATTTGTAGGATCAGTGATGTATTACTATTGTTAGTACAGCTGAACAGTTACAGTGAGATAAAATAGGGTTTAGTTGTGCATTGGCAGCAATTCTATGTCACTGTTGAAATTAATCTGATTGTAGTCGGTGCGCAGCTGGAGTTGTTACTGCCACCCTCGCTGCTGCCTGTATTGGCCCTGATTCCCAGTTGGTTAAGCCCTGTGCAGCTCAGCTGTTTAAATACTAGTACATGCAGGTGCCACATCTTTTTGGAGAAGCTGGTGACAGTTTACYTAATTGTGTCCTGTGTACTCCAGCAAACAGTGGCTTTTTTAGGAGTGTGTGAGATATGTCAACCTGACAGTTGTTCTAAGCTCTACTATTCCTATAGGAATTGAAAACTGTAATTTATTCATTTATTTATACTCAGGCAAGACAGTCTGCAAACAATTCAGCTTGTTTTCATGCTATGCAGCAAAAGCAACTTAATTTCAAGAGCTTTGAAAAGCCAGGTTAATGGATTTGATTTTGGGCTTTGCTTAATGTCCGCTATTCACCACCCTGAATCCATACATGTTTCTATAATATCATATGACTTTTGSAAGTTAAAAAACAATTCAGAAGATTATCTGGATGTGATAAGCATTCTAATGTTTTCAGGGTATTTTATACATAGAAAAAAAAATACATATATATTTATATATTTTGCAATGATATTGCTGCTAAAAGTTCCGATCCTTTGTACTCCGGAAGGATTCTTTTTCCTCGCTGTGAACGAAGTGAATTCCAAAATAGAAGTTTTTCCCTTTGGCACGAGATACGTGATGATGATCGAGCATTTTCACAAAGACGCTTTGTGGAAGGTTGTAGCTGAAAATGCTTTACAGGGGGTGATCTTGCTGAAACCCTGCTGAACCCTGAAAGATTTTGTTCTTCCAGGTCTGTTGCTGTTCAGAATGAGGGCCAATAGGTTTTAGTAGCAGGGTTAACTTACCAAGTGATTTTTAGCAGCTATTCTGGATTAGAGACCTCTGCTGCATTGCAGTCTTCTTGTGCTCTGTGAATTGCCCATATTCTGGAGCTACGTGTGCTGTGTTCATTCCTTGAATGTGTGGGGATGAAATGGACTCTAAATATAACTCCCTAATGAGCATTTACAGTAACGCAGTGCTCTGCTCTTTTTCTTGCATTAAACCCCCAACAGTGCTGCTCAGTTTTCTAAATAAATACTCCTTGCATATGATTGCAGCTTTTCTGTAAGATACGAATCTGTTTAATCTGCAAGTGATTAAGTAGAACATAAAGGTTCAGCTTTGGATTAGAGAATTTGGGTGAAGGGTTGTATTTTATGGAGCAGCTAGGATGGTCCAAGACTATTCTGGTAATACCCATCCTAATGTTATTTGTCCTAAATTTTGGACCCAKCCACCTTCAAAGCATGTGCTCAACCCGTGAACGCAAACCTGTTGGCCCCCTCATTCGGGATTATGAGTGCAGTCATAAGCGACTCCGAGAAAGAGAGCTTCCCAGTGGGAAACTTGCTAAAAAGAAGGCGAAAAGGGCAGCTGGAAATGGAGGGAGAGGGTTAGTTGGTGGTGACTGTTCTTAAAACAATCCATAGAATATGTGAAGATAGGGTGTTGCTGATTGAGGGCAGATCATACTGCTGTTTTCTGTATGTGTTCTGTGTAAGGCAAAAAGGAGCTCGGATGGTTATGTACCAAGTTAAAGGAGACTATTAAAAGAAACAGTGCTTCAAGAAGCTGAATTTCTGTTCAAATGGTAGAAAATAGGRGGGATCACAAGGTAGGTTATATATGAGTGTAACAGGATTTAAAAAAAAAAAAGCTTGAGAAAAGAGTTGTAAGTGAAATGAGGTGTGTGAGATCAGAGAGAGGGGAAAAGCCTGTGCTTTTTATGTCTCACTAGAAAGTGAGAGCAGAGAGTTGGGATTGTGGTGTGGGAASCCTTGACTTCCTCACATGAGACACAACACAACCCTAGGCTTGAGTCCCAAATAAAAACATTAGCGGGAAAAATTATGAAGTGACATAAATGGTGTTCACTAAAGAGTTTTAAAGAGACTTAATGATAAAATAGATGCTTATGGTAGTGTGTAAGAGAAGGTATTCATAAAACTGCTTTAGTGTCTTAGCTTTGAATGTTGTTAATGCCACTCCAGTGTTTAAAAGACTTCCAGAGAGAGCTTGGGAGATGCAAATCGATTCATTTGGTTTCAATAACAGGCAAATTTCTAGMAATTACAGTAAGGAATAGTACTGCTGAATGTACAGATAAACGCAGTGAATGGAGGAAGATGATAAACTCCACGCCACTCGCCTACGACAACTATATTGAACCAATCTGAGTTCTTGGAGGATATCARTGAACATGGGAATAGTACAGATCTTGCTTGGGCAGAGTGAGGATAACTCTGTTCAGGTGTGAATTTCACAACGTGATTGCCCATTTTAATCTGTTCCTTTTTTGTTTTCCATGCTGGCCACTATCAGAATGGGATATTAGCTACTTAGATCTCTAATATTCTGTCTTAGAGACTATTTTAAGAGAACTGAACACAGCAAAGTTGATGGAAAACTAAGACCTCTAGGTACTTGCACAGTTCATATATGTTATTTAAATTTCAGTAAGTACGTTCTAGCATCTCTGGCGAGCACCTATTGCAGGGGAGTTGACTACTAGGGCTAAACAGTGTTGCAGTTGGGAGGATGAGCTGTTGCTCTGTTGAATTGATTTAAATGAATGTCTTAATGGCTGATCATTGCCTAAATTCGTGATGTAGCTATAAAATATATACATCTCACATGATAATTTTCCCTTTCTCAGATTTTTTTTTTTTTGCAACTATTTTAAATCTTGAGTAAGAGGAAACCTACTGGTGCTGGGGAGGTTTGCATGACAAAATGAAAGGCTGTAAGTCACATGGACGTGTTGTTGCACTCTGAAGGCTGGAGATGGGACAAGAAACATAAATCAATTGCAGTGTTTTGGCTGATTAATTTTGTGATGGTACCGTTCTTGTGCCCAGAAGCAGAGACAGATAGTGCTTTGTCCTTCCAGGTTAGGTCTTGTTTTGTTTTGTTTTCTTTTCTCCCATTCCTTTGTAATTCAGAGTCCAAGACTCAAGAACACTTGGGTGGGGGGCGGGAGGTGACTTATCCTGTCTTCCAAATGCTTCCTAAATTGTACATAGTCTGAATTCATGGGTTATAGTTTGAGGCTCTCCATTTTTAAGACTAGGGTAGACATAATGACACTGGGGGTAACTATTTAACAGGGGCGTATTGTACTCATTTCAGATGCTTCAGGATAAATACACGAGCTACCGAGATCAGTCTTTTTTATTTACCTGCAACTTAGATCAATTATTTGGCGTCTCTTTGGTAAGTTTTAATTTAATAGATGTCATTCGACTCAGAATCTTAAAGAGAAAGTTTTCCTTCAATGCTCATTACATGTAACTACTGAGACTGTTAGTTCAAGCTTTTATTTTCAATACTGTGGGATGTGAGCATCTAGGGTCCACGTAGGTCTGCTGCAGAATGGAGGGAGAAGAAGGCCAGTAAGTGTTACTGCTGTGCAAGTTAAGTTTTAGTGCSTTAACGTGAAGGAAGGATATGTCAAAATGGCCACTGGGAAACTTTTAGTTTCCAGGGTCCCGAAAGGCCTGATGCTCAAAGTTATGTTAGTAAAAGTTAGTAAAAGTAAAAAAAAGCTATATGCACTTGCCTAATTAATAATACTGAACTCTAGGTAGTACGGTCTATTAGCAAGAAAGTATAATTACAAGCCTTTCGTGTATAAGGAAAATAGAAGCACGGGGGAGACTTTTTGTCTGAAGTCCCAATGCAGAGTAATGAAATACAAAAATGAAATCCAGGTTTTGCATGCAGTCATTTAGTATTAGTGTCCAAATATTCTTGAATGTTAGTTTGATAGGCCACACTGTAAAGAAGTTCAAGTCCTTATATCCTGCTCATGGAATTATCATTAGGTGCAGGTTCACCTTCCCTCTGCTATGCTGACACTTCCATCGCTRCTTGTACTGCTGCAGGTTGGTGTGGTTTTCCAAGGGCACTGACACCTAGTGTATACTCTGTATAAGTCTTGTCTGTATATATAATAAACGAGCTCATCCAGTGTTCTTAGTGTAAGTGAAGCTTTGTCTAAAGTGATGCAGAAYAGGCTGTACGTGGCATCTAGGTCTCCCTTAGTGCATTTGGAAACAAGACGGTAGTTCTTCACCTTCAAACTAACAAAGATGCAATCAGTTTTTGAGTGTGAAATTTCTTTCCCTGACAATAGTTACTTACAGAGATGCATCGTTAGTTATAAAACTACTGATATGTTGTAACTTYTTATATTAAAGCACCTTCCTTTTAAGGCTGAAGGTAGTGTTTCTTCTGTAAGAGGTTTGCTTACTGAGGCTCCAGTGGTACCCTGTGTGTGTAGGCAGAGGTCATGCACGTGTTGAAGTGCAGAAAGCACATGGAGGATGTCACTGCTCCTGAAGCTCTTGTGTATTCTCATTATAAACCGTGATAATGGGTATCTAAGGCCTACACTGTTTTTGTACCTCTATTAATTATTTGGAATATATTATATCTGCTTCCTTAACGTTTTCATGCAAGGTGGAGGAGAGAGTATGACCAGTTCATACATGATTTGCACATTCCCTTGACCTTTTGCATTACCACAAAAAGGGAAGAGGCTTTCTGAGAGTGAATAAATGCATGTATATGCATGTGTGTATGCACACATACATCCACAGGCACACATTCTGTACACAGTGATGTATACAGTAAGACAAGGAAATAAGGACTGCTTCACTCAGCAGGATCTTAACTGCCTCTTTGGTTCTAAGATGTTTGGTAGGGAAGGAACTTGGGATGATTTGTTCAGCAAATATGCCATGGCTGTGTTAGGTGCATCTTATAGCAACTTTGGAAAGCTGAAAGAAGGGATTCCAACATTTTTCTTTAACAATTAAAGTGTTTCAGAAAGGTATTTGTTGGCAAAGGATTGGCAAATGTGGTATCCAATTAACWTTGAGTAATATAATTCTATAAGCATGATGCCCTTGCTTATGGTGGAATAAGAACTTTGTAAGCTTGTTATTAAAGGTCTGTATTTGTATAGTAATTGTAGAAGTACATTGCAGAATGTTGTTATGGAAGGATAAATTTTATTCATTGCGCTCTTTTTCTGTTTCCTGCATTAGTTTTAATAGAGGCAAACACTGGACTTCTGTTGTCTTTAAACATGTGTTTTYGACTTTAGATAGTAAAATATGCTTTAAATTGAAGAGAGTAAAAAGGACTTACTATATAGATAAAATGTAAAATGAATGTTGTATGTTATATACTATAAAATACACTTTATCGTATAATAGCTGATTGATTATTGTCTGGAGGCTTCACAGTACAATTATATGGATTTTCTTAAATGTAAGTTAAAGATTTTTTTTTAATTAAGATTTCTCCTGAGAAATTCAGTTAAACTCTTGATTTTTTTTTATGTAATTTGTGAAATAAATCCACTGACTGTTTAATCAAAAACTCTTGTCACTTGGGACTTCTTGAAGGAAACTGACTTTTCTTTGTGTTACCCTTGACAGTTCCCTTTAAATTTCTATTCAAAATTCTTGACTTCAGTGATGTAACTCGTGTGTAAAAGTTAGTCAGAAAGGCTAGAAAATTATAGATGGAAATGAGAGCACGAATCATTAGAGCTACTGTCCTGAGTCACGGTGGCTTTTCTCTTCCTCCTTGTCCTGTGAGTAAAGGAGGAGAGAAGGTTGGTTAATATTTGATTATGTTATCATAATATCTAATCTTGCCAAGAACTCTCTTTTTTATTTTGACAATAACAAYGAAGAACAATCTCTCCTTGTGTATAGGTTTGTTTTCCTAATTTCAAGAGATATTTGCCAAGTAGCTGGTGAAACTCATCTCTCTCTGAGTATCAGCCTTCTTAAAGGTATCTTAAATGCTTTAGTTTGGTTTTCTTCCTTTTAAAAACAAATGTCTATGTATATATTTTTTTCCTTCTAGGTTATTTACTTTCTAGAAGAGAGGGACAAGCAGGATCCCCTGAAAAGCCATTGTCTGATCTGGGTCGTCTGTCATACTTCGCTTACTGGAAAAGTGTCATATTAGAATACCTTAATTGCCACCACGAAAAACAGATCAGCATCAAAGGAATGAGCCGAGCCACTGGAATGTGTCCGCATGATATTGCCACAACCTTGCAGCAGCATAGCATGATAGATAAAAGAGAAGATAGGTCAGTGAATCTTACGCTAATTTAAATAAACAAGACGCAATATTCCCTTTCTCTGCCTACAGAACTCTTTAACATGAACACTGTGTAAAATCATGGCTTGAAAATCAAAGGCTTAATTGAAGTCTGTAGGACTAGGTCTTATTAAGGGGGCCTTATTATTTCTAAACAAATATTGCTGTTCACATAGACTTTCTGGTTAAAGTTGCTAGGAGGGGCTTAGGAGGGGACTAGCTTGAAACATTTTTAGCTTTTTTCATTCAGTATCATCATTTCTAACTATAATTTTGACTGATTTGCAAATGTCCTGCATGAGCAGAGTAAAAGAAAAAACTAACTTTGTAGGTACGATGGTGCACCCTTTTTCAGTTATTACTGGATTCACCCCAACTATGGGAGTAGGTCAGCAAAGTCCTGCCCAAGGCATTGGGAATTCAGGTTCTCAGTTTTCTGTTGTTGTTGTTGTGGTCATAATGCCATGATCAGTGTTGAACGTGTATTGCAGTGGGAGTTGCTGAGGTGAATTCCTATTTTGAATATGGTGTTTTTAATTACTTCAATTGATGATTTAGGTTTTAAGTGYTTTCTTTAATAAAAGGCTTAAGAGCTACTCTATTTTCAGTGACATTGATGTTTTCGGAAGAACTTTTTATTTCTCTCTGAATGTGACAGTCATAAAAACTTATAATTGAACAAAGCTGCCCTACAGAGGAACAGTAGGATGACACAAGCATATGCCCAAAAGGAARGTGGCAAAGGATTCAGTCTCCAGCTTTTGTGTGCACTAGCACTACTGCTAGCAGTGTTCAGAAGAGAGGCTGGCAAAGGAAGAGATTGGTGTGGTAATGCAGGAGAAAGGGTGGGTGTTGTCTGTGCATTAAAACTTAGTGCCTTTCTGGGGTATTTAATTGCAGGCAATCTCATGAGACTGACTAGTATAAAAGCTAATCAAAAATATATTGATTAGTTGTATGCAATTACCTGGTGCAAACTACACTCCAAGTCGTGATATGCGGTTATAAAATAATACTTTCGCCTATAGATTGCCAAATACGTTATAAAYAAGGTCTATTAGTTTTATCTCACAGGCAGTGAAGCTTAGACAGAGAAGTGAATTGGCTAGACTAAAATTGTTCAGCAGGTGAGTGGCTATGCGAGGAAATCAGATATTTGAAATTCCCTTCCAGCCCCTTCCACTTATACTTGGTGGCAGTTATGTTTTCTTATTCCCTATGAACTAAGTGAACTCCTAAGTTATGAACTCTTATGCYACTAAGATGGTTCTTCATCCTATTTGCCCTATATTTTATTAATCTCACGTGTGTTAAGATAGTCTTATCATAATTTTGTATTCAAAATGAAAGAAAGAATTGCTCTGTTTTTCAAAGGGTTTAGCTGGATTTGATTTTTAAAGCATCCACTCACTGAAAAGGAAGAGTGCTATTCACCTATCTGATTTTTGAAGCTTTAAAATGACCAATAAGGAAATTATTTTTATTTCAGATCTGATAGGTCTCTATAACAGGACTTTAGGGGATGTAGCAGAGTGCTCTCATGCTGTGCTAGGATAGTCTTTATCTGCATTTTCACTCTGTCATAATGGCAAGTTTTCTACTTCATCAGCATAGAACTGAGCTGCATTCCTATGCCTCATTAAATCCCTGTGTTCATAACTTATTTTCTTGTCCAGTTAGCTGCCATCTTCTGTTATTGACTATTTCCCCACTTTTTGCTGGATGATACYGTGTGTATTCCTGTTCATATGCCATACTAAAATTGGAAATTGTTCTGGCAGAGTGGCTTAAGGGCCCACAGTAAACCTTTTGCATGATCTTACAGTAGTTAAGTAGAAAAACATTCCTTTCCTCTGTGTTGCCCTGGTGGTGTTTAGTGTTCATCTTGTACTTTATAAAACTGCTGTTTCCTTTCTCTCTCTTAGTAGATAGTCTATAATGTAACTCAATATGTGTGTGTCAGCTTCTACTTAGTTTTAAGTATCTGCCTTCTTGCCTACTTCATTTCATGGTTTATAGTGCAGAAGGTTTTAAACTGTAGGAAAACTGTTTTTATGTAATTATTTCCTAAAATAAAATATTGTTTATTGGATTGTAGATTTGTAATTATTAGAAGGGAAAAGTTGATTTCAAGTCATATGGAGAAGCTGAAAGCAAATCCACGTATCAATGAAGTGGATCCCGAAAGCTTGAGATGGACTCCTTTGTTAGTTTCTAATGCTGCAGTCTCTGAAGAAGAGAGAGAAGCTGAAAAGGAGGTAATAGCAGACACTTTATTCTGAATTTCCTTTTCTTTGCGTCTTATTATGCTTTAGTGTACCTTACTATTGAGTAGTAGGCTGCCTTAAGCAGAGCAATTTGAATTGTTCCACTGACCACTGTTTAGAGATGGAGGAAACGGTGATATTGTAATGCACAGTTTTTGTAATATGTGCACAAGTSATGATAACTTTGGGGAGATGAATACGAAAACTTAAAACATGAATCACTTGCCACGGAGCTGGATATATCACTCTTGAAGAAGCTGAGGAGCATGTAATCAGATCAAATTTGGTGCAGAGCTCAAGGGCTCCAGTGTCAATCGATTCTTTGTGTTATGAACTTGCTCAAAGTGATCCATGTCAGTGGGCATGTAATGTAGTGCTAAAGGACTTGAATCAATTCGCTGCATCATTAATAGTGCTAAATATCCCATGAAATGCAATCTTCTTTGGTTTGTTATCCTAACTGTTGTAAAGGAGCTACTAGATGATTCAGCTGAAATGTTGTTGCTAGGTTAGTCAGCAGTGCTAATCGGGGTTGACTTACTGTAACTCTTGAGGTGAGCGTAAAGGATATGGCTGTAAGTAAATGCTGTTTCAGTGACCCATTATTTTAACCTCAACCCTTCAGGCTGAGCGTCTGATGGAGCAAGCTAGCTGCTGGGAAAAGGAAGAGCAAGAAATATTCTCCACGAGAACTAATAGTAGGCAATCACCTGCAAAAGCACAATCTAAAAATAAATATTTGCGATCTCCAGAAAGTGTGGCAGTGGTGGGGGAGCGAGGGCCATCCACAGAGCGAGCTAAAGAAAGCAGCGAGGAGGATGGAGGGGATGAGAATCAGCCAAGTTCGCCTCCCCGGCTGACAAAGCCACAGTCGCTGGCCATAAAAAGAAAGGTGTGTTACTTGAGTGGTTTGGCTTGAAGACATCCGGTTTCATTACCATCCAATTTCATTGTTAGCAAATATATCTGTTTTGTTTACAGGCTTTAGGATATTTTGATCCTTTCCTAAAGGGTGTTTGGACACAATTCCGAAATTGTTATTCCYGAATTCTGCTTTTCCTCTTCTTCCAATTCTTTTTAACTTTTGAATTTTTCACTGAACTATAGAACATGGGTGGTACTAAAAATCAGATTTTTCTGTTAATTTTTAAACTAGTGACTGCCCTCTGCTGCTTAGCATTGGTATTGGTTCAGTGCTTTAATCATTGTTCTTTTAGCATTTTAAGATGGAGTCAAACCTGTTGAAGGGTTTGTATTTTTATAGTTCCTGTGTGAAGCCCCTTAGGGGAGTACATGGCCCCCCTGCAACCCTGCAATGGCCCCCAAAATACCATTAACTTTTCTTCACACATGCTCTSTTCTTTTTTAAGATGTAAATTTTTTTTTTTTTGGTTACTCAAGTGATTGTAATTCTTCATTTGCTTAAAAATTAGCTGTTTGAAGGGTTAAGAAATCCAAAATTTTAGTGTGCTTTTTGCAGTGTATATGTTTAAATGCCTTAGAGTTAGGGAATAGGAGAGTCTCTTTAGTTTAGATAAGAAAATTTAAGTGAGTATAAACCTGTGAGAGAGAAATGCTTAACAGTRGAAATAAACTTTTGAACACTTTTTTTTCCCCTCAATAGATCAGTTAGCTGCAGGATTCTTGATGCATTTTCTTTGCTGCTATCTATTTCTTTTTTCCATGCCTGCTAATTTTGAAACTAGTAGGCATCGGAAATGTAGAAGATATTTTCTGTAGTACTTAARAATGTTGTTAGAGAATCTACGGAAAATAATTTCTAAATATAATTTATATATCCTGGCTATGAGTATTTGACAAGAGTAGAAGTTTAAACCAGTATGAAGAAATTTCTATTCTTAGTTTTCACCTACCAAACAACTGGATTTTTTTGTTTATAGCTATAACGCACTCTCTTATTTTAGTTTCTTATATGTAAGGTATTTTACTGTTGAATTCCTTCGATTCTTAAATTTGATGCAATTATAAGGTAATTTTTGAATGAGTAAATAGATTGCGAACTGTCTTTACAAAAAG
Organism: Nothoprocta perdicaria; assembly: GCF_003342845.1. Lineage (NCBI taxonomy): Eukaryota > Metazoa > Chordata > Aves > Tinamiformes > Tinamidae > Nothoprocta > Nothoprocta perdicaria. The sequence continues at coordinate 1,299,746 of NW_020454150.1, read as the reverse complement.
GCGTTTCTGTTTTATGTACTGAGTCCACCTATAATTGAGAACACAGGAAGACCTATATTTGTGGAATTATTTTTTCAGAGACCGTTCTTGCTGAAAAAGAAAAGAGGCCGTAAACGCCGAAGGATTAATAGCAGTGTCACAACAGAGACAATTTCCGAAACAACAGAGGTGTTAAATGAGCCATTTGATAACTCRGATGAAGAGCGCTCCATGCCGCAGTTGGAACCTACCTGTGAAATGGATGGGGAAGACGATGACTTGAAGCCTGTGATTCGAAAAGCTTTTGAGTATCAACCTGGGCAGCAGAAACAGGAAGAGAAGGAGGAGGAGGAGGAGGAAGAGCAGAACAAGGAGGAGAAAGACGGTCGTTGTTACAGGAGTGACGATAATTGTCCAAGTAAGCTGAAAATCTTCTTATATCTATGCAAAAATAATTTGTCAAGTAGTCTTCAAATGAAATATTTATTTCTGTCATAAAGTAGGAGTTTTTTAGCTGCTTCTGTTTATCTTTTTTTTAATAACCTTAAAATTTTAAGATAAAAAATAATACATGCATTTGACAGCCTTCTTCATACAAATGCTGTGGGAGCATTTGTCCCATTGTAGTTTTAGTTAGGTGATAGGTCTTTTTTTTGGTTCAGCTTTTATACTGTTTACTGCTTCTGCTCCTGATCTGTTAACAATATAATCTGTTTTTCTTATTCAGGGGAAAAAAACACATTTTTTTTTCAGTCTGAAACATTGTGCTCCTTGTCCTGTTAGCAAAAGCAACTTTTGTATGCCTACAACAGGGCACTTTGTACTCGACAGGTCAAGGGTATCACTGGAATATTGCCTAATTTTGTTGACGTATTCCTTACAAATGATCCAAAAAAAGAAGATCTAACTTGAACAAATGTCTCTCTATTCCACACTGCTGGTAATTCAGTAAAATGTGTGTTGAGGTTCAGTAAAGGGGGAAACAGTCTTTAGTGTTCAGCGCTGCTGTCCCTACTTTCTCCCAGAAAAAAAGAGCAAGATTTTTTGTGTTCTTTATCTGATTTACAGCCTTATCTAGTTGGATTCCAAAGGTATTGACTAACAGAAAAACTAATGGATTCATAGAGCAACCAGTAATGAGCCGTTCTGAAAGCATGCTCATCCCTTGACCTCCTGGCTCTCAAATGCACTTGCAAGTTTTCACTCCAAAATGAATAGCTGGATTCTGAGATCTGAATTATCTTGTTGGAAGCCAGCAGATATTTCTTTAGTGTTTTCATATATGGGTGGGAAGATTATTTTCTGTGATTCTCCATACTTAAAGGATTATCCACTAGTTTCTGTTTTAAACAGCTTTTGTGCTGGTTTAGCACCCTTGCTTAATGTTATGTAACTATATAACTATATATATATATATATATATATATAAAAAAAGTATGTATAATGTTATATAAATATATAAATACTGCTACAAACCAGTGCACAGGTACATTAGAGTATCATCACTTGTTCCTGCTTCTCAACAGAGATGAATTAAACAGGTAAATTGTGTTGCAACTATGTCCCTGTGGTCAGGTTTGTATTGCCTTAACTACACTGATACACAGTGTATTCGGCCATAGACAAGTTATATTACACTAATTGACTGGAGGAAGGTGGTAATGCTACAGAACGAGAGGAAAACCTGATAAAGGAGCATCTCTGACACCATTACACTCGAGTGCTGCCTGTCACGTCTTGAGAATAACTTGCTCCTTTTTTCTGGTATTAGGTGTATAGTCTGGGGGAGAAGAGGAGTGAGTGGGTGCAGCACGTTTTTTGTTGTTGATAGCTCAATCTAGTGTTCTGATGCAGTCTGAGTTTAATTTTACCTTGGTGCTCTTGTGCCTTTTGGCCTTTATCATATATTGTGTGTCGTTGCACTATATGCTGCCTGTAAGAAGTGATTAAAATAACCTACGTACCAGTTTTCAGTGCTGGTATTAAAACATATACGTGATTACTCCAGCTTGTAATACAAAATCCTCAAATATGAGATTCTAGGCCATCATGTTTTTATCGTCAAAGTTGATGAAGATGCGTTAGATTCTTGTCTATATAAAGTAATGGCTTACCTCTGCTTAAATCCAAAGAGTAGTAATAAAATCTTTGGACAATGTTTGCTTTAGTTTTTGTGTCTTCTGATTTAAATCTTCGTGATTGTTTTAGTGTATAACTGGTGTTTTTGATTGCCCTTTTTAAAAGGCTGCTATGCAGGAAGCACTTTGCATATCTGTGCAAGTGTGAGCAAGAGACATTGGCGTCCTATTTTGATTTGAGGTCTGTTTATCCAGACTTTCTGTAATGCATTCTGAGTTGGTAAATTACTTGGGGATTTTTTGTTTGTATGTGTTAGTTTTCTGCAAGCTAAGACTCTTTTTTTYCCTCTATTTATTGCCTCCCAAAGATAATACAGAGGATGTAGCTGTATTGGAAGAAAACACTAAAGACAATCTTGAACCTTTAAAATGTAAGCAGGGCTGGCCAAAAGGAGTTAAGCGTGGTCCATCTAAATGGAGGCAAAACAAAGAAAGAAAGCCTGGCTTTAAACTTAATCTATATACTCCACCTGAAACTCCTATGGAGCCTGACTATCAAGTGCTGGTGGAGGAACAAAAGGAAGCAGCTGAAGACAAACCTTGCCCAGTTCCTGCTGTTGAAGAAGAAGAGAATAAAGATGTATTACAGCCACCAGAAGATGAGGCAAAAGAGCTAGAGCCTGAACCTCTGCATCCACCTGCTGACCCTCTTGAAAAACAAGAAAATGGTGTGATGGAAGCTGGGGAAGAAGAAAGGAATATAGAAGATAATGGGATCAATTTAAAGGGTCAAGAAAAAGACAAAGCAGAAGATCTTTTTTTGCAAAAAGAAGAGTCCACGCATTTGGATGATCATGAGGAGGAGGAGGAGGAAGAGGAAGAACCTTCTCACAATGAGGATCACGATGCAGATGATGAAGACGATAGCCACATGGATTCAGCAGAAGCAGAGAAAGAGGAGTTGCCTGGTGAAGCTTTCAAAGAAATGCTGGAGACGCAGCAGTCTTTTTTAGACGTAAATGTTCAAACTGGTAATTCGAATCAGGAGGACTTAATGGACTGCGGTGTCAACCTTGCAGCTGATGAGAATGGAGGTGACCAGAAAGAACCTGCTGCAGATTCAGACCCAGTGCCAGAATCCGATGATGATCATGCGGATAACAACCAGGACCAAAAAGCTGGTGAAGAATTACATGCCGGTTTCAAGGAGGAGAGCACTGAGGCCATGGAGATTGATTCGGAGACGGTTCAAGCAGTGCAGTCCCTAACTCAAGAGACAAGCGAACACGAAGACGCATTTCAGGATTGTGCAGAGACTCAGGAGGCATGCAGAAGCTTGCAAAATTATACCCACACTGACCAAAGCCCCCAGATGACCTCGCTGGACGATTGCCAACAGTCCGACCACAGTAGCCCAGTTTCATCCGTACACTCTCATCCYAGCCAGTCAGTTCGTTCTGTTAATAGTCCAAATGTTGCTCCACTAGAGAACAGCTATGCTCAGATCAGCCCGGATCAAAGTGCCATTTCTGTGCCCTCTTTGCAGAACATGGAGACCAGTCCRATGATGGACGTTCCCTCTGTTTCTGATCACTCCCAACAAGTAGTGGATAGCGGGTTTAGCGACTTAGGGAGCATCGAGAGCACAACAGAGAACTACGAGAACCCGAGCAGTTACGATTCTACCATGGGTAGCAGTATCTGCGGGAACAGCTCTTCACAGAACAGTTGCTCCTACAGTAGCCTTACGTCTAGCAATCTAACGCAGAGTAGCTGTGCAGTGACGCAGCAGATGTCTAACATGAACGGCAGCTGCAGCATGATGCAACAGACCAACATCAACTCGCCCTCTACCTGCAATGTAAAGTCTCCCCAAGGTTGCGTTGTCGAAAGGCCTCCGAGCAGCAACCAGCAGTTATCCCAGTGCAGCATGGCTGCCAATTTTACACCACCTATGCAGTTGACGGAGATTCCCGAGACAGGCAACGCCAACCTCGGCCTGTACGAGAGAATGGGCCAGAGCGAGTTCGGAGCGGGGCATTACTCGCAGCCCTCGGCCACCTTCAGCCTTGCCAAACTGCAGCAGTTAACCAACACGCTTATGGATCATTCCTTGCCTTACAGCCACTCAGCTGCTGTAACTTCCTATGCAAACAGTGCCTCTCTGTCCACCCCCTTGAGCAACACGGGGCTCGTTCAGCTCTCCCAGTCCGCACATGCTGTTCCTGGAGGACCCCAAGCACAGGCCACCATGACCCCTCCCCCCAACCTCACTCCTCCTCCCATGAATTTGCCGCCTCCCCTCCTGCAGCGTAACATGGCCTCSTCCAACATCGGCATATCCCACACCCAAAGACTGCAGTCGCAGATGGCCGGCAAAGGGCACGTTTCCGTGAGGACCAAATCCACGCCGCTGCCGCCCGCCGCGGCCGCCCACCAGCCCCAGATCTACGGGCGAGCTTCCCAGACCGTGGCCATGCAGGGGCCCGCGCGGACCTTGACCATGCAGCGCGGCATGAACATGAGCGTCAACCTGATGCCGGCCCCCGCTTACAACGTCAACTCGGTGAACATGAACATGAACACCCTGAACGCTATGAACGGCTATAGCATGTCCCAGCCCATGATGAACAGCGGCTACCACGGGAACCACGGGTATATGAATCAAACGCCCCAGTACCCTATGCAGATGCAGATGGGGATGATGGGAACCCAGCCATATGCACAGCAGCCCATGCAGACCGCGGCCCACAGCAACATGATGTACAGCCCTGCGGGGCACCACGGCTACATGAACACGGGCATGTCCAAGCAGTCTCTGAACGGCTCCTACATGAGAAGGTAGGGCCCTCCGGAGAGAGCGGCGGGCCGGCCGCGTCGATCCGCACGGATACCTTCTTGGAGAGTATGATTTCAAAACCAGCAATTGGTGTGAATGCAAAAACATTTGTTGGCACCATTTAAAAGCTGTATGCAGCAGAAAGCCTTATACAAGTCTCTCTTCTTTTTTCTTATTTCTTTTGTTTCCTTGAAAAACAAAACAAAAACAACAAAAAATACACTTTGCGGGTTTATTTTCTTTTTGTTTTCCTCCAGTTTTCCTTTGGGGGGGGGAATTAGGTTGTTCTCCATTCTTTTTTTATGGTTTTTTTTTTTTTTTGAGCTTGAAGTTCTCTGGAAAGGACGAACTCTTTCTATGAACTGCAATTACACAGCAGCTGATGGTTCAGAGCCATTTTATGTGCCTGCTCCCATTAAAAATGTGGATAAATAGACTCCAAAACTACCAGACAGTACTGGATCCTGAGCTTCTCTCTCCTTCCCCCACATGTAAATGCCTTTTAGCCGTTCTTTTATTGTATTATTTTGTTTCTGAAGGTGACACTTCCGCATGCCGCTAATGTCTTTGTTAGTGACAGTGCATTTTGTAGTACTGTACAAGTGTTGTGCTTAACAGTAAGCCATTTCTTAATTTTTTTGCCTTGATTAGGTTACCCTAGTTTGAGGGTAAAAAACAAAACAAAACAAAAAGAACTATATTTTTGTTAATTATAAAACTTGTAAAAATAATAAAGCTGAAAAGGCTATTCACATTTTGGTTAGTTCAAAGGGTTTTATTGATATATGTTTGGTGTAAAGTTGAGACACTTTTTTTTTTTTTTGTGACCAGTTTCTTTGGGATTGGGGTAGGGAAAAAGGCAGCTTTCTGTTTTATAAATACTGATTTTTTTTAATTGAAGCATATCTCAGTGTTTATTTGTCAAGTTTTGAAACATTTTCATATATGTCCAAATACTTGGCAGGATTTAAAAAAAACAAAGTAGTGAATTTGGTGTAAAGTTGCTATTTTATGGAAATGCCTCTAACTTTACATTTTCATTCCATCTGTAGATTTTTCTATCTTTATAAAATATTGGAGTTATTTTTTAAGGGAAAAAAATAGAGCAGTAGCGTGTGAATAGCTCAAACTAAGCTTACAGATCGCATGTAAAAAGGCAAAAGTTATTTGTGTCTGTTTATATTGCTTCCTTTTTTGTAGCCTTTGTACTTGTACAGAGTGACTGTAAGGGCCGAACAGAAGAGGCTTGATACATGTAAAAATAGAACCCAGTGACACTCTTGTATTTATCTGTTATCTTTTTAGTCAGTCACTTAAAAACAAACAAGAAACGAAAATAAAAACCATAAAAACAAAAAACCCTAAGCTGTACATTTTAACATAAAATAAATTATGATGAGCCATTTTTAGCCTCTTGTGTCWTGTCATAGTTTGATGTTGCATGGGGAATTGCCTCCTGAAATAATATTTATTACAGCTCTCATGTGCTTAATCTAAAACCCATTAAAGCTGATGGGGTTTGGATTAGCGTGTTAGAGCCTAAATGTAGGTTACCTATCACATACACCTTGTGGAAATGAAGGGTGTCTAAGATTATTTTTTTAAATTAGTCTTAATTAAAATATTAAATACATACTGAATACATTACAATGTTGTAAATATTTAATGTACAAAAATTCTTTTCCTATAGAAAGTGCTTGTATATAAAAGGCGGTGGTAATGACCATGATGTGTTTGGACTCAATCTTGAAGACAGAACCCCAACCTTTTCTTCCTTTTGCCTGTTGCTGGGTTCCAGGATGATGAAAATCTTTTGAGGCTCTCCCAGACTTCTCTAGTATACATAGTGTGTACGTATATATGTGTGTGTATATAAATACACATGAACACCTAAAATTTAGCAGTAGGAGGGCTGTTAAAATCAAGAAGGTTCTGTACAGTGAGCTTGTTAAATGAGAGCCTGAATCTTTAGTCAGATGCACATGAGTTGGCACCAAAGGGGGCCCTGTGAGGATCTTTCAAGATGGTTTTGAAGGGAATGTTGCCATCGAATACCTCCCAGCACCACTGACGTGGCAGGAAGGTCGCTAGCTAATGTGAAATAATAAGTCAGCTTAACTGAAAACACTGTTTTCCCAATTGCAGCATGTCAAGGAGCATCTAAATGTTTAAAAGTCAGATGGGGGTGTGTTTTAAAGAGAGTATGTGTTCTTGTCATGTCAAGGAATTGGTCATTTGTGTTCATGTATGTGACCTGTTAACCTTGAAAAGGGTGAGAAAGGACAGGTATTTTTTCAGCAGGACAAACATCTCTTCAAATGTCTTCTCATAGTGACTCTTAAGCTCCAAACTGCATTATTACTGTTTGAGCCTAATACATTCTGAGAGAATAATTGAGAAAGAAGCTGAGAAGTAAGTATATTCACTTCAGAATTGCTTAGGTGGCACTGATGGCAGTACCAGCAAAATGCTTCAAGCGAGACCTAATTCTCTTTAGAGCATCAGGTCTCTCTAGAGCACAGCCTACTTCAGCTGGAAGCTGCCGAATCACTGCATTCCTGAAAGGTGCCCTCTGTAGTCACTGCCCTTCTTCAAAGGCTGGAACTGTAAATGTTTCCATGTTCTAGCTACCTAATCTTAACACCAGTGGACAAAAATAAACCAATTTGTGGCTGATGTTGCAAGAGATCTGTCTGAACCAGGCTAGTATGTAGACAGTCCCCTATCTATGTGATTCAATTTTGTCAGCCTTACTAGTTTGGTGAGTATATAGACATGTTGATAGAAAGACAAAAAACAACCTCCATTAAAACACGGTGGAGACCTAAATAACAAGAATGAGCCTGACAGAATCATCTGGAGTTTTTAGAGTTGACTTGTTACAGCCTGTTCTGTAGAGGCTGGCACCTTCAGAGCACCAGCAAGAATGATATGGTAAAGACCTATAACTTTTTCTTCTTCTTCCTAATTGTTTTGTATTTGTTGGTTTTTTAAACTGCATTTTTTCCAGGTTTCTTAAGGGCATAATGTAGAAACCACATATATGTACGTATATATGTGTGTGTGTGTGTGTGTGTGTGTGTATGTAGGTCATGTCTTCTGTAGTGAAGCACCAGGGTATGCATTTTTAAATGACAACTCTGGAGGTTGTTGTATGGGGAGGGAATTTGTAAGAATATACAAGATAGACTTTTATCTACCATACCTAGAGAAATCTGTACCTGTTATTTTTGAGAAATTACCTTTGTGCCATTTCTGATCTTTATGCTAAAATGGCCTCTCCAAGTAGTTCCCAAGTAGCTTGGAGTTGTCCTTAAAAAATTGTAGATGAGTTTCTATTGCCGTGTCAGCGTTGCCACATGCCAGTTTCCTAAACTGCTATGCAGAATCAAGCGAGTGGGAATGTCTTAAAAGGGCCTAGTATTTTGCTCCCTRTGAGTAGTGGGGAGATTCTTGTTTGGACACTCCATCAGTCTCCACTAAAAGCAGCTGGGCCTCAGAAAACTAAAATTTTTCCTATGTATTTTTCTTTGCAAAACAAACTCTTTTGCAACTGAAATGTCTGAAATGCAGCTTTGGCAAGATGCGGGGTTTGTGCATCCCAGTCATGAATGTTGTTCACATCATGAAGTCTGATTTGGTTCTTCAAGGTAGTTTAGCTTGTCTTTATTGTCTTCTGTTATGTTTGAGAATTTTGAGATTAAAATATTATGTAAAATGTAAATGAGAACTCAAAAACAGTATATTATGGGTGGCTGCAACCTTGSTTAGAGTGTTATGTTGGAGGACAAATGATTTATTACTGTTCAGCTCTCAAAGGAGCTGGAGCAATAGGAAAGCCTTTACAGTAGAGAGGCTAAGCTGATAAAGAACTGTTAACATATTGAAAAAGCTATTTTTAAGTTGTGCTTGGTTCCATTTGGTTTGCAGAGTACACTCACATTTCTTAGCAGCACATTTCTGCCCTCTGTTCGCACTTGAAGTGTCCAAGACTATCTGCACTTCTGTTACACCCAGCTTGCAAAGTATTTGCTAAAGACCTGGAGAAGTCTCCTGTGTTCCCCCATGAAGAGAGGCAGTAAATGGCTCTTACTGATATTTTGGATTAACAAAATTCCAAGGGCAAGAGTAGCATGTTCTTTTTYCAGCTAGCAAAAGGTAAGTGTGGCTTGCTTGTGATCATCCTGTACAATATATTTTTAAGAATATCCAGTATTACTCAAGTGGCAAAACTGTTACAGTTTCTAAAACAGATTACTAAACAGATTTCTAAACAGATTACTCATACTAGTGTCAAATGGAGCAAAGTTGAACACATTTAGGTCCTTATTTGTGTATTTTGACCATTGCTGTCAATAAATACAGTAACCTGCAGCCGTATTTGAAGCACAGAAATGTATTAGCATGACTAACCCTGAGGGAGGCAGGAACAGGAGTGGTGTCTAGAAGCACAGCAGCTTTTTTGTGGTGAATCAAGMCACTCCTCTTTACAGCACAAAGGATATGACTGAATTATTTTGTGTTATTCTAGAGGTGTATAGTTCTTGCAAATGCTATTAGAGAAAAACAAATAGCATCACATGTACAAATCTTTTAGACTTTCTGTGGCCTAGGAAAGTGCCCTGGATTGGCAACTCTTAATTCAAGCGATTGAAACACTTGAGAAAAGCAAATTAAAGTTAAGATGGCTAAAATAAGCCATCATATTTGTATTTGAGAAACCCATTGCATCTGTTTATGTGTCTGACCCCCTCAAGAATCTTACTTTGCCTGTATTTGTTGTGCTCTGCAAATTCCACAGCGAAGCCTGGGCAGATGATTTGCATCTGGAGCTTCTCTAAACTTGCTCCCCAAATTTGTTCTYGTCGGAGTAGAAATATAGAAGCCAAGAGACAGCAGAAAGGGACAAACTCATGGGAAATACTTCAGCACACTAAAGAATTTAGTCTTTAGCTGCTGTTTGTGCTACTGCTGCTTGGGTTCTCTTTCCCAAATTCCCTTTATGCAGTGGCTAACTGATCACTTTTAAAGGTCGTGTGCTTGTTTGGACATCAACATTTTGAGGGTACCTGGGCAGAAGAGGGTTTAGTTTAAACTGTGCGTGTTGTAGTGGTGGAAAAGCATTTTTTTTTTTTTTTACACAGGAAAACTTTATGTATTGATGTAGTGAAGAAGACTCTTAAAGCCAGGAAATTTTACGATGGTGGGTTTTAAACTTGGCTTCCTTTCTTTCCATCTTGACAATATTTGGATGTTTCTCCTTTCAAGTAACAAATGATTTTCTTTGTGGCTGTGTAATATGCCAGATCGCTCCCTTCCCTCTTTTGCTGGAGTTTCTTTTCCAGTAGCAGTCTCCTGTCAGGAGCAATTCTAGATGGTGGTRTTGCTCTCGCCATCGCTGGATGGTAGACAGTTCTTGGTGTTCCTCCTCTGCAGTGCCAGCGCGATGTCCAGTTCTCTCAGCTGCTTCAGGAAGCCCCGGTTCGGCAGGATGCACCGGTGCCTTGATACCTGTTCAATGGCATCCACCACCGTCATGTTCTTGTAAATCATCAGGTAAGCCAGGACCAGTGTGGCTGACCGGCTGCGACCCATAGCGCAGTGAACCAGAACCTTATCTGCGGGAACAAGGCTGGGTTACATATGATGTTGGGTTATATATGTTCTTTTGTTGTAAGGATGAAGGGTTACACTTAATAGCATTCTTTCAAGTTGTTTTTCCCCCCCTTTTTTTGTTTCTTTTTAAGTAGGGGGGAATTCTTACCGTAAAGCCTGGAGACACAATCCAACTTGGAGTTTGAGTGTTTAGTCTTAATTAGGATACCTTTGATTTTATTTATGTGTGCTCTAGTCCCTGTTTGGGCACAATGACCAAAGCACAGGGATGAAGGGAGAATTTAGTAAGCTGTCAGATTATCCTGCCATGAGGGTATGTGGGGTGCAAAGAGGTGCTTCTCTCATACTACTAGCTAGAGATAAAAGGTGTCCCTCTGATTTTGAATTTTTTGCTCCATCCCCAGTCTGAAGATATAGAGCACATCGCTTGATTGGTCTGCACRCATATTTCATTTATAGAATGTAGCTAAGAGGGTTTTCGTAAGACCCAGTGATATTTTGAGATCGGGGGTAAGAAGGGCTGTAGACATTTGTGAATAAAATAACTAGCTGGATACAAAACAAGCACTTTGACTGTATAAAAGCTGCTTCCCAGCTCTTTGGTTATTTTCTCTGGTGAGTCAGCCCCACTCATATTGAATAAAAATGTTTTTCCCCCATCCTCCTCCTAAATTGTTTTCATTTCCTTGCAGCAGTGGCCTGTCTCATTCTGCAAACACACTGCTCCTGCCAGTGGTTTCTGCCTCTGGATAAACATGCCTCAAGTTTTAGCTTTCTCCTGTTGCTCAACTTAACTTTGGATTTCCACCTTGGCTGTAGGCACTAGCAGGGACACAAACCAAAGTGGAACCTTCCACATTCACAATGTCCAAGGGAGGAGGAGGAAGAAAACAGTAAGTGGGTTCGGGTCTGATTGTCAGTTTTCAAAATGCTTCAAAAACTTTCCAAAAAGGGTTCTGRGATAGCAGAGCACACAAAGGGCTGAGCTGCTCAAGGAGGCTCGTGTGGAGCAGGCTCTCAAACATCCTGCTAAGCTGAATTGCCGGGGTGCAAAGCTGTGCCTGCTGCTGATTAACTCTCTTGCTGCCAGGCACAAGAGCAGTCTTGGCATGAGCAGCACTGCTGTGTAATGGCTGTATCGAAACCTGCCAGCACAAGGGTATTAATGGTTACAGTCTGAATCCTAATCCCGGCAAAGAGGCATCTTGGCAAAATTCCAGTCCCACTGATAAACTGAAAGAGCCTCTTCCTGTCATGGAAAAATGATAATCCCTTCTATTATTGCTCTAAATATTTGAAACGGATGAAAACTCTCGTTTGTTTGGCCTTTCAAGCCTCTTGCTAGAATTTCCTAGCTTGTAAATGGGTGACTGCGGAGGAGGATKAAATAAACGGTAGGACAAGGCAGGGCTTTGCTTTCAGTGGTGGGAAACAGGTGACCTAGGAGAAAATAATACTATTCTGTGTTGTACTAACAAAGGCGAAAAATGACCATAAAATTTTTTAGTGTTTACTAGTTATAGGAAAGCAACACATTCTTAGGTGTTAATAGTTGAGATCTGACTGCCTATGGAAACGAGATTCTGGTACAGTTTTCCAAGGCCACATCTCTTCTGTATTTATTGTGATATCTTGAGCTTCAATGTAAGGACCAATCTGAACTGCCTTTGTTCAAGTGATGATAATGGATAAAAATGACAACAGCACATTGCCCTTGAGGAAATATCAATACTGAGGTGTCTTTGGTCAGAGATCTTTATATCTGTCTCCTATGCTTCCTTCCACATTGCTTTAGTATCTTTCTTTAATATATTGCTTCACATGACATGTTTGCATGCATAGAAAAATGCTCTCCGTTTCACATTCTGAGGAGCTAAAACCCAAGAGAATGAGTGCTAAATCTTTGGCATAGAAAGAATTTAGAAGCATCTTAAAATCATGCCCTGCCTTCAGGCAGTTGGTCATCTCTCCTGTGAGCTCCCCTAACTTTGAATTTGGCATTTGGGGAAGTCTTTAAGCACAGCTTAAATGGGAGGAGGAGTACTGTTGGAAGCTAGTGGGAGACTAAGGCTGCCAAATTTCCATCAGTGTAGAGCTTTTTGTTAGAACATGCTGGAGGCCTGTGAATAATGATTTCTGGTAATCAAGCTGAGAAATTACGAAGAATTATGTTTCCAGATCTCTGCTGTCAAAGTGGTTTCAGTTCCCTGCTGCTTGGAAGATGACAGATGGAGATAAATGTCTGTTACAGCTTTGAGGCGACGTGATGGCCAGGTAGGAAGGTGTCTTTTATGTTTGTGGTGAGTGAAACTAAAGCTGCAGGRTGTGAAGCTGTGGAGTGACAGCCTAGAATCTCTTTAGGACACCCCTCTTGTGCYTTGTGCCCCACTATTCAACCAGTATTCATTAAGCCTGTCTTAATTGGGACCCCTTTGAGGAAAAGGCACTAGTGCAGTTTCTGTCTCCAGGGTGTTTRTTATAATAAAGTCCTGCTCCTCTGCGATGTGGCCTCCTGTCAAACAGCCTGGAAGGGGTGCTTGGGCTCGTACCAGCTCTGCAGTGAAAAATGTCCTGAACACAGTTACCACCCCTGCCTTAACTTAACAACCGCTTCTCTGCTACTAGTTTTATAAGCTCTATTAAACAGTCTTGGCCTTGTCTTGTTCCCACATAGCTGGACGCTTTGAATTATGCTTATCCAGCTCAAGTAAACACTGTCCCAGTTTTAACCATTTTCAACACCAGCCTTACTTCTTTCATCCTGAAGTGCATCATCAATGAACTTAGAAGCTGAGTAAAAGAACTGGCTGAGCTTGAAGGTGGGGAGATCATCTGCCTCCACTCCGTGGTACTCCACAGTCATGTCCCGGTAATATTCTGGTCCCGTGTCCACGTTGCGCTGGCCGTGGGCTGCGTTGAGGATGTGGGTGAAACCTGCCTTCTCGAGGCTGTAGCGGTCTAATGCAGTTTTCCTGCCGAAACAAAAGCAATGGTGTAAATGAAGAGTTGTCTTCATCCAGCAAGCCAGACAAACTCTGATCTCGTCCGTGCTACGAGTTAATGAAATTGCTAATGGTTCAGAAATGTGCCAGTTGCCATTGTAAAAATTTTAAGATGTCATTTAGGAGGAGGATGATCCCTTGAAGTTCATCATGCTCTCCCAAGCATTGCAAGGTGTCAGAGCACCTTACAAGTGAGCATATTCCTCTGGCACCTAAGTCATGCAGGCAATGCTGCCTTCTGTCCTTCCTACAGAAGATGAAATTTAAGATACGCAGAGTAAGTTACTCAGGGTCATAAGGGGAAATCAGTGGCAAAGCTTGAAATAGGATGCAATGCAGGAATGCAGCTTTCCCCTTCTCTCCCATCATTTGATATTGCAGAACTAATAAAAGAATCAGTGAGATGTGAGTAGCAAGATAGCTGGGATTCAGAAAGCTCTATGTCTCTAAAAGCTACAGGACTTTTTTTTTTTCTTTCTTCCTTTTATATCTTTTTTTTTTTTCTTTCTCTCTGATGCAATCCCTATCAGGCTTTGTGTTGATGCTATGTTGGGTTAAGCTAGAAGACTTCAGCAAAAAGAAGTGGATACGGAAACCAGATATCAGCCTTCAGCAAAAGCTATAAGTCATTTAGTTCAGTATCCTATTCTTTGTGCTCTCTTTCTTTGTAAAATCAGAAGTCAGAAGAGGAAATCTTCATGATGTTTCTGTGCCAGCAGCTTGAAGTTCTTCAATATGTGCAATTTGTGGCAGACATGGAAAAGAAAAGTCACTTTTAAAATTTCCATTGCAGAAAGCATTTGATTTTTGAAAAGCTCTGTTCTGGAAAAGCTGTCAAGTTTCTTTAGCGTCTAAAAGGACTAGTGAGCTTTTCCCCCCCAAAAATTATGGGCTTTGTTCTATTAATATATGTTCACATAACTGCTACTGCCATAAAGGAATTAGTGCATGATATAAAACAGCTCTTTTCATCCCAAACTACCTGTCTCCGTGAATGTTTCCTGAGCATTTCAATGTGTAAATGCATCTTCTGGCCTTTAATAATTCTAGTGGGGACAACTTGAAAATAAATTTGACTTCACCTGCCTGCTGTCTCTCAGTCAAAATCCCACACTGAGCGGTCAAGAGCACGATAAGACAGCTAATGGATATGGATCTTSAGGGTTTCATCTGTGTTATTTTGATTTAAATCAAACCCATGATAACTGGCTTTTCTGAGTTGATCATTTTCCCTGCAGAAGTTCCCTTCTGGACAAGAACAAAAATATCTTGACATCCCCACCCCTGGCACTTTTCACATGAAATAATGTCACAAGTTCCCCATGTGAGTTTAAAAAATAAAAATAAAAAATCTGGTCAATTTGACAGCTCCCTAAGCTCAATAGATTCTACAAGACAAAGAGGTAAAAACATCTCGCTGTGACCTGCCACCATCTCTTCAGGTCGGTCATGTTCACTCCTGCCCTTCATATTCTTGCATATTCTTGTTGCAGTGACTGACCTAGAAAGATTCTTTTCTCTGTCTCTTTCATTCAGGCCCTCCCTCTCTGGCAGTCTCCTCAAGGTTGGTATGTTCTACAGATGTCGCCAGCAAAGGCACTTTAGTGAAGACTGTAAAAGATGGTCAATGCTCTTAATTTAAATATGTCTGAGGTGAAAGAGAGATTCTGCTTTCAAGTTAAATTGTGTTTTGTTTTGCYTCCCTGATACTGGGATGGAGAAAATCTGGTTTCCATTCCCCAGAGTTGGCCCAAAGCATGCATCCAACAAACAATGAAAGGCTGGTGCTCTCAGGTCAGAGATCTGGGCMCAATTAGAACCTCTGCAAGTTGAGTCCTACATGCTGAATAGCAAGTAAGACTATTGTAGTGAGAGGCAATGGAAAAAATGAACATTAACTGTTTGGGGCAGGGGTGGAGGGAATGCTCTGATGTACTATAGCTACTACCAAACTTGGGTTCTGCAGCCACTGTTCAATCTAATGAATAATATTTGAATTAAATGAAGTTGTTGTTCTAAGCAAGGACAATGACAAACAATAGGTCATATGACAATCATATTAACATTTGACTTTGCTACGTTCATCTGAAATCCAATTTTCCTGTTTCCTTGATTAGGTTCTCAGGAGATTGCCTGTTGACACAGTGGCTGCATCTAAAGCATTTGTTTCTGACAGTCTCAATTACTGTGGTGTTCTGTGTCTCAGGATCTCATCTTTACGTGTTCAGTAGCCCTAGTGTTCAGTAAGTTTTCAGAAAGGAGGAGTCCTGTCTTTCATGAACTGCATAACCATTCAGCTCAGTTGGTCTCCCCAAGCTCCTGGGAACTGGAGCTGATGAGTACAACCCGAGCAGGTTTAACACAGTTCTAAAAATATTTGTTTCAATATGAATATTTTAGGCCTACATCCAGTAGCTGTTCCAGTGCCCTGAATGCCACGGTGTGTTGGAGGTCAGAGCCTGGCACAGTGGGTACCCTTATCTCTAGTTGCACACTGTAAACTTGGGGCCCTCAATGGAGTTTCGTCACCCTTATTCAGTTAACTAAACTGAAAAAGGGGTCAGGTGCTGTTTGTTATCAGGTTGCTTTAGCTCTTGTCTCTCTCTGCTTGTCAGAGTGTGGGTGTATGCACCCTGCTGCTCTGTTATCTSTGTTTCCCATAGCTTGGGCTGGAAACAGAGCAGAGTGGCCATGTCCCTCCATTGGATGTTATTGCAAAAAGCCTGTTGTGAATACTCAGACACAACTAGATCATCTTCTGTGAAGTATTTTTTTTCTCCTTTGAAGTAAATTATAAGCATACCAAGGAAATACTTGGAGAGCTCTCTACTCTGTTGTTTTTGCCACTGAAGAATCTGCTTTCTATTTTCTCTCGTGCTTTGCGTACGGGGACTTGGAGATGTTTATTGGTTATACTTGTTATATAACTTCATTCAGAAATGTCCTTTTGAACTGAATGTTGAAAAGGTCACTTATTACCACAGGTTCCTTACCCAGTGCCACCTTTTTCTTTGTAATAGGAATCTAAATGGCCTTTCTGCTGAAGTTGCTAATCTAGAGGGTAGAAAACTTTCAAAACAAAAAAGCAGAGATCAATGTTGAGCTCTCAAACATTATAATCCTAGCAGTGCCACTGGAGTTAGTGCTCACACTGTGCTGGGTACAGACGTCACAGAGATTGTTAGCTGTACAGGGCCACAAAAGCCTTTCAGAAGATATTTCCCCCATCAACTGATGCATTTTTAGACTCTGTGTCTTTTGAAGAAAACTGAAGTGACGCCATTTCTTCTTTTCACAAGGAGTTGGATTCAAATGMAGGCAAAATTTTTTGAAAACACTTATGGTAATTGCACTTAAGCATTTAACAGAAGATGCCTCTACTGTTGATTTGAAAGCTCTTCCAATTCTGTCGTGTAAATCCAAAAGCTGGACAAATAGCCCCACTTGCTACACTAACCTGGGCTGGTCTGCTTTTCATTCCCATCATTCATCTTTCTACCTTGTACTTGGATCACGASGACTGTGGGGTTTGGGTTGTCTCTCTGGTGTCTACTGAACTGAGCTCATGGCCTGTGCCAAGGCTGTGACACCAGCATAACACAGGCAACAAAACCTGTTCCTGCTGTGCCTGCCACGCTGATCAACACACAGAGTTGAGGAGGAGGTGAATCCCTTACAGGGGGACACAGATATCTCAAAAGTAAAGATTTCCCTGTCCCTGATGGGTTTTGCTTGAATTGGCGCAGCTATGGGTGAACTCCAGCTTTGGGTGAAGGAGCAGATTTGTCCCTTATAAAACCTTAGCTCTTCAGTTCARGAGAGCACATAAGCGTATGCTGGAATATGTGCTCTATAGAATTTATACATATATATATATATACACACACACACGCATACACACACACACACACACACATATATATATATATATGAGAGTTCCTTTCTCTGTGCAGCAATACCAGTGCTTTGCTGAATCAGGTCCTGCGTATGCTGTGAGACAGTTGGACTGAAAGATATTTTTAAAGTTTTGGGGCAAGAGAGGGCACTTTGATACAGGAATGCTGCTTAAATGGTGAAAGTTAGAAATAAAATCACTTTCATGTGATCTGTGAATATCTCCCTATCACTGAGAGAAGTGACCCAAACTAATGTCACTCCATTTCACATGCTTCCCAGAAGAATACTTATGTCTTTAGACTGTGCAATGGCTTGTCCATGATTTTAACTGTACCTGCTCTTAATTTTCAAGTTAACATTTGTAGGAGAAAATGTAAGTACTGTGGCAAGCTTTTCTTCTAGAAGTAACAATGTAGTACTGGCAATGTGAAAGACATTTCTTTCAGTTGCTGTCTTCCAAGTCATTTCWTTCTCTTTGCAAAATATTGCCATCAACAAGCTTTAGTCCCAGCTCATACTATGGAAGATGCCCAAACCAATGCTGCTGGAAGAGAAGGAAAAACAACTTGCAGGCACGGTAGCCTGCACATCCGTGTGAAATATTGAGCATCTTAGTAGCATCCATCAAAGGAGACCAGTGGCGCTCAAGAAAAACTGGAGTGCCTCTAGGAGCAGGGAAATAGTCCTCTGAAACATCTCCTCAAGAAATGGGCAGCACAGCTCCCTCCACAGGTAAGCTGGCACTTCTTTGCTCTTATGTTTATCGACTCTAAGCTGAGCCAAACCTTTGAGCATCATGCAGAAGAAAAGCAAGGCAAATGTGTTTCGGTATAGACTGTTTAAACCCACATATGATCTGAGACTGACAAAACAAGGAAATCTTGAGTCAACAAGTTACGAGAAGAGGAATTGTCACACTCAAACTTTCCCGTTTTCTTAAGCACCAAAGGAAAGCTTGATGCAGGATGATAATTTACCATCTGGTCAGTGTCAGAAAGAAGCTTTCTCAATATAGGCAATACTGACACTTTCCTTTAAAAATCTGGCAGCTTTCCCTCATGAGATTTTGAGAATTTCCAATAATACTGACCCAATTTCCTTTAACTACAGCRTCCAGGGAAGCTAGAGATAGTATTGTATCCCGTTTTTAATTCTGAGTGGTTGCTTCATTTCTATGGCTACRTCCTGTTCAGCTAGAGCAATTTTTCATGTCCTACTAAAAATGCTGAAAAARCTTTTCATAACTTATGGTAGAAAGATATTTAACGATCCATTTTCCTCTAGATCAAAACAGTAGACAGGGATTTTTTTTAAGTGATGTAAGTAAAGGAAACTCCTCTMTGCCTTCTATATAGCAAAGGCAGCAAATGCATTTGTAGTCAGTCTATTCCTAGCCTTTCACTTCAGTCACACATATGTGCCTCTCCAACTGTTAAAAATCACCTACCAACTGAGATGTTGTGTGGGGAAAACTAGAAGGGTAAATGACAAGTGTTATGTGCATTGGAAACAGTTGCTGCTTTAAGGGGTTTATTGTCCAATGTTACATATCTGACTTTCTGGATTGCTAAAGTGCTGTTACAATTGGCAGATTTTCATGCTAATAGAGTTGAAACTATGTCCTCATGAGTGTTGTTATTATAATCTAAAGCTACATATGCTCTTTTTGTAGACATCTTTAATTCCATACAACCTGGAGCGCTCCTATTTTTATATGGTTAATACTCACATAAGTTGTAGGAGTTCATAATGCTAAACAGTGGGAGGTAACTATCAGCTATGCTGAATGAGTCCCATCTGTTTTCTTCTAGGTTAGTATAAATTGCCTTTTTATTTAGTCACTTGGAAAAAGCCGAACTGTATTGGTTTTCTGGAAACAGCAGAAGAGGAGAGAGTGTTTATTAAGCATGTCTTTAACATTCAGCTATGTTTCTTACTGGATCTACATTACTGACTCCAATCTGTAGGTGAACTTGCTACCTGTGTGCTGTGATCACCTTACCTGGGATAGGGTTCTCCAAACATAAGCCTTTAGAACAAGCACAGACCGTGTTTTTCTCAAAGCGGAAGCTCTGTTCAAATCATATCCCAAAGTTTTTCTTTGATCTTTATGGAGTAAGACTCCAAAATACTTTATTTTCAGTAGGAGTAACTCGAGAACATGTTACTTGGATATGGATGAAACTGTGATCAGGCCTGAAATCCTTATCAGAGCTGGACAATGGCTAAGATGAAGACAGACTCTTGGAAGGCTTTTGTCTTCAGCTAAAATATCCTTTGGAATTCAGAAATGTGGAAGCAGAGCCATCATCTTGGTAACAAAGCAACCTCTGAAAAGCCACACAAAAAACTCCAAGCTGTGTATCTGGCAGAGGTTTTCCATGGATCTGGAGTGAACCAAGTGAGTTGGGATTAGTCAGTCAGACTGCTCACACCAGTAAACTGGTGAGCAGTAAATGAAGGAAGCAAGACAGAGCTGCTTTCCTTTCCATCCCTATAAAAGACTTCTGGATTTGAGCAGGATACAAGTACTCATCCTGGTAGCAGATGAATCAAGAGCTTGGCAAGGCAAGCTTTGTTCCTATCATTGGGCTGTCTCCTACAAGTTCCAGTGTTTGGTCTTTAAAAGTCCTTGGAACTTGCTGGAGGAAAATTTCAATTGGAGCTGAACGCAGCATGTTGTATTTTGAGGCTTTGATTATTCTGGGTCTGACAGGCTCATGGAGATTTCATTGCCTCTGGGCAACATCTGCAGTGAAGCCTTGTAACAAAAGGATTGAGTGGCCTCACAGGGCTCCTTGATAGCCTGTATTGCATTAGATGGGAGATGTGATTACGTAGCCAGGGTAATTAATTAGCATTTCCATAAGCAGTCACAAGTCCTGTTAACCTTGTAAATGCAGGAGGCAGGAATGAAGCACAGATGTGAAGGCGCTGAAGGTAAACTCTGTGTGTGTGTGTGTGTGTGTGTGTGTGTGTGTGTGTGTGTGTTCACTTGATTTTGTTGATGAGCTCCACTAAATACTTTTAGGACCAGCCTTAATTTAACGTAGCTAAGGATGCAAATACAGTCAACAGCTGTTCACATCTCCATGGCAGCTCTTTGGCAACCAGTGCTACAGTAAAATCTTGAAATAAAATAAACTCCCCTGCCACATTGAAGGGGGAAGCTGCTGGTCAGAATGCTGCTTCCCCCAGCTGCTGGGGGAAGATGTGGAACTGGCTGAGAAAGAACATTAGGGGTCCCTGGGCTTGGTCTGCTTCAAATGAAATGCTCTGGTAACAAAAGCTGTATATTGCCTACAGACCAGGTTTCAAACCAGATTTTCTGGCACTGGATGTGGCTGTATGTGACAAAGGAAGTCATTCTCTTGCAGGAGGCCCTGCTTTCTGGTGGAGTTTTGTTTCTCTTCGCTGCTGTTGTGTTCTTGTTTTCCCTGCTCCCCAATTCTCTTTCCTCCTCCGTGGGCTTTCTTGTTCCCTCACCGCTGATGATATGGAGGATTTGCTTCCTCTTAAAGCATCATTGCTTTTCCTGGCCCGTTTGGCCAAGCTTTTCCCATAGTTTAAGGGGGGTGTGTGTGTGGTACTTTTTTTGTTTGTTTAGTTTTTTTCCCCTCCCCTCTGTTTCTCGAGTGGCAGACCCTGCTTGCTGAAAGCCCAGGTCTTGTGCGCCTTTCTATTGCCTCTGGCGCCACAGAAATAATTGGTCAATGATATTAGGAGCCTTGTAACTTCCCCAGCTGTATATCTTTCGTCTTTTATAACCTGGCAACAGATGAATTTTAGGACCTTTTAAAAAATTATTGAGAACTTTGGAGTCAGTGGGACTGCAGCTTGTGCCTTGCAGTGATGATGTGAAATAAATGTCATGTTAGGGAAGGGTGTAGAGGAAAATGGGAAGCCAACCAATACTGCCTAAGGGGTAAGAAAAGCTCTCATGCTGTTCCCAGGGCCTGGTTGGGGGGGTTGCTCATGGCCTGTCTCTCCCTGCCAGCTCTGTATGCCAGAACATGCCTGCTCTTTCTGTCTTAGTCCTGGGATCAGCAGAGCTAAGTCCATCCTTTCTCCAGTTGCCATTTGGGCTGCTTGGCAAGATTCCTCTCTGTAGTTTTCCCCCTTTCAGTCTTCCGTTTGTTTTAATGTCTTGCCCAGTTTGAAGGTGCTGAGTACTGCAGGTATACGAGCACAGGCTGGGAAACGCAGCTTGCCCCATCTCCTCAGTCCCTTTCAAGGGTCACACACTTCAGGATTAAACCACTCTAAACTGCAGTCCARTGCCTCTAGCCCAGACTCTTTAGTCACAGCATCTGCAGAAGAAATGCCCCTCGGTGATAAATGACAAATTATTGCTAGAAATGAACCATTTAAAAATAGACTGCAATTAACTTCCWCCTCTGCTGCCTACGCTACTGCCCTTACTGCTCTATTACTCAGAGCACTTTAAGGGTAGACTGCTCCACATTTACCCAATATTTTCTTTGAGCAGCAACAACCTAAACAGCGTGCTCTGCTGGGCCGATTGCTTTGTTGAACTCACTTCAGTCAGTGGGTTATCAAATCAGATCATTAGTGCTGACTGCTGGCTAATGGGTRGCTGGAAGAAAGAAATACCGCGCTTTATTGGTAGGCTCCGCTTAGCACTTACTCATCTCCTATGTAGAGGTTGGGCCAGACTTCGCTGACGTGCGTGTACTTGGGGCATCCTTTCCAGAAGAGCCGCTCCAGTTCGAATGCGCCCGGCGTACAGTAGTCCCCGTCAGGATCCACTTTGACTGCTGTGTATGCGTTTTTCCCAATGTTCAAACCTACTGATGACATCTTGTCTCGGCACGTGTGAGATACTGAAATGCAACCAAAGAGGAAGGTGAGGCTGAGGGAGCCCAAAGCAAGTGAGCTCTGCCCCTGCTAAGGACGCACTGAGAGCAGCATTGTCCACCCGCAACCTGGCATGGAGAAAGAGGGATGCATGAGTTTGTTGCCTGCGCTCAGCAGCAGCAGCAGAAGTCATGGGTTTGTGATTAAAGTTTTGTCTCTACTGGAAATTTGTTCCCTAGAGAATCTACTGCTAAGAATATGGTTGATCTAGCACTGAGGTGTCTAGAGCAGTCAGTGGAACGAGGTAAGAGAAAGGTTAATATATGGCTTTATCATTAACTGTTAATCTCCCAAAGGCTTTTTCTGTGTATGTGTGATTGTCCGGCAACCCASTGAGACTCTGTGTCCATTCAAGATCTTATTCAAAATCTTACTGCAGCCCTGTGCGTTGAACCTCGTAGGCTCTTCCCAGAAATGAGAATTTGCCTTGTTGCAGCACTTCCCTTAAGCCAGTGTGACTGATTGACAAAGTAATTTTTAGCCAGGGTTGCAACTGCCTGGGAGGGAGAGTTTGCAAAGGTGCTGATCCCGGTGAGGAGATCTGAGTGTGGATTCTCCACTGCAGTCACCRAGTGCTATGTTGTCACTTCGGTGCAGTTCATTGCTGCACCTTCTCGCATTGCAGATATGCAGTGAGTTAAGGAGAACTTAGGGATTTTTGTTTCATTCTTCTGACTGAGTACCCGTTTCCAGGAATATGGGCACTTTTTAAGGCAATTTTGGTCTATGAGACAGGACCTCTTCCTGTGTTTCTGCCCTATGAGAAGCTTTCAGTACTAAAAGCTGTGGTAAAAGTTTTTCGAGTCAAGGGCTCGAGGACTTTTTTTTCAGGTTCCTTCCTTTTTACCTAAATCTCTGCACTAGGTGGTGAAAGAAGCAATAGAGCAGTAGCTAAATTGASAGTGTCATTAGTGTGTCTGGAAACAACTCCATGTTATCAGACAGGTTGTCCTCAGAACTGACAACCTTAATGTCCTGCGTGTTTAAGCTGTCTACTAGTACTGGATCTTTTGTGCCAACTTAACTCATCTCTTCAAGCTTCAGCCCCCSTTTTGCCTGCTGTGACTTCCTTGGTCACCAGCCTGACCCAGACTTTCCCAGTGCAGTTTGCCTCCAGCTCAGTGGCATCACAGGTTATGGCCCCATTAGTCACCTCCGTCCTCTCCTTCTGGGGCTGCACCTTGCTTGGGAGGTGGCCCCCTGTGAGCAGAGGACTCAAAGGGCAATCTGGAGTTTTCAGAGCTGGTAAGTGAAGGCAAACATGAGTACCTGTGGAAGCCCAAGGCTGACTTGAGCCTTACCTCCTCCATCAGCACCGTTGCACCTCAGAACGTGGCCAGTAACAACGTCTGTTCACCAGAATCTTCTCCTCCTTCCGTCAGTTATTTTGATCCCTTTTTAACTTTCTTAACCCGCTCCATCTGAGGGACCTCAGGAGGAGCCCAGTGACCCAAGGGTGGCAGGGGAGCCCGGCACAGCAGCAGTGCCACTCGACTGCGCTCTCTGCTCTTGCTGGAGTGGGTTTACGTCAAAGGTCTTTCCAGTTATTTTTACCTCATCTTTTGGTCATTTTTGCAGGGAARAAACCATGGCAAAGAACATCTATGCATTCTTATTAAAGAATAAGAAATTACATTAACAAATGCGAAAGAAGTTTCCCTTTCTTCACATTGCTAACTTTCTGTTGCAGCTGCTTTCCTTGTCCGCTCCCTCCCTTGCTGGCTCTGTCTTGATGCTCCTGCTGGATTGCCCGCTGTTCCAGGCCAGAGCTGTTTCCTTCTCTTATCCCTTGAAAGAAAAAGTTGAACCCTGCAGTTCTGCAGGAGGCTCCTAACAAGCAGAGCTGGAGTTGGGCTTGATTTTATGAAGAGTGTAAGTACAGCCTGCCAAAAATCTACCTTTTCTTGCAGGCAAAACCCCTGTATTAACTTCCACTTTTTTTTTATGTTGGTCATTAGTGATGTTGTGTCCTTTTCATTGCAGGAATCTGGCTGGTGACTTCATGGAGCCGTTGCAGGGCTCCCTTGCAAGCAGCAGGACCATTTTCACTGTCATCCTGTGCACCCGGTGGGTTGTTTTGACAGTTTGGGTTTTTGTGCTTGCCGTGCTTAGTTGTTGCACAAAACGTGCAAAAGGCAGACACGCCCCATTTTTCTACTCCAAACCTTGGCAAGATTATGGAGTTGGGTTTGGTTTGGCTTGTGTGCACCTTTACCTCAAAACTGGCTTGTTTTCACTGACAAGGGGATCTATCTTTCTGACAAATTTCCTAAATCATGGCAATGATGTTTAACTAAAAGGTCTTCTGTTTGGATCCTGTGAATTCCGGTTTCCATCGTGTTTAGCTTTCTGCTATAACTTGTGCTCCTCAGGGTGACAATCCCAGCTTTGGGCCTTCAGCAGCCATTCCTTAGGAGAGCCTGTTCCCTCCTAGTGCTAGAGTTATGGTTCTACACACAGACTTGTCAGTGTAAATAAACTTATACTGCCAGAGAKGCAAGTGTAATATCGTCTACGTTGTGAATGAACAGCTGTTATCTATAACTTGGTAAGAGCTACTCTTTATCCAGTAAGGGAGTATCTTAAGAGATTGAAACCTGTTGCCTTGATGCTTAGCAATGGACCGCATTTCTTTCATAAAAGTAGAAGGGAGGAAATGAGGGAAAGAAGAGKAAGAGAAGGAAATGTGATTAGTAATCATGTCTGGTGGCCACAGTGCATTCATTTGCTACAYCAGTAATACTGCACTCAGAGTGCAGACCTCAAAACAGGGCAATTACATCTGCAAATGATAGTCTGTGGTACTGCAACATAGCATTTAGCTTGAGGCTTGGTTACCAATCTGAAAGTTAGATGTCTGCTGAGAAATGCTCGTTTTGTCTGTCCTGGGAAGCCATATTCTCCCTGAACTTTCAAGTAAAATCTGTTCTTTTATTTCTTGCCAATGTTATCTGCTGCAGGGATTTTTAAATTGAATTAGAGTACAAGGAAGCATCAGTTGCAATTCCCATAATAAATCATATATTTCAGAATTGATTCTAGACTAGAGTAAGAAGCAGGAGAGTTTAGCAAAGAGGAGGAAGAACAAGAGAGCTGGCTTGTTGCATGGGCTCTGGAATTAATTACTATGAGGCATTTCTTTGGGGAGAAGGATAGGAAGGTTTGTGACTTTCCAGGAACCAAAGGGGTCAAACCTCATCTTTTATTGATGGCTTTGCGTAAACCAAGCGGAGCCAAAGGAAGGCTGCTCCTTAGGCCAGCCCCTTTAGATAAAAAAAAAAAAAAAAAAAAAAAGGGATTTTTTTTTTGTGGTTTTACTTAATACTACAGTATATATAAAGATGGCAGTTTGTCTAATACAAGTCCTGACAGCGAAAGCTCGGATTTCTTTTGCTGATTTTGGAGGATAGTCCCGAATGCCCTGTGTGCAAGGACTTTGCACCCTGCTGCTCCTTGAGCTGCTGTCCCAGCACGCGACAACCCACGTCCCCAAAAGGCTCCTTGCCCATCCAGTGTGGGAATGCAGTGCTTGACTGCTGGTGCTCACTGGTTGCGCTGTCAGGGACTTCAGTGCTTTATCGGAACAAGGATGATGATAATTCAGGCATCTACACTTTTATACGCTAATTGTTCACTTCATGAATAAGACCAGAGTTCACGTTATCTAATGAATTTTATTCATTAATCACTTGGATGACTGGAATATTTCTCCCCCTTGGGTTATATGTATATAAATGAAAATATTGTTAGTGATTTCACAAAATGGTAATTCAGAATAATGGAGAGTTAATCCTCTTTTCATTAGCGAGCCACTTCAGGACATACACTGTGGCAAATTACACTGCATTTCAAGTTGTTCTTGAGTGCTGTGTGCTAGAAAAAAAACATGAAACTATTTTTGCATTGATAGAAGTAATTGTGTGGCTAATTTGGATAAGCAGCATGCATTAGGCACAGCACAGGAATCTCTTCTTTATGCTTGGCAACCATTCTACAGCTGCCAAATGGAACTGCTTATAGTGCTTTTTAGCTATTTTATTTCATTTTTAACGAAAAAAAGGGAGAGAGAGGAGGAAGGAGGGAGGAAAAACTAGAAGTCAAAAAAAGAAAATCATCAGGGGTATCTGCTACTCAATATTCAGAGAGGGAGTATTGTCTGGTGACTGCATCAAAATTATGACAGTTAAAGATTTCCTGTCTTTCTCTGCACCTCATTCCCCGTCCCTCGAATCCAGAATTCCCAGGAAAGTTCTGCCAAGCTGCAGAATTTAGTGGCCCATTTCCAGCTATTTTCTGCAGGAAGAATGTGCAAATGAAATTGTAGCAGCTCCAAACTTGGTTAATACTTCTGGAAACCTCAGACTTTCCTCTGTAGCTCTGTAATTCCTCACATGAARGGAGAGGAGCTGAGGTTCCCATCTAGAGGCAAATACCTAAGCTCCTGTGATGGTGGGCACAATTCTCGTGCTTGTTTTCTAGACTTGGTGAAAGTTTCTGAAGAACTTGTGAGGAATTGGATCACAACACAACTTTTGACATTTCCAATAGATCTTGTACCCATACTGATTCAGCAGGAGATAAACATGGTGTTCTTGAAATCAGTCATTGATTTGATCCTCAGGTCCGAGGATTGCATTTTGTCTACTGTCATTATTTCTAAATTAGAAAGTGGAATAATAAAGTGAAAAAMCAAGTTAAAGTTAAACTAATTCTATGTGTGAAGCACTTGTTTTGACAAATGATTGCCATTTTCTTTTCTGGTATTGTTTGGTGAAATAACTTATTGGAATGTTTAATTTATCAGGTGCAATTCAGCTCTGTCAAACTCAGAAGAAATTTTGCCACCAGTCTTCCAGTGAGTCCAAATCTGATTGTACTGGCTCTCGGACAACTGCAAAAATAATATGCATTTTTGTTGTTGTTGTTTGTTTGTTTGTTTTCAATTTATTAATCACTTCATGTAAAATCTACGTGAGGAAAACAGCATCTGCAACAAGTGCATATGAGGGCAGTGCCTGAGAGCAGGTAAGGATGGAGAATACCTCTTTTTGTGCATGTTTAAAAGGTGAGTAAAAGACTTGAATCCAGTGTATTAACCTGTCTGCAGCGAGCCTGGTTTCAGTGCTAAAGAGGGAGTTTTCTAATGGCTACAAGTCCTTAACAATAGTGAGGGGGCATCTAGTATGTTCCAGAATTATTAGGATTTTTTTCTCCCTCCTTTTTTAGCTGATACGCAAGCTACACAATTCCCTTCATGGTAAAAATGGAATTTACCCTTTTTGTGTGTGACTAAACAGATGCGGTTTTATGTGGTGGAAAGCTCCCCTTGCAGAGCCGAGTGCACATGCTGCCTGAAGTGCAATGCTTTACACTTGGGAAGAGCAAAAACAGTGCTCTGGTTTCCAAGTTCGTAGATATTTCATGACTTGAATTACATCAATCGAGCAGAGAGCTGGTTAGCTGCAATGGCAGAAGTTTGCTTTGTTGGTTGATTTAATTAAATGAATCTAAAAGTAGTGCCCCTTGTTATGCCATACGAGTAATGTTTTGATCATAATCCAAATGCTAACGATAGCTGTGAAGAGCTTTATGCTATCCGGTGTGAAACTCGCACTTGCTAAACACCAGAGGAATAAAGGAAGGTGCTGTTGAAGGTTCCTTTGATTTATTTTAATACTAGCTTCCCCCCAGATACTTAATTTTGTACAAATATTTCACTGCAGGGAAGAGGAATAAGTCCTTGAAAAAAAATCTTTATCTAAAAAAAACCCCAAGAATTAAGAAACTGCTGCTCATCCAGAATTAGGAATCTCAGGGTACCTGTAGCATATTTAAGTAGAGAATTACACACTCCATGTTCCTGTTCCAGCTTTAACCAAAAATTATTTACTTCAGTTTCTTTATTGTATCCCTGTAGCCCACCCCTCTGTTTGAAGAGTTCAGGGACTGTAAAATAGTTCATCCAATGTAGTTGTCTTGAAACAGTTTAAATCCAGAAAAATCATAGCCTCTGTGTAATTATGTCTTAAGCTCTCCTGCTGTGACTATTCAAAAATAACTGTTTTTTTCCAATGAATTTCTAAGCCACTGGTGACTTTTAAAATATATATTTTGTACTCAGTCTTTATTGTTGACTGATTGAGCTAATCTAAAGCAGATTATATTGATATTTCTTTGAATATTCAAAGAATGACCAAAGAAACTTAAAACTCAGTCTCAGTTGAGAGAATTAAAGTTAGATTTACATGGAGGGTGGAGAGATTAGCAAAGAATAAACAAAATATTCTGGGAGTCATGTCACAAAAAAGGAGCTTGAAAAAAATACCTTTTTATTTCTATCGGTTAAAAGTATTTTACCCAAAGGTACATTTTGGTTTCACTTCCAGTTTTCCGAAGTGATTTCTCAAATGAGTTCAATTTAGTATTTGCTTTGTTCTGTGTCTTTTTTCTTTCGTCATAAATTGCACTTATCACACACTTTGGGCTCTGTAATCTTTCGTGCCTTTTTCTCTGTTACAAATTTAGGAAACGGTCAGTTGCCTTAGAAAGTTTGCCAGCTCTCAGTCCTCTCCCCGGCTTTGCTAAACTAGATTATAAAAGGAAGCAAGGGAACGTAAGAAACACAAGTACACAAATCCCATTGATCAGGCTTACCTGTAAGCTTAGGCAGGTGCTCTAGGTGGCCGGGATCTGTGAAGTGTGGCAGACGACAAAAGAAATCTTAGCGACTTTGAAACTAGGACCTATTTTTAGAGTCGGATTTGCTGACTCTGACCTTGAGTGCTACCCACTCCAAAGGAAGATCTTTACATCTGCTGGTAAAAACTATTCCCTGATGTGACCTGAAACATTAGACCTGGCAATTTGGTCACCTAGCGTGTGGCAAATTGCAGTGTGACTAGGGCGCTGTGACGTCTGCGTGTCAGCTCTAATAAACCAAAAGCCGTTTTTTATCCTCTCTCCTTTTCAAGCCCGATGCTAGGTTTACGGCTGCCTTTAGAGGAGGGTTTCGCTGCCCACTGGTAGCGCCGGGCAGCGGGTGGCAGGAGAGGGGACGCCCTGGTGGCTCTGTGGGGCCTGGGGACCAGGCTCCTCGCCTCCTGCACGCCCACAGGGGCTGCCCCCGGCAGTACCTCAGCACAGCCACTCTTGTTGTTTATCTCCCTTCGGAAATGCCGTTTGGGGCTCAGAAAGTGGGGTTTCTTCCCGCTCTGCTCCTGTGGACAGGAGTTGGCAGGAGGAAATGGAGGCACTTCCRTGCTGGGTAGGATGAGCAAAGGGAGGCCATGAGGGAGAGGAGCTGCCACAGGGGCAGGGGCAGCAGTTACCCGGAGCAAGGTATTCCCAAACTTGCACCCCTCGCACTCGTGTGGCCCTTACSGGCACGGAGAGCTGCAGGGCAGGGTCTCGGGGGCTGTGTCTCGGCGGGGAGCATCCCCAGCCCTGCCCGTGCAGCAGCTCTCCCCCTCTCCCTGTTASCTGAGCCTTCCTGGCTCTGCTTCCCGCGCAGCGCCAGCCTGTACCTGGCTTACCTGGACGTGTGCGCAGGCACCTTGCTGCACACGGGCAGGACGGCTCCCCATCCCCACGGACCTGTGCTCGTGCTCAGCCTCACGCTCCTCGTGAGCCTGSTGGCTACAGTACGAGATGCATGCACTTTCTTGGCTTTTAATGTGCATTAGGGTCTTGGGTATCACTGCCAGCATGTCCTGCATTCCTGTCTGTAGTTACCTCAGGGCAGACATCTTCTGACTTTCAGTTTGAGGTTTATGTGGCCAAAGGCGAGTTTCTTCCCTTTTTTTCCAAATGCCTTTATTSCACACTGTAACCTTTGAAAGGCTCCCTGATTTTCTGTAAAGCTTTCCTTAAAACCTTCCTGTTTTTCTATTGCAGAAAGCCTAAAACTTTCTGAACAAGCCATGGCAGATTTGTCCAAGGCCAGGTCTGGATTGCTCGGGATTAATACCAAACCTCTTCCCCTGCAGCTGTGAGAGCGTTGACCTTCACCGGCGGGCAGGACTGTCCGCTAGAGGGAACAGTGATCACAAGCAAGAAGCCGGGATGTGCTGTCCTCTTCCCGCAGGTTTGTTTTGCAGCGGACCATGGCTCAGYGCTGCCAACTCGGACACCTTCCTTAGGAGTAAGGAGATGTGGGCCCTGCTCGAGCCAAGCTCACAGACACGTGAGAGGGTCCAGTTGACATGAGTATTGGAATTTCTTAGGGAAAAACCTCCTAATTGGTTGGCTGGTTTCCCAAGACCAGAGCCGCTAACTTGYACTGGGACGTGAATTACTGACTTGGTCAATTATTTTTAATTTTACTTCAAATCTTTTCCACTACCTTTGTCATTGGTCATCTTTCCATCAAAGTCCATTCCAAAATACTTGATCTTCACATTTGATTTTTATAACACTTTTTTAGGATGATAGAGTTTGGTCTTGGCCCATGGCTTCAGCGGATACTACCCAGTATGTACGAGCAGTAATAGCAAATAGCTTCAGTTCAAGTCTGGACATTGAACCTGCTGCTCTGCTYTCCTACCAGCATTATTCTAGCCAAGTTACCGTATTACAGAAAAGCCAAGCTCCTCCCTTCCAATTATTCAGACAGTTGCTTTCAAAATGCAAAGGAGCTTAGATGTTAGCAACCCGCTGTGCCTTCTAAGTTACCTCAGAAGGTTATTGTGCAAATTAATTCTGTACTGATAACAGAGCAACTCTGGAGAGGAGGCGATACGGACCCTATGCAACAAAACTAGCACTAGCAGCTTTATCCCTGCAGACAAGCCTGGGTAGGGATGTGTAGGTAAAATGATATAGCACTGTTGCAGTGCCGTGAGCAGGGGCTTGGTAGCGTGCTACAAGTTGCGTGTCCAAGCCCTGCGGGTGTCGAGGGGCTGTTGCTGCTCTTGGGCTGTCATTCAGCAGGGATGTCCTTCTGATGTCAGGTCGCTGGCATGGCAGTGTTTTGTGGCATTGTTTTTTCAGCCTGACATTCTGAGTGCCGAGAACATTGAGCTGAAACAGGAGTATTTGTTTGTCTCCCCGGCTGTCAAAACAATGCAAGCCCTTGCTGCTCCTCTCTCTCTAGGATCCCAAGAAATGTAGGGAGGGAGTATTCACCTCCTGGAAAAATGTTCTATTTTTGGGACCACTTGTGTGTTTACGCTCATTTGTATTTATTAGGTTAAAAAATGTTAGCTGCTGAGATGTTTCCAGAACTGCCCATGACCAAGAATACTTTGGAGTCTGAGCACCCAGGAAATTTGACTTTGCAGGAGCTGAGCACCTGCCTTCTGAGAAGCTGGGTTAGTTGCCTAGAGCTACTAAAAGCAGATGTAAAGCAGATATTTGCTGTGTTACTGATCACTTCTGAAAATCACAGTCAATCTGACGATGGTGCTTGGAACACGCAGACCATTCCCCTTCTCTGGAGCTCTGCATGAACTCAGCTGCTTTAGTCTCCGCGTGGCACCGGTGGGCAAGTGTGAGCAAGAGCTGGCCACCGACCCTGCTTCCTCCCCACGGCAAAGCGGCTGCATCAGCCCCAGCAAACAACCCTGGCCAAACCAAAACGGTCCCTTTATTTATCATGTGTCCTCCCCAAGTGTCAGAAGCTCAAGCAAGAACCGTACTGGCCACTGTTCAGATGCACGATAAGAGGCAACCCTAGCCTGGAGACCTAATGCTCCAGATGAGAGGTTTAGGTAGAGGAAGGAGGACCCCAAGCAGAATGAGCAATGAGGTGGCAGAGTAACCCTATGGAGCACTTGGCTGCTGCTAGTGTCCGCTTGCAAAGTAAGGGGTAGAGGGAAGGATGGGTGGTAGTATCCCGTTAAGGACACTGTCCTTAATGGGTGGGAGGTATTGGGAGTGGAGGGTAATGGGGAGATTGGAAATCTTTTGTTTGTCTTTTTAACTGAGCTTATTATCTAAATACCAGGTAAAAAAAGAGGAGAAGGGGGAAAAAGGCTGGCCAGACCACACTAAAGGTAAAGTTGGAAAATTTTGAGTTTCTGTTTCTTAAGGCTTGAATTTTTATGTTTTTAGAATAAAAGCTTTAAGTTAAGTTCTGCTTTAGAAAAATTCCTTTCCCCGTTCAACCTGATGGATTGGAGGATTTCTGCTGTGCTACAAAATAGGCTATTATTTGGGAAAAGCAGGGGTTTTAACAATTGCATAGGAAGAATACATATATAATTATGTAAGATTATCCTAGTGGACATTTGCAGCTGTACTGAGATGCTAACAGCATGCAGAAATCATTATGTTTCCAGTTGTTTGGCAAAAGTACAGAAACTTATATATGTATTTTAAAACTAACCATGAAGTAAATCCAGATGGTGCTGTCTTGCGTAGACAAGCAGTCTTCAAACTAGACGTACAGCTACAGTTCAGCTATGACTTGTTTTGGTTACTGCGSATAGATAGAGAAATGTTTTAAATGATTAGGTACTTTGCTCACAAGATGCTGGATGTCCTTGATTCTTGCTGACGTTAACTGATGCTGATGCAGCAGTAGATAAAACTTTTTTGACAATACCTGGTGTGCATGAGGTTATGCAAGGCTACAAAATGCAAAATTTTGTTTAATTTCTCTTTATACTTGGGTATTGCTTAATGACCTCATCAATGACAGGCTCAGATAAGTGCTGCAGATAAATAAAGCAAAAAGGACAATTACTGCCCTATATTAGCTCTAGCTTGAGGTTGTTGTCTTTTCCTTGTCTAATTAAGGATTATCAAAAAAGTCAGTTGTTTGCTTATTTCTGACTGATGGTATATTCAACGTTTTATCTGAATCTCTACTAAGTATTGTAGTGTTTAATACTTTATTTTAGTTAGGCATTGGTTATTCTAGCTTCTTTCAGCAGGAAAATCTAAGTTATGTTACACAGCAAGACCATTTTGCACATCAGATCAAAAGGGAAGCTTGACTTCATAGGGCAAGGATCTGTGTCTGAATATTTTAAAGCAAATATTTTAAAGCATGTCTAATGTTACTATGATTAGAGATATACAATCTTCGAGAAAATCTTGAAATTCTGAAAGAAAGATGGACTGAAAAGTCCAACAGAAATGATAGTTACATGGTACTTTTCAAGTTACTTTTCTTCTGTCAATAACCAAGTGTTGAGGTAGGTAATGGTTGGTGTTTCTTGTCCAAGTGGTACAACAGGTACAAGTATTGCTCTGTGAGGCTTTTGGGCAGTACTATCAGGAAGTTTACTTGGGTATGACACGGTTAGAGTGATTTCTGGGCTGATGTCCCTTGCTGCATCCCTGGTACACAGCTGATGGCCCAGCTCTCAGCTGCTTATATGGCAGTATTTGAGGCTAGGTCCAAGAAGGAAGGGCCGTGGTCCTGAGCGAAGCTAGCGGGCCTGGGGCCAGGGCTGTGAGAGCAGGTTTGCTCAAGTTCCTGCTTTTTCTCTCCCTGTCAGCAGAAAACACATTTTGGAAGATTTGTGTTCGAGTGGAATGTAGATCCCAAGGCACGGAGAAGTGTGTGACCCCTCTTTGCTGCAGAGTGCTGGGAACAGGAGGAGCTGGAGGCCCCAGCGTGCTCGTTCTTCTATTTCCTAGTCAGTGCTGAAGAGCCCCGGGAGAAAAACATTTAACGGAGAAATCCTGAGGGAAAAGAGCATTAACCAGTGAGTACATTATTCTCTGCTTTGCAGGGCATACTGGCATGCTCTTGAGATTCAGAAATCAGGCTTCTCCAGCTGCTTGTGTAGCATTCGAACTGCCCTACAAGGAAAATGGCACTGTACTCTGTGCTCTGGTATCACACACATTACTGAACTTAAATTCCCCTGGTGACAAATTGGGAAATTGCCACAATCTGTTTCTACTTTCATTTTTCACTGGGATAAGAGCATTTTCTTTTCCTTTTCTATATTATTACTCTCATATTGCTGCAGAGATTCCAGTYCAACCTATTCCCCCAGCATAGCGTAGCAGGTTTAAAAAAAAAATAAAACAAAGTAATAGATACTTGGTGTGTGACAGTGATCAGCAAGATTTGTCCAGAGCTGCTGGGAGCAGATTTCAGGTCAGAGTAATCCCATGGTATACTCRGTGCCAAATCTAGTCTTAAACGGAGCCGAGAGCCAGAAACTGGATGGGYGCTTGCTGTCCTCCTGGTCTGGGCTTGCAATGCAGATGGAGAAGCACCAGGGTTGTCATATTGGTGCCATTCATCTGGTGTCTGCTCTGCCGACTGCAGTCAATATCAAAAGCCTTAAAGGAAAGTACACGAAATCTGTGCTGCCCATTTATGGGATAAATTTTCTGCCCCTCAGAATATATCTGTTTAATCTCCCCACTCCACCTCCTCAGATAAAGCCTGGCTGGAAGCCTGAAGCATGAAGTTTTATAGCTTTTTCAAAACTATTTATTTTCTTACAGTGTAAATTGTCTCTGGTGGTGGATTTTATTCATGCAGCTCTCTGAAATTTTCTTTAACTCTTCTGTGCTCTTTGTCTACAGGCTTCCTATAATGAATACAACAGACTAAATAATGAAAATAAGTATCTTTATCTCTTTAACTAGCTTGGAATATGTCCCTTTTTCACTTTTTTTGAGCCAACTCGGAGGAAGTTTGCCCGAYGACTGCTCAGGTGCCGCTGTTCTGTGGCTACTCAGAACATCTGGTCCTGTGGTACCATACGGCTGCAACCTACTGTCCATGTAGAAGTAATCAAGTACACTTCATGTCATAAAACCCCACAACAGCAAACAATGCCTCATAATCCRCCAGGAATGCTCCACACCACCTTAGGGCAAGAGCCATTTAATGGCTTTTAGCTCAGAGTTTGATCAGGTTCCAGGCTCCTTTAAACTGAGAACACCATAAATGTTGGAAATGAGGTACTGCATTACAGGGAAAATACAAAAACCAGACAGAGTATTTCTGTGAAGCAGAAATAGAGCTGTTAGCCTATGAGAGATAGCAAGGCTGCCTTAATAGATGGCATTCGAGTGCAGCTGTTTATGGGTCTTGCTGGTGTTGGCCCACGAAACACATACTTAGAAAGGAAATCAAGAAAAGCTAACATACGCCTGGGGGCTTTGAAGTTGTTGTTATCATCCACATGCATAAGAACGAGAGATCCTCTCCAGTACAGCAAGTACTGAGAAGCGAATGAGTTTGGCTGGCGCGTACATCAAAGGTCTTCACTTGTAATTTGCTTAAGAGATTAAAAATGAAATATGAGGGAATTACTGAGGAAGAGCGAGATGGTTTTTTTTCTCCCTTACAGCAGGAAAGAAGAACAATTGAGCATCTATTCTGGCTGAAAGTGATTACTGAAAAGCTTCTGACAACCTTGAGCAAAACAGCAGTTGCATCTTAGTTGCACTGACATCAAATAAGCATTTGATTAAGTGAGACCCAGTTGGACCTGTCCAGTGCCAAGGATGGGTGTTTCTGAGATATAAACATTCTTGATAAAGCTCTTCTTTACAGAAGCACAATCTCTAAAGCAATGCATTGCCAGACCATGAAATGTGCTGTGCATTTTAGCTAGCAGAAATATTTTACTTCAGAAATAAGCAGGGAAAAAAATAGTGACAAATATTGGAAGATTGCTAATGCTCTCTTTCTAGTTAAACTAGATATTTACTGAGGTTGTTTGGGAGATCAGGAAATCATGAGGGAAGAAGMGATGTTGTCTAGTGATTAGGCCATGGTTGGACTGGGAGATATGAAGCTTTGACAACATATATGATCTTTTGGGACAAACCCAACTATGAATGCACTTAAGCTGGAAATAAGAACACTTCTAACGAGAGAAGAAGCTTCCTGGAATAGCTTCCAGTGGGAGTGCAGAGTGCAAGAAAATCTTTTAAGGGTTTAGAGTTTTGGAGAAAAATTGTGATAAATTTCTGAAAGGGATCCAGTGGTCCTGGCAGATACCTAGGCCCAGTAAAGCTCCCCGTCCTCATGACCCTTGCTATGGCCAAGTCAGAAAGACTCAGAGATGCTGAATTGAGATCAGATACCTTAAAGTCTGGCCTTTTCTAAAGCTTCCTTAGACTTTGAGTGAAGGATGCTGACTGCAGATAATTTCCATGTTTACCTCTAGCAGACCCTTCTTTGATGGTGTAAAACTTGATGGCTGTATATCTAGGATGTGGTTTATTAGAGTAGAGTATACCAGAAGATAATCAGACAGTCTCTCCCTTACCTTCCAGCACTGATGGTTTTAGGGGAAGTCTTTAGCTTAACACATTGCTCTTCTGCTAAGACCCAAAGCACCTGTATTTTCCCAAAATCCATTTAGCTCTTACAGATGCTGAYTTGAGTTTGGATTATGGCTTCAATCCCCTGAACTTCCATTATTTACAGATAGTGAGGTGGAAACAATTTGTTTTAAAACAACATTCATGTAGAGGATTTCATGTGAATTACAATTCTTGAGTGACAAAGCAGCCCAGATAAAACTGGCTTGTGCCAGATAAGATCATGCAGAGAGGTTTAAGAAACTTCCCTGCTGCCAGAAAAYGCAGGGAAATAACATTGGAAATCGGGAGCACCAGCTCAAGAAGTAGAATTCTTGGAAAGCTGGAAGGATAGTCAGAGGATTCAAAAATGTTTCCAGGAAAAGTGGGCTTCAGGCTGATACAAACAAAACATGTTTTTTTTTTTTTTTAGAAAATGGAAAAAGCAGCTGGAGTGGCTGCCTACTGCAATTGTAGTTCATTTACTTTTAAAAAATAATATATAGAAGTAGCACATAAAACTACTGTTACACATATTTATGAAATATCTTGCATTTTTCAATTACAAGTTTAGTATTAGAGAGAAAACTATGCTGAACACCAGAGATAAGTTAAGGCAAGTTTTACGTATTGACTTATCCATTAAAAAAAAAGGGAGGAGGGAATCCTGAAAGATGACAAACTTGGAAGTAGAATACATTGAATATTTTTTCCTTAGAAAGAAAAGCGAAGATTGTATCACAGGGCTCAAGACTGTAGGTAGAAACCTGGTATTATAGATGGACAAGAACTCCTTTCTAGAGGAGAAACTTAGAAATGAAGATGACCTTTCTTTAGACACAGTGGTCCCAGCACAGCTAGCCAACCYACCCATGAGGACCAAGAGTGAATCTAGGCTGTGGTTCATGACAGTCTCGGCAGCTTGAGGAGCCTGAGGTAAAAGCAGCTCCCATCTTGGTGATGCAACTGTTGTGGTCAGGGCCAAAGCGTCCTTCAGATCCATGGTGGAGAGCAGTGGGGTCCAAGAAGGGTTTCACACCGAAGGAAAGCGCAGAGGGATGGTAAACTGGGATGCACAGGAATTCCTGCCCTTCAAGGCAGCGGTAAGCTCTGACCTTCTTGTGCCTCGGGGATCATCTCTTGTACCCTGCTAATATTATACGTGGATTGCAAGGGCTTTCTCTTTCTGAAATATGTTTCTTGATGCTGTTAAATATTTGTACTATTAATTACAGAAACAATGATTTCATTGTTACAAATGTGATCCCTTGGACTCTGCATGGTTCATCTTATAACCCTTACTCCTAAGTGACATGTCACTGTCTCCGTGCCTTACAGCAGACTTCCCATCCGTAACTGCATCCTCGTGGTGTACAGCACTGCTGAGAAGATAACTTCAACATCAGGCAATTTACACATCATCTTATGGGCTAATGTAGCTAAATCTTCTTTTAAAAAATGAAGCCTTGCATAAATTGTATTATTATATGATCTTTCCAGATATATATAAAAAAATTGATTGGTTATGGCTCTGTTTGTAAATGATTCCTTTCAAATTGAGAAACACATTTGTTCCATCAGTTTTTATGTGGGGCCTACACAGAACCCTGGTCAAATTTCCACTTTCTGGTGGGAATCGTCTTAGTTTGACCAGAAATCTGAGTGTGAGTGACAATTCACAAGSGGCTGCTCTTACCGAAAGCTGACAGAGCAGGCCTTGGAGTTGCTGCTAAGTGATTCATTAGAAGTCCCAATGTCATGGATGTCACCGATACTGTAATATATATGTGTGTATGCATATATACATCCTTCCTTAGCTCTACTCGTTTACCACAGCATGTGCTCCCAGCTGCTTCAGCCTTAGGACTTGTCTGTGGTGCACCAGGTGGAAGAGCTCCAGCGCTTGTGTTTTTGTGTATGTGTTTCCTAGTATGGTACACAGTCCTAAATCTACCAGAGAATCTCAGTTTCCCTAGGGGGTAGGGGGAGAAATGTAAGATTATTGCCACTGTCAAGAAAATAATTTAAACAAAGAACCTTAAGATTAATAACAGTACTAAATCCCGTGAGTTATAAAGACAGTCACAGGATGGGAAAGGGTGGGAGCTGACCCAGGAGTTCTGAACATCTGGGGCTGGCAGAAATGCAATTTTTGCTTAGGCTGCAAAAATAGTCATTTATATGCGAGTCTGAGGCTTGCTGTGCTATTGCCATAATAGACCTTAAGATCCCAGGGCTGTAAGGGTTTTGTGCTAAGGGAAATCTCAATCTTGTAGTTTGTGTCAGTCTTCAGTTTAATCCTGTGTTTTAGTTCAAAATAATTGTGAGGAATTTGACACGCCTAAGGACTGTTCTCATGGGAAAAGTTGTTTGGGGAGGAAGATCTTAGTGTATGATTTCCTCCTATGGTGGAACTTTCTTTATCTTGCTTTGGTTTGTAGTTTCACCTCTGTGAGACACTATGCCTGCACAGGGTGCTATTTCTTCAAAATAGATATTTCACTTAGAGCTGATAATTCACGGTGCAGTTCTGCTGCTGTAATCAGAGCTAGAAGCTCTCTTGCAGTGTTTCACAGAGGTAGTAGACTTGTGCTTTTTGGCCAGGTAAACCATAATTTATTCATTTATCTATTAACAAGCAGGTGTTTCTAAGCACTAAGATGACTGTTGTGAGCACGGCTGGAATGGTCAGCATGTACTTGTGTTCCTTTGTGCTGTTGCTTTTGGGTGACTTAGCAGACAGGTCATTCTTGCCCTGATATTTTAGGTCTGGCTGGAAGGATCTGAAACAACAGTGATCCCAGGAAGCAGACAACCTGTGTCCGTGAGGAGAAGTGGGATGGGTGAGGAAGTGGGGGACTGCTGGAGGTAACAGGGAGCTTGGAATCAGTCTGTAACAAGCAGCAGAAATAGCTGAGTCTAAACTAGTTATTTTCTTTTCCACAAATGATGACAGTAGGAAAAGAGAGCAGGTAGATTTAAGAATTGATGAAAAAAATAAATTTGCTTTTCTGTTATTGCACTCTCCCGGGTGCACACTGGCTCCCTAAAAGGCAACAAATATGTTGTCTGATCAGATGAGCTTTTGGTATTAAAGCTACTCTTGTTGTATGATGTCTCTTTTGGTTCACTGGAGTATGTTGGAAATGGAAGAGATGGTCAGTCTGACTTTATTTTAATCAGTTGTACTTTCTAGTTGGGGATCAGCTAATTACATGCAGGCAATTAACATTTCCATTTGAAGAATGTGTTGCGTAGCCTTCAAACGTGCAGTGCTTACAGGACTGGGCTTTTCCTGAGAGAGCTGGGAAGGATTGGATGGATGGATGGATGGATGGATGGATGGATGGATGGATGGATGGATGGATGGAGTAGCATGAGGGACATCAGACCATCTCCTGGGTGCTGCTGACCGCCCACCACGTGCACTGGCTCCTGCAGCGAACAGTGGCTGCACAGAGCCCTGCTTGGCTCTTGCATCACTTCATGATTTGAGGTTTTCCCCTGCAAAATCCTTGGCCAAGCAATGTTGTCTGAATATATATATATATTTTTTTTTCTTGAAAGCAACTTGGATATCTTTGGCCATTTGGAGTGCAAGCCCTTTGGAAATGCTCCCTGGATGGGTGACCTGCCTAAATCACAAGGGCTGCTGCCTCCAGGCATGGTCATAGCTACTAGACTTGTGCAGCTGAATGCTAGCTGTGCCCACACGCACAGAGCTAGAAATGCAAGTCGATGAATAGAGCGGAGAGTAAAAACTAATTAAATTATCCAAATAGCCTTAGTTTCAATAGGCTTTGGTAAAATGCTGTTTTTCTCTTGTGAGAATGGCTAAGAACAGGGTTTTTTAAGTTTAGCCCAGGGATCCTGCTGTGCCTCTCTTGTGAATGAGTAATGAAAAGTGGCCATTCATTGCTCAGTGATTATTTTTCCCCTTCAATGGGTTTTTCCCCTTCAATGGGGAGACAGGGGGCAGAAACCTCCCAAATCCAAGTCTTCTACAAGTCCAGCAGACTAAATGCATCAGGAAACCTCTGGAGAGATATAAAAAGTTATGAATGGAGAATAAAATATTGGTAGAGCAAAAGGACTGTTGTGTATAAAGAGCAGATGGGAAAATGTTGGGTTTGAAGTTTAAAAGACAAGGATTGGATTCTCATTCGGTTGAACAGGGGGAAGTGGTTTGGGTTTTCTTTCCTTGGAGGTTGGCTCCGTTTGAATTGTTGGGATGTGCTATAAATGTTTAAGATTTATAGGAGAGGCTCCAAGTAATACTGATGAATGGCTAAAAATAGATATGATAGGAAAATATAAACWGACAAACAGCATCTAGCATAACAATAACTTCATAATCATGCAACTGTTGCCAACTGGAGATGAGAGACATGGCATGAAAATGAGCTTTTGTTTTGCACATCTGAAAGTTAAAGGAGTCAGAGTGGAAACAGATGTTCTCTGAAACAATGTGTCAGAATAATTCTAGTAACAGCCAATTGTCACCAGAGCTGAGCAAATAATTCCTAGCTAGCTGGTTGCTGGCTGACGTTTTTCCAGTGATGAGGAGAGTTGCATTGGTTTTCTTTTCCTTTTTTTTTTTCTCCCCATCATAAGCTGTTGTGGTTTTTTGCTGTTTCTGAAATGTCCATATTTCTCACTTTTACCATTCTATGCCTTTGAATTTTTTGAGGTTTCCTAAAAATTATTGATCTTCCAAAAACAATCTTAGATTTGGACGATCATTTCCATTGTAAATTCTTGGGACTAGCTCATTAATGATATTTAATCCTAGACACTTCAGATGCGTTGTTTACATAGGACTCATGGACCATCTACTAYTGTTCGGAAGGGTTTTACAGTGGGAGTGATCATGAGGGCAGGTCTTGGGTCCACTGAGTAGCAAAGGCAAAGACTGGCTGTTCCCAGTGCATCCCAGTCTGTGCTGGCTGCCTGTTGGGATGCACTGGGTGATGGGCAAAAAAGGGGATCTCATTGCAGCTAATGGAGGGCTCTACCCATTGACAGTTGATATTTTGGATTAGAGGAGACTCTGGTCATCTCTTAATGGAAGTGGACCAGTCAGTTCCTCTGAAATATGACTTGAATCTCRGACCTATTTTTAATTTTACCTGGAGTTTAATAACTGATATTTTTGTCAACTGACTGTATTTTTGCTCTGCAGATTTTTTATTGTGCTATGAAAATATTTGTATTTGTAATGATGTTTCCCTTGGGAWTTTTTTTTCTCTTCTGGGTAACTTCTCTCAGAGTGATTTTGAATCTAAGATTGAGGGAGATGRGATATCGTGCTTTGCAGTCTTCATATGGCAAGTTAGCTTTAAATGGTATTAAACRGACTTCATATTTTTCTGGTGCTATTTTCTTGCTAACTTGTTACCTTCTTGTCTGAAGAAGGGGGCARAGCTCAAGGATTTGTAACCAAGTCACTGTAACCTTTGTGGCTGAATGAGAAAGCAAAAGGAAAGCATTAAATGGGACATCACCTGGCAAAACCATGGAAGTTGCTTTGTGGGYGATGGCTACTGGTAAAGAAGCAAGGAAAAAGAAAAGGATGTTTTTAGAGTGTGAAGCAGAATGAGGTGGCTTGAACAGCCAGAATTAGATGACTGAGCATATGAAGATGTTGGGAGACTGAGTCAGAGGCAGGAGGAGGAGAGGGAGCCAGATCCTCAGTTAACATCACTGGGTATTTTTAGGAGCACTTCCTGAAAGCGCTCCCTGTGTATAGACAGGCAGGGTTCCAGGGGACAGCGCTGAGGGGGAGCAATATTATTCAATGATTCTTGTACCACAAATAGTGCCCTGCAAAGAGCAAATTGTCCGACTTCATTAGGACTGCATCCTTCTGCAGCAGATGGGGGGCTGGTTTCCAATGGTTGTAGCCTAAAGAAAACTTAAATGTTGAAAGCCTTGCAGGCTACAGCTTTCTGCTTGACTTAGCTTGTGAAGCTGCATATRCTCTTCTACCCAAAAAGTATCAAGCAGATTTGCAAAGCATAAAGTGATTCTCTCCACAGAAATGCTTGGCCTGGACTTATTATTGGGAATGCAAAAAGAGGAGAAATAACAGCTAGCAAGTAGACCTGATAGTGCTTTGAAAATCTGGAGGACAAGAGGGAGCTGGGCAGCCCTGAGCTAGATGTCAGTGTTAGATGGAAGAGGAGTCTCTGGATCCTGGCAGGCAGTGCCCAAGTCTGAACAGAAGTGGGAGCCACTGGTTGAATGAGAGCAATACAGTGTAATGTGGAAACAGGAGACTTGCTCGGGAGACCAAACCTGGCTCGTGCTTGCCCATGGGCACTCTGTGCTGCTTTGGCCACTGCACCCACAGTGCTTGCATGTGTGAACACAGAGGGACATGAACAAAAGCGCGGCCCTGTGAGGTGGTTGATTTAGGTTGGTCCCATGGCTTCATGCGCATCCCTTYGTGTCCCAGAGGCTGACGGCTTTGTCTTGCTCATGCTTGGCTTTTGAGCTTTCTCATCTAGTCTGATTCCAAGTCAGGTGCTTTGTGTAAGAGAAAGAGGGCCAAAACTATGGCTCAGGGAGGTCCCGTGGAAGGTTTGTCCGTGCTACAGCAATCCCAAAGCTACCTATGCCAAGAGCAACGTGTTGATGCATCTGCCGCAAGCCGGCTGGTGGGTGCTGCAGCAGAGCAGGGGCACGTGCTGCAGAGCCTGGCTTTGCTCCCCCAACTCATGGCGAGCAAACCTGACGGCTCCAGCGCCCAGCTGYCCCTTGCTGCCAGCCCCTGGAAGCTCTCCCTTGCTCCTCGGGCTGGGTAGGCAGCTTGCAGAGAGCCGGCAGCTCTGGAGGTGCAAACTGCAGCAAGCAATACCCTGAACCACCCCCATCACTGCTTTTATTTTCTTTTGATTCTAGGCATAATTTTAAGGGACTCCTGTTTACCCAAGCACAGGGGCAGTAAGTCCTCAGGATGTGTACATGTGGGTCAGGGTGGAGAAGCTGCTAGGAGCTGAAGCAGGGAAACTGGTCCTGCAATGGTTACCAGGCCGATGCTGGGGCAAGGGTGGCTCCAGTCGCTTGGAGAACTTGCTCGTTTTAAATTCCATCCTGCAGTCATGGATGTTCCCAGGCGTGGAATTTGCTGGGAATTATGACCTGAGGTGCTGAGATTTTGGACCAGGGTGTTTCATATGCCCCTTGTGCTTTAATACAGCGCCATTTGGCTTGGCATATAGCGAGTTCAAGGGAGTGGTTAATAAGGCAGCTGAAAAGGCTGCTCTCAAAACAGCTTCAGCATGGCCTGCAGTAATAAAAGCTCCCCACACAGGCCTATCTAAAGGAGACCCGAGTGCCAGGAGTGGTTCAGCTGCCATGATCATGGAAATCTAATCTCCTTGCTTTGGCAGCCCGTCAGGAGCCTGTGAAAGCTGCAACTTTGCTGACTTTTTTTTCTCTCTCTCTCCATCATTATCTCCATCATTAACTGTCACCTCCCTTCTGGCCACTTAGCCAGTCCCAAAGGATGGGATCCCTTCTGGAAGAAAGACCCATTCCTGTTCCCGCAGAGGAAATTGCTCTGTGGCATTGCTTGCTTTTCAGTTATTATTCTTATGAAAGTGGAAATACCACCTGAGTTTCTCTGTAGGCTCTACAGGGAAATCATGTTTCCATATTGCATTATGAGAAATGCAGTGAAAGTGCGCTGCGCTCAGTTAATTTTTTTAATGTATTGAGGCAAAAAAAAAAAAAACTTGAGAATGAGTATATATTTCTCTTTCTGTTCAACATCCACAGTGCTATAAATACAAACTGCATGGTACTTTCAAAACTGCAAGCCTTTAAGACCTCTCAAGGGAAAACATCACACCAAATTAATCTGCCGTCAAGTGGAAATTCTATATTGTTTGCATTTGCCAGTGTTCTGTATGTGGCTGTAATTGCACTGAAGCAAATATCTGCTTTGAGTTCTTCACAAGATTAAATGTGGCCAATTGGGCGTAAAAGAGTAATCGAAATGCAGAGCTGCTGCTTTGGGTTTGTTAAAGGCATTGCTCATTTTTGCTGCGACACGATGACACAGGATTCTGGCTTTCCTTTATAACGGGGAAATTTAGGGAATGTGCAAGCTCGGAGCAGACCGTTCCCGTCTCGCACTGCGAGCACCATACGGTGCCCTTTGCTCTGGGTGCGCCCTTGGCTTGCCTAAACATTGGAGACAACTTATTTTCCTCTGGTCAGCACTGTGAGGCTACCGTTTCATGATCTTTTTAAGGGTGAGCGTTTGCTGTGTCTGTGAGGCCACAAAGACGTGCATCAGTCCCGTGCAGTGGCAGCCTCCGTGGTTTGCAATGGAGAGAGCCCAAGGTCCGAGCTGGATCCTGCACCCGTGTCACCGTGTCTG
The DNA here is from genome assembly GCF_003342845.1 of Nothoprocta perdicaria. Classification (NCBI taxonomy): domain Eukaryota; kingdom Metazoa; phylum Chordata; class Aves; order Tinamiformes; family Tinamidae; genus Nothoprocta; species Nothoprocta perdicaria. Next base: position 1,254,842 of record NW_020454150.1, on the reverse strand, counting down.
GCCAAAGGAGAAAATCTGCCTACAAAACCCTCTGCCAGCTGCGTGGACATGTTAAAGTTTCTTTTAAAACCTCCCAGTTTCTCTTTCATTTTACTAGTTTAGCTGTTTTCCCTCTTGCCATATAAATGCAATTATAAGTAAATAAAAAGTCTTTCCTCGGGTTGGCTAAGCTGCCTTTTAATTCGGCCTGAGAACCGAATGGCTCCCTGCGCTATGGCAGCAGGTAGTTGAAGAACCAGGCCCAGGTGGGCAAAGTGGCCACTTCGAATTCTTCTTTATTTCATTTTCCTTCAATTAGTGGGCTTGTCCAAAAAATACACACCAGGCTTCTACCCAGCTTGCTCATGCTCAGCCAGTTCCAGAGGAGTTTCTCAGTGCAACCACAAAACAGTCCGGCCCAGCCTCGTGCTCCTGGGTCGGGTGGCAGGGACAGAACCCCGTGCAGCTAGAAGGTCCTCGCTCTTGCCCGTCTCTCCCTCCCTAACTGGAGGTCCAGCTCCCAGAGCTGCCTGAGGAAGCCGGAGTTGGGGCAGACGCCTCTGTGTGTGCGCACAGTCCGGATGGCGTCGGCGAGGGACATCTCTTCACAGATCATCAGGAAAGCAAGGACCAGCGTTGCCGATCGACTGATCCCCATTGCGCAGTGAACTAGCACTTTGCCTGGACAAAGGGGAGAGAGTGGGATGCGGTTAGGCTAGGATGCTGCCCCTGGAGTCCCTGCTCTGATTTGACATGGTAAATAATGCTGGCATGGGGTGTCCCAGCAAGGCTCTCCAGCTGGGAGAGCACCCCGGATGCTGTGCTGCTTGGGGACAGAACACTCAAATTGTGTCCCAGGATCTGTGGCTCGGTGTGTGATTTTGAGGGGGCTTAGTCCTAAGCCTGCTGCCAGGGCCCAAGCTCAAGGTAGCACAGCTGCACTGGGGTTTGCACGCAGGAAGGTCCTGCTGCACGAGGCAGCCTTGGCAAGTTGTCATCTTCCCTTCTGCACYAGGTGACCACTTGAAAAAATGGTTTATTAATTTCCTTGTGTTCCCCGAGGTCTSTGTGTGAGTTGTGCTGCTCAGTGGGAGCAATGTTGGAGTTTTCTGCGTGCCCTAAGCAAGTTCAGAGACCAGCTCCCGTCCTTCCTCCTTCCATCTGCCCTGCCTTTGCTATCCCTGCTGTAGTCGCCAGCAGAGGCAGCTGGAAAAAAGCGTTTCTGTATGATGACAACTTTCCACTTTTCTCTTGTTCGTCTTTGACTTATACTAGGAGGAGATAAATATCTCTTTTGAATGGTCTTATGTGAAATTAAAGGAAATCTCGTCAAAAGGATTGCTTTCAGATGGAAAAATCCAGGCTTTCCCACTGGACGTGACCAAAGAATGCATTCTGGTACTTGAAAACCTACGTCCTCTGAGCAAAGGCTTCAGCTTTCCCCAAAAGGAAAAAAAATATGTTTTGTTGAGAATTTTTTAATAAAAATATGTTCTGTCATTGTACTTATATAGCCATGTCTCAGAATTTTTAGCTTTGCTTGTCCTTTGCTGGTCTCTTCAGAGAGACCATGGCTCAGCAATTGRGCATTATCAAAGTGATTAGAATCAGATTTGAACTTTTGACCACCTCGTGAACAGTTTTGTATCCTATTAAGGCAGTTGAAAAGATTATGTATTTTTAGTATGAAATTTTCACAAACCCTCATTTTCACTGTAAGGCACAAGCTTGAAATTTTTACAGTTGAACAATACAATTTACATCTAGAAAAAGGTRAAAGCAGCAGCAAAAAGTTTGTGCTTTTTAAAATTTATTTTCTATTTGAGATGGGATAAAAGATCTCAGTTGCTGCTTTGCTGTAAAATGTAAAGAAGAGAAGAAAGAATGGCCAGGTATCTTTACAGTTTTCAGCATGAGCTCCTTGTTTTGTTTTGTGCTCACAGCATCTTAATTTCTCTRTTACCAGGGATCAAGACAAAAATATCCCTGTTGAATGATGATGCTAAATCCAGCCCAAACCCTGTGACTGATTGCCCCTGTCTCCCTGGGTGTTAATTCTGGATGCTTTGTGCACAGCTTTTCGTCTCAAAGCCCGTTTTGTTTGTGGCAGAGTATTTATTTAGCAACCGTTCCCATTCTGACTAATGATGATCACACAGGCACGTGCTCGGAGCGAGCAGGCATGTGGCATAAAAACCAGCAGGGCTGGGAAGTGCTGAAGCCCATGGTCTGTGTGACCCAGCTGCCCCTTGCTAATCCTGCCTTGGGAAACCTGAGCTCAGCCCCAGAGTCACATGTGTSTTCCGTAGAAATAAAGCGACAAATATAGTTTCCAAGGAAGCAGCAAAACCAGCTCTGGTGACAGCAGGCATGGCCTGGGCACTTAAACTTGGGGAGTAGGAGGAGTGTGGGTTTTGTTTGTTTGTGTTTTTAATGTAATGTCGGTGTTGCAAAATTCAAGGATCAAGGGGTTTCTACTTGTATCATATTTCTGTTGTATTCTTGAGGCCTTAATTCAGCATGCAGCACTGCCACTGCACTACTGCAGTGTCCCTGTGGGATGGGGGTATCCTGTGTTATCCTCCCTGGACAGGCACTACAGACCCCATGGTCAGGGAAACRCGAAGGAATCAGGAACACAACTTCTCCTTCAGAAATACTGGAGAAGGAATTAAGTCCCAAGGGCTGTTTGAAAGCCCATGCTTGGTCCTAATTGCAAGACAGTGGCAGGGACTGGGAAAATCCAGACACTCATCCTGATGTGCATCTCCAGTAACACAAACTGGGGACCAAGCCACTCGGGTATTCTTGGAGCCAGAAACACTTTTCCTTTGTCTGATAACTTCTAAACCAACAGTACGTTGTGCTTAATAAGAAAAAGAAATACGGATAGCTTGAAATGTATTGAGGTGGGATGGGAGAAAGAGAAATGTTGGCTTGGATTTGACTTTGAATCACTGAATAGTTTGAAACTCAACCTAAACTGTTCCAGAAATCTGACATGATGGTTGCCGTTTTGAACCACATCTTCATAAAATGTTTCTTTGCACCATCCAGGTGGAGTCTTCTGCCCTGGGAAACACTCAGCTCTGGAACTGAGGACAGAGCTTGTTTGTGGGTAAGGCTGCTGCTCTTCAACATGGCCTGCTGTGCTTGTGTGGGGGACACAGAACACAGAGCAAATGCCAGGTCTCTGCCTTTTTCAGAGGTTTAGAGATTTCAGAAGGTTAGGTTTCATCTAACCTTCTCTGAGAGGAGGAGGTGAAGGGGAACAAGATAACTGATTTTCTTCCCTGGTTCTCTGCACTTCAGGAGAGCCCTCCAAAAGCAGCAGCTAGAGTTGGGTGGTGTTTCAGCAAAAATCTGGCCAAGTCCCAATTATTGACCTCAGCTCTAATCTACGTAGCTCCCTAATACACTTGTTCCCACGAGGATGCAGGTTTATTATCTCTTTTAACCTTGCAATATCTGTACCACGATATTAGCTTTTGTTTCACTAGGCACAGAGGTTATGATAAATACTGTTAACGCTGACAGTAAAATGACTGTTTGTTGCAGATAAATCAGTCATGTGAAATGATTTAATTAATGTAAAATTGCTCTAATGAAAGCAGATTTGAATTTACTGTGTGATTATTTGTAGCAAACAAATTGAACGTTAAACTTGAGTCAGGAAACAAAAGCTGTGTTCCCATTTATCTGTTTAGAGGTTCAGACCCTCGTCCCAGCAGTCGCTGTAAATGGGTTAAGTGATGATCTGAAGGCAGGATGCTGAACTGCGCTTGAGCAGAGCCCAGAGCGTGCGTCCCACTCCAGCACAAATCCAGCACAAAGTCACACGAGTCRCTTGCAGGGCTGAGATGTGGGTGCCCAGGTCGTGTCGGGACCCAGCGCATCCCCGTGCTGCACAAGCATCAGCCCTCCAACTTGCCCTTGCTTCCTCGTCTTAATGTGCAGTCCAAGGAGAAGTTGGAGCCATCCCCAGTGCAAGGGCCGTGTTGCAACCTCCTCTCAGTGAGCGTGTAACAGGATCCCTTAGGAATAAGGAGGATTAGCCGAGAAGTGGGGGCACTTAGCTTCGGGCATTATTAAATCCTGCAGTTCTTACTTGAAACGTTGCTCTGCGCATCTCGAGCTACTCTTTGCCGAGGCAGACAATAACTGTCATCTGGCTGGGATTTGTGCAGAACAATAACACTTGGTTTTTAGCAACGGATTATGGATATTGTATCCAGCTCATGCCTGCTGTAACTTTACTGACATCAAAGGGTTTGCGCCAGGGATGAAGTTTGTACATTCAACTTTGTTGGCCAAATTCAAGTTGGGGAATTCAATGTTGTTGAACAAATTAGCCATTAAAGCAAAGAATATCTTATTGTCCTTTTGCTACTCATCATTAACTGAACTAAATGCCCTGAACTAGCCTTTACTTCCTTGCAGGATGGATTCAATTTGTCTTAAGACCAGGCCTCAGATCCACCACCCGGGTTGGCTGCCCCAGCTGCCCTAGCTGCCTTGAACCCAGCAGCACCTCTCTGCTGACCAGGAGACCTCGGCTGGGCCAGCAGGCTGCAGGGGTTTTCTAGCCCTTAGTGCATTTAACCATTTAGCCAGGTGCAGAGTCAATAGCATAGTTCTCTATTTATTAGTTGTCTCTGGACAGCTAGAGCCAAGCCTCTCATCTGTTCCAGTGAAGAGTGAGAAGAGAGAGATAATGCATGTTTTTAATCTGTTTTAAATCTGCTAGGACATAAATRGAGAAGCTCTCTATTTGCACATTTTTCCCTCTACATAATCTTAGTCTGAGGGTTTCCCTTCACTRGTCTTGAGTTTGCTTTTCCTCTCTCTCCTTTGCTAGATTTTATCAACCCCTGATGATTTGCAGTTAAATTTAGCTGTGTTCTGGACTAAAGCCTGGGATAAAGAGGATGGAAGCAGTCATGGAGAGGGTGAGATGCAGTCATTTACCACTGGGACCAGAACAGAAGCAGTGGCAGAAGGGAAAGGGCAGTCTGCCCAAAAACTAGCGGTTCTCAATGAGCAGAATATTAGTCTCYACTCCTCCGTTTGTCTTTGCTTGTGCCCTAGTATCCGAAATGTTAATTGCATTAAAAATAAATGCCCTGCATCACTGAAGACCTATTCTGGTCATTTAGGCTACAAATCTGAAATAAAACTATCCATGATGTATTCTGGGCTTTTTCTGGTGTTTTGCTTCAAGCATGATGGGAATAGCAATTTTTATTTTATTCTAATGAATATCTGATTCRTAGTGTTAAATATTAGTGCTCATATGGTCTTAACTTTAACTTATCATCCCAGGTGAACAAGATAATTTAATTCCATTCTTTTAGAAGAAAAGGAGATGTTGAAGTTGCTAGTAAAACAGCAGTCATCTTAAATGACTTCTCAGTCAYGCAGAAGTACCTCATTATAGCCTGAATTTAATATGAACAGGCCTCTTGTCATCTTGTATGATTTTTGTTTAGCATCATTGCTTATAATAAATGTAGATCTTTCTCTTCTTCTAAATGATGTGAGTGAAAATCCCCTCTGTATCTCATCCCTGCACGGGTCATGGGTATTTAGCTGCTAAATTTTTGTACCTCAGGAAATTACGCTTCCAGAACATCTTGTTTATATATTTCCAAACTGTTGCACTTTCCTTAAAATGATGAATGTCAGCAACAGCTGGACTGTATGTGATTGAATTTCACCTTTTCTCTATTCCCAGAACCTCTGCTTCCATATGGAGTTCAGTAAAGCAGTATCTAAGGGCACAGGAGTAGAGATAAATATGCACTCTAGCTGTGATGAGTTTGTTGTGTTTGTCTTGAGCCCTAACTCTACATTCCTAACTTTAAGTATTTGGGCATGCATCTGAACATTGGGCACAGAAGAATCTCTCTGAAAGTGCATTCTGTGCATCCTTCCCTGTTTAACTTTCAGAAAAAAAATCTTTTCAATGATCTTTTACAGTTTKCTTCCCTCACATGCCAAATAGAAAGATGATGTAACACATGAACTGCAGGAAGCCAACAGAAATGCGCAGTTTTCAAAGCAAGTGAACAGAAGCAAAAGGCACCAATTCTGCCCCCCTGCCTGTGCCCGTGGCAGACTCACATGCCCTAGCAGAGGCTGCTGGGTGAGTTAGGAGCCGTTTTGAGGGCTGCTGAGCGCAGTCTGCCCAGTGGTTCAGCACAGATGTTGGCTAGTGGCCTCACTGAGAGGCTCGGGATACATATGCATTGCTCCTGTGCTCRGAGTCTGCATCCTGCCTGCTGGACTGGGCTGCAGCCCCCTCTCCCAAGCCCTAAGACCTGAAGCAGAAACCCTTGTGAATCTCCACACTAACCAGGTTGCATCTGAAGAGGCACCTCGGGAGGTGAGATGATGCATGGCACGTCAGAGGGCTAGAAATAGACTTCTGAAGCAGCATGGCTCTGTTCCTAATCTTTCCTGAACAGGGTGGCGATTTCAGGAACAAGCTACTTTCCCTTTACAGCCTATGYCATCCACTTCCCTGAGGGAGTTCAGGAGGCAGGGGCAACCCTTCTTGGTTGGGGTATCTCCGTTTCCCCATAGCTGAACATGTTTGGCTTATGCTGAAGGCCCTTTGGTAATGCACCCTACTTGGTTCCTAGGCAGAAGGTACCTTGCATGCATAGATGGTCTAGTTACCTCTTGGAGTCTTCAGTGCTGCCCTTATGTATCGAGCAACTGGGTAGAAGTAAATGCTGAGGTTGAAGTTTGGGTTGTCCTCTGCTTCTATGCCGTAGTAATCTGCAGGCAGGTCTTTGTAGAACTTGGGTCCAGTGTCGATACGAAATCGCCCGGCAGCAGCATCCACAACGTGGGAGATGCCCATTCGGCTCAGCTGCGCTTTGTCACGAGCTAYGTACCTGGAAGCAGAAAGGGGAGTTATGTTCCCTCCTGACACTGCAGAACAAGCTGCTGATGGTGCCTGTGTGTTGAGGTGGTGTGAAGCCAGACTGGCTACTTTATGACAGGTCAGCTGGGTTCAGAGTGGTCGACCAAGATGTTTTGAAGACAGATGTGGCTCGAAGAAACTCAGTGTTTTTCCTCTCAATTGGAAGACAATAAAATGATACGGTATTTCTGTTATGGTTAGGCTATGAAATTTCTGCACAAGCCAACTGTCTTCCTGTTTGCTGCCCCACCAAGTCACCTCTGYTGGGTGGTCATCAGTTCAGGAGGTTGATGTTGTCTGGCAATACAAGGGGGAAAGAAAAAAAAAAGAAAAAGAAAGGCACGATCCTGTTCTACATAGTGCCAATATGCCTGTCTCAGCCACGCTGTGGTCCTGRCCAGGTTCTAATGATGTGGCACTCCTGTACTAGAGCAGGAACAGAGATATATTTTGGTCTTTTGGACCTTGCACCAAAACTAGACTTACTATGAGGCGTCCCCAAATCAGCACCTAATTCTCACTTAAAGGTTCTTTTCTTTATGGGTTAGGATCTTTTCTTTATARGAATATAAAGAATACACATAAAGGAAATATCCTTTATATTCCTTTCGTCCTATAAAGATTTTATAGGAGTAGGGAGAAGGGGCCAAAGTTAAGTGTTGTATGAAACACATTCAACCCTTTGCTTTCTCTTACAGATCTCCCACGTAAAGGTTTGGCCAAACTTCGTCCACGTGCCCCGTGGGATGTGAGCGTGTCCAGAGCAGGCGCCGCAGCTCCTCCAGGGAYGGTGCCTCGTAGCTGCTCTGGGCTCCTGTAGTCTGTCTCGAGGCACTTCTTATTTTGGGGCGCAGTAAGTCCCCTCTGCAGAGCGAATCCCAAGCCATCCTGAAAGGGGGAAAGCAGATGTTTATGACCAGCTTGAGACATTTCTGAGGTTGTCCTCTCTTCTCTCTCACAAAGTCGACTCACAATTACAGAAATAAGCTCTTCACAGCAAAGATTGTCTTTCTGTTTTGTGTTTATATACTTCATAAAGTGCCCCACTCTAGCACATGTGTTCTGCTTTTGAATSGAAAGAGATAATGTTATGGAATACCTATTATAAAACTCTAGGTACTCCATTGGTATAGAGAAACAGTTGTTAGTTTTGTACCGATGAGCTTTTCACATAGCCATGCAACCAAGAAATTGGGACTTGGTTAAACATTAGACTTGTATATTTTTTTTTTTCATTTGATCTGAGTGGAATAGAATTGATCATGCCACATTTTTTTTCCCTGGATGACTCCTAACTGGCAAGTCCAACAGGGAAAGCTCTGCAATGAGCATTCTGGTTCTTTCCAACGGTAGTTACCAACCATACTTGTCCTGATGAGAAATCTTCATAGTAAAAAGAATCTGTATAAGATACAGTGATTCTAGCTGCCTTCTGTGTAAGTGCTCGGACACTTTTTTTATAGGTTGTTTGATTTGCATTCCTCTCCTCTCTGCTGCCTTCCAACTATTACTCTATTTCTAATCTTGAAATAGATACTTTAATTACAAAGAGAAGCACATTTTTTTTCAGGCCTTGATTTCTTTCTGGATTTATTCATTTTTCCTGTGGCATACTTCTTTTGAAATAGTGACTCCTTGTGTTGACTGTAGATGTACTTTAAYTTTTGTGATGGCTTTTGAAAACAGCAGAAACTCTTGTTACTGAAATTCTTTCTTTGTTTTTTAAATGTTTTTATTTGTTCTAAAAATTAGTCAAGTATCTTCATTATGAAGGTATTATGAAGTCTGTTAACTCATGCAGCTCTAGACCAGATGCATCTGTCTATGGTAAATTGGTAAAATTGCAGGCAGTAATTCAGAATCTTGCTCTGCCACTGGCTGTGCTGTACATGTTGAATCACTTGAACATGCCTAATCACCTAAATGATTAAAGCAGGGTGGATTGTGTCCAGGAAAGCAAACCTGAAACCTCCCATCTATTTGCTGAGCAGATAATAGGGTGTGATCATCTTCAAGGACCTTCATTTACAATTTTCTTCCAAACAACCTTAGCTGCTGTGAAATGCTTATCATAAAGGCTCTGTCACTAGCTCTAAATTCATATATGATATAGTTTTATTAAAAAAAAAAAAAATACGAGGACAGAAAAAGAGTCTGAAGACTACAATGCCTGGGAAGCTCTGCATGGCTCTTATATCCCATTGCACCTCTACTAACTCGTTGTTTTGTTGAAGAAGTTAGACAACTAAATTCCTGCCCACAGAAATGAAGGGGGTAGCAGTAAGCGCTGTCAGACAGCACTAGACTCATTGACCATTGCCTAGAAGCTGCTCTTCTGGTCACGTTTCTAGGGACTCATCTTGCTGTCTGGCTGTTTATTGGGGTCCTCTACATGCAGGGATGTATTTCAGTACATCTCTTTTTGCCACCCTCGCAGACAGCTTTTTCCTCTTGAAAACAGTATTTTCTCCCTAAATAATGATGTTCCCAGGATGGTCACGTATTGTTTGTATTACAAAGAGCTCCTCTGTGGAATGCGCTCCCCTCCCAAATGGGCATATCTCCTCGAGCCTCAGTTTTTACTGTGAAAACAAAAGCAGATGTTCTTGCCCGTTTTGGATGGCTTTCTGCAAGAGGAGGAATGGAGGAATTCCCACACTGGAATGGACATTCCCCATCAATGTCGRTCGCTTTTCTGATGTTGGCCACCCTGGTGCCCGGTACATCAGAAGGGCCTCGGTGCCTTGGGCGCCAGTCCTGACCGTGGCTCCAGCCGGGGATCGTGGACACCTGCATGGTCTGCCTGATCCCACACAGGAAGCTGGCAGCAGAAATAGAACTTGTGTTTCCTCCAGCCCTTCCCACCTCATAATATCTGCAGCAAATGTTGTTTCTCTCTCTCCCTCTTTTTTTTTTTTTTTTTTTTTTTTTTTTTTTTTTTTTTTTTTTTTTTTTTTTTTTTTNGGTGTCTCATTCCTTGCAGTGTAGCTAATGACCACTCTAGGGCACTCCTCACTCCCTATAAAGTTGCTTTCAACTGTTTTGGTTTCTTATTTACTACTGCCTGTTATTCCTTCCTCTTTCCCTCTCCACTGTATAAATACTTTGATTTTCCTATCGCCTGGCCTCGGAGAACTGCAGGCTGCTGTCAGTCTTGCTTTCCTCGGCTTCACGGCAGTGGGGAATTAGAGGGCACTGTGAATTAGAGGGCAGCACTGCCGTGTTCAGGCTGTCATTAAGGTGGTGAAGGACAGGCTGCAGCAGAGTCGCTGTGTTTTTCGGGCCCATATTCCTATCCTTGTATCAACTGAGCTCTGATATATAGTAAACCTTAGGAAAAGTGCTCTTTGAGTGATGCTTTAAAAACTTGTCTTTCTAGATGGGGACACAGCTGTGCAGATTGGGCAAGAGGAGGCTTGCTTGGCAAGAGGAGGCATCAGGCCTTGCTGGCCGTGTGGGTATCCCAAGCTCTGGAATGATGGTTTTCCTTGCAAGATGGGCATGCTCCTTCAGAGTTATCCTGAGATGACTTGCAGCTTCTGCTCACATTAATCTTGTATTCTAGCCAAAGAACTCGCCCCTGCTGAAATGCAGACATAAAATTCTGAAGCTGTGTACAAAACTTGTTCCATCTGCAATCTGGGTCACATTTGTTCAACTGGAGAACAGAATAATTTTGTGTAAACTCTATGGCCAATAAAAACTAAGGGCTAAGGTTCAAATTTCAAATGTGAAATAATTGGAACTAACGGCCTGTGAATGATTCAGAAGTACAGAATTCTCAGTAGAACTATTCAACTAATACGCTGAATAATGAATACATTGGAAGGAAAAAAAAAAAAGAAAAAGGAATAGCTTTCCATAGAAAATGTACACATAGAAAAGGAAAGCAAATTTTTCTGAATAAGTGACTGCTCAATTTTAGCTTCAGTCTAGCATTTTAGCTCACTAAATTTATACATGCAAATGACATTTACTGAAATGCACATTTTAAAAGCAAACAATGATATGAATAAAATTGTGTAATGTTTTGTAAGAAGCATGAGTAGATTACAACAAATTAGTATGAAAAGAAAATGATTATATGTAATAATGTAGTTCTCCTTAATTTTAAAAATGTTTTAATGATTTTCAGCTTAATTCCCCTATATTCTTTTCTCTGTAGTTGATCTGTTTGTGATGTATGTCATATATAACAATCAGTACAATTTTAAAAYGCCAGTTTCTGAATGACATTCATATGAAATATTTCTGATCTTTGCCCTACTGGATTTGTATCACAGTAATTATTCAACGACGTAGGAGAAATTTTACCACTATATTTAGATTAATTTTGAATTGGTTTGTAGTGCAACTGTAATTTTAGCTGAGCTGTGTAATAGAATTTCCTTAATTATGAATAGCAGGAGAATTCCAATCAAAGAGGCCTATCACAGGCAGGAGAAGGTCATTCTGCAGATCCAGAGTGACCTTGAGTGTATAGCACAGGCCACACAGAGATGCAGGCATTGCCTGGTGACACAACCCACGTCTCTGAAAAACATTAGTGGCTCTGCAGCAGCAGGGCTAAGAGAGCAGCCAGTGTCATGGTTCGTTGTGCTGGGCAATGTGTATGGCACATACTGGGAAGCAAGGGTCACGGAGAGCCTCTCCTTCCCGACTTGTCAGGTTCCCTCTCTGTGCACAAGCAAATGCCCCTTTGGGTTGTATGTGCTAGGGATGCTTTGGCATTTTTTTAATGTTAATTCATGGCTATAGGCTTCTCCCTATGAAAACCAGTGGTGCTCAGTGCTATACTGAGGAGGGAGTCTTTAGAAGGAGATCCTTGGAAAGGGAATCTCAGTGCTTGGAAAAATGTGGCACCTTTTAGCCAATTTCTCCAATGGCACAGATTTTGATGAGATGAGAACAGAATCAAAGGTCACTGCAAGCTGACCACTCGATGTTACATTGGCACAAGATCATGCTCTCTAATGGCTGGGGTATTTAACTGGTGTGTTCTAGCAGAAAGCATTCAAGCATTCCAGTAGACGGCTTTTCCTTGCGTTTTTCCCATGCCGAGATAAAGAAGGGATATTAGTACAATATCAGAATGWCAATATTCTCATTTTAATCATGTACTAAATATTTTAATCACCCGAGGCTTTGTGTTGGCAATGTGTTTATGGGGAGAACGTAGTTATTTTTCCCTAGCTTTAGTGAATGTATTTTTAGAATTTTTAATCCTGAGAACAAAGCACGCTACCTCCTGTTTTTGGCAAGCCGGTATGTGCTGTAACCTTGTCAAGTTAGTGAAGACATCACTTTGACTGYACTTCAAATGGCCTGTGTTTGATTTGTGATGGTAAAAGTCCAGGCTGAAGCCCAGGGCTTGGCCAAAATAGGTCACATCAGGTTCATGCCTAGCGTGTATTCTGAAGTCATAAATGTTTCTCAGAAAGCCTATCCCTTGRAAAGATTCCTCCAAGATAACATAAGTTTGCGAGAGGGTTTTGTGTTGCTGCATCTCCACAGAAATGACAAATATTGCCATCATCATGCTTTCTTCCTTGGTGTTTAAGCCAATAGTCTCACGGGAGCCATAATTCATTGACTGGTAGGAGCGCTRTGGGATATGGATGGTATGAATCAGTCATAGCGATGACTGAGGTAAGGCTGGCTGGACTTGAAAGTTGAGATACTGGCACTTGCCAGGCAGGCATGAGGTATTTGAGCAGCCAACTGTTGGTAAGAAAATCTTCCCAGCAGCTGGAGGTTGTAATCTGAACAGCACTTCCAAATTTAGTCCAGGCTTCCAGACTGACAAGTCTAACCTGCTATACATTCAGGGCCAGGCAACCACATGCCTTGGTGTGACTTAGCAAAAAATCTCTTCAGCGGCCTTGCCCTTCACAGACCGTGCAGGCTCTGTGTTGAGGAACAGACTGGCCAAATTAATGTCTATATAGAACAGCTTTGAGCAGCACAAGCATGAGGAAAGCATCAGTCTTTTCCCATTGGTATTACACTGTTGAGGTTTGGTGACACCTTCCTTCTGTCCAAGGAGAACTTTGCCCCATGTAACATCCAGAGGAATCCACAGGGATAATTCTGGTGCAGAGGACTACTCAAATGTAAGGATGAAACTGAGAGCCATCCTGGTTCTCAAGCATGCCTATTTTACCACAACTTTCATGGATACTAGGGGTAACCAGGCCTCAGAAGCCTCAAAAATGTACGCCTAATTTTTTCASAGCAAGCCTGAGAGGCAGCCAGCAGGGCCCAGACCTGACGATCTTGACGGTTTGGGGATGTACAGCAGTGTGCAGGCCCAGGGGCAGGGCGGCCTACTTTTCATCTATAAAGGTAGCATAAAATACTCTCTTGTCAGCAGCTGGTTACTGCACTCGTATTTACCAACCCTGTGTGTGGTGGTTAGAAGCAGCCACCCTTTCATGTGCAGTAATAACACACCAAATTTGCCAAACCTGGACATGGGCTGATTTTGCTATTTTTTTTTTGTCTGTATATTTACTTCATTTTGCTAGCCACAGAACATCATCTCTATAGAGGCATTGCAGCTTCCCACTGCAGCTTTAAGTGGGTGAAAGAGAAGAGGCAAACATGGATAGATAAATGTATTTTCCCTAACCCACCTCTTCCTCACTGACTGGAAAACCAACAGCTTTCCAAACAGTTTCATGTTGGTGACATGAATAGGCTCCTAACCCCATTTCTGAGCTGGGACGGTCAGTACCAGGCAGGACTGGAACATTCTCCACATAAACCATGTCTAATAGGTAGCGGCCGAGCATGGAAAGAAAGGTCCCAAGTGTGTGTTGTGCAGGTGACTGAGGTGTCTTTGGATAGGCACTGAGTTAAGATACTATAGAACAGTTGAGAGATGTCCATCCAGCTAGTTCACACTCMTAGATGCAAGCTTTCCTTGTGCAAGCCATCTCATAGGCTTCAGTGGAGCTGGTAGGGAGCCAAGCATCTCATTCTTGACCTTGTAGTTGTAGAAAAACAGCTTAAGAAAACTGCTCTTTATATTTTAGCAGTTATTTAGGATCTGTGTCAGTGTCATGMTTGGTCATGTGGAAACAGCAGAAGGCATGTACACAAAAGTCATCTTTCCATGGCTTCTCCACCACTGAAGCTTGGATATATTTTGCTGCTGAACCTTTATTTGCTAGTTACCAATTTTATGTGGCCTTTTAATAGCAGGCATTGTAACTATTTAAAGCTGTGCACTAAATGGGCACAGACACTGTGTTAACAATCTGCATGGTATATTTTTTGTACCACTTGTTATAGCATCAGCTATTAAGAATTTATTACCAGTGCATTTTAGGCGGTGCTTTACAATCATTTAATTACAGCCATYTAGCAATCATTACATAAATATGCATTGAGAGCAAGAACCCCAATGTAAGGTGATCCGAGAGGCTTTTACCTGCCAAGACCGGAGTTCAGACCCTCAGGTGGCAATGATGTCATCAGCGTGTGCAGGGAAAGACAAACACCGAAAGCTGCACAGGGAGCTCTGTTCCTCCCTGCTCTAGGTGTTCGTGAAGTCACCAGCTGGAGCAGGAGCTCTGTGGAGCTCCAAGGGCCTGAACTTGGCTCTTGGCAAGCAAGCAAAGGAAATTTAGCTCCTTTCCAGTCCCAGCAGACATGGAGAGGTTTTGGCAGTGGGTGTAGAAGATTAACTGTGAAAATGGGCCCTCCAGAGCCTCTTGATAGTCCTGTGCTCTCAGCTGCCCAGTAAATCTTTATACCCATTAACCCAACCCAATTGGGCAGAGCATCAGGCACATTGTATATGACCCAAAGACCCTCAGCTGGTCCAAAAGGTGTCTACCACCTCTGCATGGCATCAGTCACTGCAGYGGCATGTCCACATGTGCATGAGAGGCTAGCTCCCAGGTACTGCTCCCGAGTCAAGCATCATTGCTAGCATTCCCTSAGGCTGGCATTTTGTGCCCCTGCCAGAGTTTGCCAGGCCACATCCAAAGGTAAAGCAGTCTGCTGCAATGACAACTAATAGAGCAGTGTGTTTTAGCCCAGCACCAGAAACATCAGGCTTCAGAAGTGGAGGAGTCCCATTGCCCACCAATGAGATGTTCCTGCTCCCAGGACCTAAGAGAAGGGACTGCACAAGGTGAAACCCTCTTCTGTTGAAGTGGAGAAGGTAAAGAGAAGTTGGATGCTTTCTCTAGAGCTCCATATACGTCTGAGCAGGGAAGAAATCCAGGGCAGATCACTGCCAAACACTTGTAATGATAGTTGAGCCTGGATGAGGAGTCGTCCTCAGGTTCAATTTGGGTCAAAAGCTGTGCCCSCTTTTAGTG
Source organism: Nothoprocta perdicaria (assembly GCF_003342845.1). Lineage (NCBI taxonomy): Eukaryota > Metazoa > Chordata > Aves > Tinamiformes > Tinamidae > Nothoprocta > Nothoprocta perdicaria. The sequence continues at coordinate 1,239,599 of NW_020454150.1, read as the reverse complement.
AGGTAAAGGCAGCTTAAATTCTGAGGTGAAAGCCATGGTCAGCTTTGGGCTTCTGTTGGTTTTCCTGCTGAAAACGATGCAAGGGGGTGAGATTGGGCTCTCAGAGAAGAAATATGCAAACCCAAGRAACACCTCTGAGCGCAGACACCTCAGACTGCCACCTGGGGCTCCTCATGGCCTTCTTTTCATGCATGCAAAGTCCTGCTCTAGAGACACCCCTGAAAACAATATGAATCTTTATTAAACAGASTGACACCATGGTTTAGGAATAATTGCACCAGCTTTCTACATGCTTTTTCATCTTTATGCTACATTAACCTCTCTAATTTTAGTATTTCTAACAGTGTGACAGGCATGACAGGACTCAGGCTTGCAAGGCTAGTTCCAGCAGCCTGCATTTCCCACCAGTATCTTCTGGCAGGAAGATAAGCTACAGAACGGATATCAAGCTCCAGTCACCAGGTTTCTGGCTGAAGAATGAGGAAGGATAAACACCTCCTTAACCAAGGCAAGATAGAAATAGAACAAGGGAAAAGAATGAAAATCCTGTCATAATGCAATGGCTAGAAGCGATCCAGCTGTTTTGTTTTATTCCCATCGTAAGAGCTATGGTTAGTCCCARTGCAAGTTTGGCCACCTGTCAAATCAGGTTTGTGAATTAAAGCGTATTGGAATTTGACACGCTCTTGTCTTGGAGCACACTGGTGTGGATCAATAAAGGCTCTTCCTATAGCAGTGACACAACATGTATGCTGCCCATGCAGTCCCAGATGCCCCTCGTAAATCATTAAAATACTGGCCGGTCCTAATCAGGCCCTTTGGGGGTATAACATAATACACTATCTGAGAACTAGAAACAATAAATGAAGTTAGCACAGAGGTCAGACTGAGACTCAACAGAGCTGAGACTTGCTGGCTCATCTGTGTGGAAGGAGGTGAAATCCCAAGTCACCCAAGCAAAWTGTTGTCTTCTCATTGTAAAATCTCACTACTAATTCTGTTGAAGGAGAAAAGGATGGGAACTCAGCAGATTCTGTAGCACAGCTGATCGGATGTTGAGATTTTCCCAGCAGTTGCATTAGCTCTTGGGATTCCAGGTATTTCTAATCAGCCATCCTTTCGGTTAAATCTTAACATATTTCTAAAACAATTGGCAGTTAAAAATGTGATCTGAAATGTCACAGATCACCCGGTACAAGAAGCACAGAACTGAYATTTTTTCCAGAGCTGGAAACTTATTCCCCGATAGCAAAAAAAGTGTGGTGGGGAGTAGGTCTGGAGAGCAGTGCCCAGGACTGGTCTCAGGCCTTGTCTTTGGCAATGAAGGCACTAACCAACAAAGTCAGCGCTGAGCAATGAACAAACTACCAGGAGATGCTGGYGGTGAATAAAAGAGCTACCAAAAACCAGGACAGTAAATAACCGGTGGTGAAGAGAGTGAAGTTTGCTCTATTTGAACGATGTACTGACACCTGCAAATTGGGTGCAGGCATGGGCAGGCTGGATGAATGGTCTATTTTGTTTCTAATTAGACTTAAAACAAGGTTGAATTTGTTAGGGGCCAGGTGAACAGGCAGCTGAGGAAGAAGGGACCCACAAATCGGCTTTAGCAGAGGGGTAGCACAGCTTGGCTCCGCGACTTAATGAAGATTTGTTGGTCAACACCACTCTCCCGACCTGCTTAATGTGCTCTCTATCTAATTTGCTCTGCTGTTGGAGTAAATTTAAAGCCCCCAGGTCAGTCTCAACTTTCATGGCTCTTGTGCTTTCTGCAGCGTCAGCAGGAAGTGTGAACTGAAGACGTAGCGTTTGGAACCAGAGCAAAGTATTTTTATCCTAATGAAACTCAAAGCCAGGTGAAGTTTTGGGGAGAGAGSAAACAGGATATGGAGTCCCTCTGGGGACAGGGAGGTTCATAACACTCAGAAACTTGGCCCATGTTCTGCTCTGYTCCACAAAGGGTTTGCAGCAATTTTTCAGACAGACTTGGATCCATCACGGTTTGTGAGAGAACCTGCTGGGAATTTTGGTGATTCCTGCAGTCTAGGGCAAAGGAAATGTGTGTTTCTGCTTTGTGTTTCCAGGGAAAGTAGGAAGATGACATTCAAAACAAAACTCAGCAGATGGGAATCTCACACAGGCGGACGCGAGGAAATGTTTAAACAAGCCTTGTCCAYAGTCCTCGAGCCCAGGATTTAGCAGCTAAGGCATGGAAAGACTTCACAAAGACAATGAAATGCATTTTGGCTCCCAGCTCAGTTCCTCCAGCAGGCAGTGAGAGTTGTGCTTGTGAATCTGAGGGCAGAATGCAGCCAGCAGTATGGGGAATAGATGTAATGTGAGAAACTCTCATGCTATATTATTATAGTCTGAACTGTTTCCATCATTTTGGGTTAAGTAATTCCCCACTATCCATCTCCAAAGCGCAAGCAGTACTGCCTGGATGTGCCCCAGGGACAGGAAGCAAACCAGCCTTTGAATCTTTACCCAACCTTACTGCTCATATTTTGCTTTCAGTGAATAACTGCTCAAATCCTTTAATATTTCATTCCCATAAAAATATATTTACCAGGGCTTTTGTGGCAGCACTGAGGCTGCATTTATTATTTTAGGAACACCACACGACTGGCTTCACAGGAAAGACAAGGYAGGAACACAGAGTGCTGCAAATCCATCAGAGAACAGCATGTTTTCCACCTGTTGGGGCAGCAGCCACAGTAACAGATGCACATAATAATTAACGGTACCTCAAAGGCAGTGACAAGTCCTGCAAGTTCTGCTCCCCACCTCGTGGACAGCTAGATAACAGAATAACAAAGGAGGGCACCAAGTGCTTGGAGGAGGAAGAGGAGGAGGAGGAGGAAACCACAGCTCATGTGAAAGGGAACCTGGAAGGCAGGAGATGTGGGGGAAGGCTCTGAGGCCCAGGGATGCTGAGAGAAGAGCGCGGCTGAGGAGCCTCAGGAGACTGTCTTTGTTTTTAGAGGTGGCCAGGCTTTTCCACATACATCTTTTTTTTTTCCAGCTCTGCTCTCATTCCTACTGTTAATAACATCAGGGATAGTTTGAGAAGACAAAGACATGTCTCTCATCTACTGGTGCCATTCCTTCCCAAGGATGGGTTGTCCTATAGGGCCAGGCAGCAGCGCTGCKGGGTGAGGGTCTCGTGCAGGGGTAAGATGATGGGAGCAGGGCAGGAGGGTGAGCTCGTCCTGCTCTCCTCCCTGCTGAGATGGGGCACGGTGCTGTCCTATTGCTCGTCAGCGCCCTAGGAAGCCGGTGTAGGGAGAAGGATGTGGATATGGGGGGAGGGCCGCAGGGCAGGTGAGACCCTTTCAGCCCTCATTGCTGGGGCTTGTGAGGCCCTGCTCCCCATGCACTGGCAACCGCAAGGGAGGAGGAAGGAGCCAGGCCTGGATTTTGGCTGCGTGAGGACCCTGGGGCTGCGGCCACATGGAGCTGGTCTGCAGCCCCTCCTGGAAAGCAGGGGACACTTCCTTGCAGGGATTCGCGGGGCAGGGAATGATCTCAGCCCTGATTTAATCTTGACAGAGGCAGATGATGAGAAGCCTGTGTGCGGAGTTGGAGTTTTCCTTTGAATTCCTGCTGCGTGGAAGGCAATGCTATAAATAGCTGCAGTATCCTTTTTACCCTGGTACAGTTCTGTCTCCACCTCCCCATATAGACAGCACGTCTGCTGGTAGGTATTTAGTAGGAATTAATTTAACCCAGTCTTCTCTTGCTGTGCTCTGTTGCTCCAAGCAGCCCAATGGCTTCCCCAGCCCTATGCACATACTTCCTCAATAAACGTCTCCTGAGGCCACTGATATTAAAAAATCCCATTTCTCTCTGAAAATTCCATCCTAGTTATCAATAGGCCAGAGGAGCCGGAAGCTATAAAGAGTTAGTATTACAAAAAAAAAAAAAAAAAAAAAAAGACAAAGCACATGGTCCCCACTTTTTTAATTTTTCCCCAACGTTTTGTAAACTGCTCCGCATTTTAATCGTGGCCTGTTTCACATTTTCCCCTTTGTAACTGGTTGCCAGTTTCTCATCCCAAGCAAGACTCTTGTAACCAGCAGATGAGAAGAAAACCTGCACCCCTTTTCTCATAGCTATTACCTCAAAGACAGTTATTTAAGAAATGTAAATAAAAGCTGGACAAGTATTTAAAGAAAAAAAAAATATCTTTCATCATCTTTTTCAGCGAGAGCGCCTTTTGCTGGGGACGCAGCGGGAAAGCTGCCCCGAATGGCCCCATCTCGCAGGTTCTGGGGGCAGAGCCCACGCTAGGCCCTCGCGGGGCGGCTGTGTCGGGGCGCCGGGCTCGTGCAGCTCGGGCCGGGCGCTGCGTTTGCTGGGGTGCGTTTGCAAGCAAGCGTTGGAAGTACTTGCCTTGGCTCCCGCGCGGCGCTCTCGGGGGTACCTTAGCGTGAGCAACGGCCCTGAGCGTCCTCCGGCCGCGCCGCCTGCACAAGGGCTTCCCAGCCCCTCTGTGTTGTGTTTATTCAACGTCTATTTTTAATTGTGTTAATTATAAACCATAATTCCCTGCTGTGTTTGGGTCCGCGAGCATCCACCAGGGAGGGGACGGCGGGTGGCGGGACGGGGCGCGCGGGCAGGGGCCGGGGGGCCGGAGCGGAGCCGAGCCGCGCGCGGAGCGGCACCTGTAGACGCGGAGCATAGGAATCTATTTATTTATTTATTTACTATTTACTTATTTATTTATTTATTTTATTTTTATTTATTTATTTATTTATTTATGTTACTGGGAACTGGGGGCATCTCCCCAGCCTACTCTGACTCTTCGTTTTTTCACTTTTTTTTCCGCAGACTGAAGCCAGGGTGCCGAGTTGGGCGTTATGGGGACACGTGCCTACATCAGCCTTGTGCCTAGCGCCCGAGGTGCGCTGTGGGGTGCGCTGCCTCATCGCTGACGCCCCTTACACTTTGGGTCACCTCATGGAGCTCGCAAACAGGTTTTCTTATGCAGGAAAATCAGGCAAAGGTGTTCTCCAATGTTCCGTGTGGACAATTAGTCGGTCTGAAGTAAATCCCCTTGAAATGCCGTGGCGGGGCCTGCTCTGCACTCGCTGCTTTTCCACGGCACATCCAGATGCGGCAGGGCAGAGCGTTGAGTTGTGTGTCCCGAGGGTGGAAATCTGCCGTGCAGACGGCGTGGGGAGCAGCCCGTCGTGCTGCTCCTGTTCCGGGCAGCCGGTTCGCCGTGCTGGGAGCCTCCATGCCCTTGCATTTCCAAGTCTGGCACCGGGATCACCAGCCGCTGCCATCTCCGAGCTGGCTTAGTGCTGGGAATACTTGTCCGCCGGGGACAGCGGGCCAGATGTGCTGCACATAGTTTCCAGGCAGCGCTGATGTGCCAGATGACAGTAGCTATTGAGTGCTCCTCTGGTGGCCCAGAGACACCAAGATGAAAGCCCCAGGCCTGTCAGCGCTTCCCTYGCAGCCCTGCGTCCCTTCAGTTTTCACCCTAGTTCCCTCACAAAAGCAAATGCTGCAGAACATGGTGTTGCGACACCAATGATCTTTATTTTTTGAGAAAGAAAATTAGGATTTTTACAATACTGAGCTGTTGGGCTGATCTGGGGACCCTTGAATTGTGTTGTCAAATGCTTTTCTGCACCCACTCCCCTTGTCCGTGCATCTTCTTGGAGCCCCAGCTGAGAACCCACCTTCCTCTTCAGAAGCTTTCTCCACTGCATYTCCTGGAGGATTTTTACCAGGATAGAGGAGTGAGAGTTGAGTATCCTCTCAAACAGAAGTATTTTCATGGAGGAAAAAGAAATCCCAAATAAATGACTATCACAGGGAACATAATATAGTTGGAACAGGAGTCGCTTCTTATGGAGCGGTTTGTGTTTGYTTCCCAGCTGCTCTACCTCTAAGCAGCCTCTTACCCCCAACGCAGGAGTTCCACCAGTTGTAAAAGCAAAATCTAACCAGTGCCAGATTTAAGTCTCAAAATACGAAACATTTTAGATATGAAGAGCAAAGGGGGGGCCTCGATTCATAAGAGAACTTCTAAGCATTATTGTAGCATAAATAATATGACATCTTTCACCCCAAATAGCCTAACACTTCATAAACTGATATGAGTTTCACTCGTTGCTGAAACACAGCTATTTCTGAAGTGGAACTTGATATCTTTTTTTTACCAGGAGAGAGCAATATTTTAAGGTGGAGAGTGAAGAATGCAATATACAACCAATTATAAGYATAATTGAGATTGGCTTTGCAAAATGGAAGGATCAAGTAAAATGTACTTTTAGTAGTAACATGTAGTCTAGTGTATCTCAAACTTACATCCTTAGTTTTCAAATGTATTTCATTTAAGAAATATGCAGGAAGCTCAGATGATGTTTTGTCCTCTCTCTTTTATCAGTGCTCCGCTACGATGCCCTGCTGGCAGATTCGCTAGGTCCTTTCCTCTCTCCATTTAATTTGATATCCAAGTCTCGGAGCTGGCTGAGAAACCCTGAGTTTGGGCAGATGTCTCTGTGAGAGCTCACTGTTTTCAGAGCATCCACAAGTGTCATGTTTTCATGGATCATTAGGAAGGCAAGCACTAAAGATGCAGAGCGGCTCACCCCCATGGCACAATGGACGAACACTTTGCCTGCAAGAAGAAGACACAGAACAAGGTGAGTCGGCTTTTGGGCACAGAGAGGGGCACGGGGAACACCCAAACTGCTCCCTGTGTCCCTAAGTTGAATTGAGTTGGCAAAATGACTGTGACAGTTACTGCATTCTCATTTTTTTCACAGTTATCCTAAGATAGATATCRAGCAAGGTCATATTCGTACTGACTTCGTGAATCCAACTTCATGAGGTTACATTCTTGCCCAAACTGTATGAATGCTCAAGTATTTGATTTCAGATTAAAATAGCTGAAGTTTTCTGTGGAAGGAGAAACTTTCTGTTTCTGCCTGGCTTGTTAGCGCAGTTTTCTGTAGAAAAATAGTTTTGGCAGAAAAATTTGGCCCAGACCTGACTGTGATTATCGAGAAGTCCCATAAACTCTGTAGGACRGTCTGCCCATAAAAACGGTCTCATAATTTACTGTATCTCAGCAGCCCAGTGAGAGCTATAACTGGGGTTTTAATAAAGCACTCCAGCAAAAGCAGCGAGCTCTTGCAGCCAGTCAGAGTCAGAGCAAACTCTGGAACAAATGGAAATTATGATAACCAGGCCATAATCCAAACTCTACTGACAAAAAAAATCAGCAGGCTCTGGGTCAGACTTCTCATTTTAGACTTAGCTCATTAACTTGTGCTGCAGCTCTAGCTTAATAGGCAGTTTGAATAGAGCTCCATCCTGCAAAGCACTGCAGCATGTAGAGCACTTAAGCCAGTGCGAGTGCTGTTGTCCCCAGCTGAAGCCCTGGGGAGCTGGAGCGGAGCTGCCACGTGGTTCCTGGGGCCAGGGGGTCCAGGCTGGATCTCCCCCCAACATGAGGGATGTGAGTGAGTGGGGAGGGGGACACAAGATTTTGGCAGGAGGCAAATCCTGTTGAGGAGCAGAGTGATCCTGCGTGTGCCTTATTCAGTGTCATGCTGCACCTGGTTTACTGGCTACGTGGTTAATACAAGGAGAAGCCCTTTGGCTCATGTTGAAACCTCCTCCCCAAACTTCTCTTTGCCTCCTTCTTACCTCCTGAAGTGTTCAACGCTTTGCCTATGAAGTTGGCAGCATCATAGAAGAAGATGCTTAAATCAAAGGAAGGATCATCAAATGCTTCTATTCCGTAGTACTCTATTTGTAGATCATTGTAATATTTGGCTCCTGTGTTAATGCTGTATGGCCCATCTGCTGCATTAAGGATATGAGTAATGTTCAGATTTTGAAGGGCAGTTTTATTCCTAGCAGCCCACCTGAAAGACATAAAGGGTTAATCAGCAGCACTGCCAATATTATGCCTTAAAATAGAGTAGTTCACAGTTAATGCCTACTCCCACCAGGGATGAATACAGGAATTGCAGCTTCATTACAAAGTGGCAAATTTTAAGATGCCCGTAGCACTTTGCAAATGAAATATGTGGTATGGTGTTACAGAGAGCAGCATGAGCAGAGACTTGCCTGTGAGGTACTGTTAGTCAGGCAATTGTCTCCCTGCAGTTAATTCCTGGGAATATAGCTGGATGGAGCAGTGAAGATTTTAAGCATTTGTTTAACAAGTGCTACCACTAATCTCTCGCAGCGTGTACAGGTTGCAAGGGCGAGCACCCACATGGGTGCAGCACTTCCAAACTGTTTCTCACTATCTGTCCTTGGGGTCACTTCTCATTCTGACGTGTAGCGGCTGCCTCGTGCTCTGCAGCCAGGRTCTCCCCTTCCAGCCTTAACCTAGGACTCAAACGTTTCCAAATGTGACCCTTACTGTTATATTCATAAGAAGGAGAAGTTGGGAGAAAAGAGCTGTTGTTCTGACCAGTTAATGATGTACATTATCTGCAGTCACACAGATAGAGGAGAAGGAAATAGAGGCAGTCACTAGTGTAAGATATTTACATGAAAATTCTTGRTGGATATTTTCAATTTTACAGTCTTACTTTGAATGACAGTTGGATATGGACTGGTAAAATTCCTGCTTCTCACACCAGCTCCTGATCCTTCTAGTCCTATCCGAACGCAAGGGCTACCGTGTCCTCGCCTGCAGCTCTCGGGCCAGATGATGCTTCTCAGTTCTTAGCACCAATCACAAGTGCCACCCATTTCAGGTGAGCTGTTTAAGCTCTGTCTTGCATACAACTAATTCTTACCCTACTAAAACGCACAYGGCTCATTGAAACCCCTCTCAGATAGACCTTGAGTAAGTTACAGCAAGAGCCTACTAATGCACCATATGTCCTTACGCATCTCCCAGGTAGACATTTGGCCAGACTTGGTCCACGTGGTTCTCAGAGCCTCCTCTCAACCAGACAAGCCGCTGGAGGTCGGCGAGCGCGGGCGTCTCGTAGGAACCGCGGCCCCCGGTGCCGCGCGGCTCCGAGCGGGCGCTGCTGTGGGGCATCCTGCTCCGCTTACAGCAGAGACAGCTTTTCTGAAATGAGGTAAGAGGAAACTTTCAAGCAGAAATAATATTCCCTAGGAAGCCGCCCTGTTCATTAGCCTCCAAAGAGCATCGCGTTTCGTGGGTTGTGTATGCAGCAGGGCCTGCAGGTGTTACTGAGACCATCCAGAGAGCAGGACTGACTCTGCTGTGACCCTACAGGTGGGTAATTCATCCCCTGAGAAAGCAGCAGCAGCATAAGACAGAATTACTTAATTTCGTGACGAGTAACACTGTTGAAAAACAAAGTCCTGSCCCACGCGAACGTGGCAGCGCCTGCGCTTCATAGACGAGGTTCTTGTTTCTGTTACGGTGCTGCTGCTGCTGAGTGTAATGCAGGAAAGCTCTAGCACCCAATGTCRGAATTGCAGAAGGGTTTGTGCTCAGTGTGCTTCCTGCTGGATAGAAGTGGATAGAATTATTTCTATCCAGCTTCCTGCTGGATAGAAATAATAAATCATTGCACTTATGCTCACAAGGCTAAAGGACCAAGGGGAAAAATCTGAGGTGTGTATRTGACATACAGTGTGTCTATACACTTAAAAACTGTATGGACATTTTCTTTCTATTATACAGATATATTTATACATGTGATATATTTATACACACATGCCTACACACATATATACATTTTCACAGTTGTATGTACATGTGTGTATATATATATATACACACATATACACACAAAAAAAMCCAGAAGTTCAACCATGTTTCTCTGTATCTCAGGCAAATACCACTGAGCACTCRGCTGTACCTGTCTGCCTCTGTCTCCCTTGTGCGAGCTGTTCCACTTTGTGTAAAAGCTGTGCTAGCTGTTTGCCTCTAGAGAGAGGCAGCCCTCTCATCTGAAGCACAGGGTACTTACGTACCTGGGATATGTGGGGGAGAAAAAAAGAAAAAAAGAAAAAAAGAAAAAAAGAAAAAAAAAAAGTTATATTTTGGAGAGTTTTGGAGCTGAAAGTCAGGTCTGTACTGCCTTGTTGAGAATCCTGTCCAGGACGTTTTGCTGCCTCACAGACTGTGCAGTTCAGCACATGTGTCCCTTGTGCTAGGGTGTTTGCTGCTACTGGTGCAAGAAGCTTGTGTGCTTGCTCCTTATYCAGGGGGGCTCTCTGATCGCAGCCCAAATTTGCTTCCACTGCTCCCCTCTCCCTCCTCCTCTCCTCAAAAGCTGAGAGCAGTTATAACTTTTTGTGCATGCTAATAAAGTGTCCTTAGAGTAACTATTTAATAAGCAAAATATGAAAAGCACAATAAAAATGATGGGAGAGAGGGAAAAAAAAGCTTACTTTAAATGATCAAGAGAAAGGAGCTGCACATGAATAACTCAGGGAAGCAGAGAAGGACKGCAGGAATACAACATTTTTTTCAAGAAAACCAAGATCGCCAAGAGCAATGCTGAAGGAATACACAGGGTGACCCCAGCACATGAAGGAGAGCACAGAAAGGGATATTGCACAGTGCCCAGCTAGTTTTACTGCCTTGCAAAAGTCAGGCACCRTGCTCAGAAGCTGCTGCCAGTGTCTTTATGATGACTTGTTGGTACTTTCACTGATATAGAACATTAAGCACAAGCAGTAAAAAGAAACCAAGATCATGATAATTTAGGTTTATTCCAGGAGGTTCCTATGACCACAGCAATGTGGGTGACTCTCAGTTGMTGCACATGCTGTGGAGATCAGCAGAGAGGCGCTCAGCTTTCAGTGCCTGTAGCCCCCTCATTTTAAAGTCCTGTTACAGCCAGTGAGCTTGTACAATAACAATAATTTGTGCCAGAGAGGGAAAGAGGTGTCCTTGCCGGGCCTATATYCCTGGCTTATTCCACATGGCTGATGCCAGACAAGCGAGCTCCTCATGTCAATGGGGAGCCCAGCTCCTCCCCACTCTGCGCGCTGCTGCGCTGCCCTCGCAGTTGAATTGCTCCGTGGGGCCTTCAGGGTAAGCGTGGAAAAGCTATAGCAGATGATGGGACTAATGAGGAAAGTAATATGAATTTTTTAATTGAAGGCCAGGGACTTTGCTGAAGGTTTTCCCTCACCGTCCTTCTTTAAGATCCTGCAAAGTTAGCAGAAGGGAGGCCGCTGATTGCATTTCTCAAAGGTTGCCCCTCGGGCAGCTCGCAGAGGCTGCTCCGCTTGGAAGCAGTCGGCAGCTGTAGGGTGGTAAGATGCCTTGTAATCAAAAAGGAAATCCTGCTTCACAAGGTTGCCACTGGTTTCTGCAGAGATCTAGCACTTGTATGTGAGGGAGGATTACTTTTCTTCTTCAAATGTAGTCAGTGGGTACTTAAAATCTATCCTGTTTGCTTCTTTCTTGGTCTCTCCTTTCTTCTCCCTTCCTGTAGAAGACCTTTTACCTGTAGGAGACACCTAGGACCAGGAGTGGACTCTAAGTGCCATCCCAATGGACGAGCTGCTCACTTTGTAGAGAGGCTGGGGGATGGTGACCACCCACGAGCTGCTTCAACGCTCAGCATTGATTCCCAAGCGTCCATGGTGGGGACAAACCCCCAAGGACTCCACTCCTGGAGAACATTGTCCACAGCAACAGCCTTGCTGTGAGGCCTCCACACACCTCTGATGTTGTCCTGCCATGCGAGTCTGCACACTGGGCAAGGATTTTCTTTTCTGCACCAGAAACAATTGCTGTTTTCTACTGGAATTTTTTTTTCTGGCAAAGAAAAGACAAAAACCCACAACCTACAGTAATTTGAATTGTCTAAAGCTTTTTACAGATCTGTGGTGTATTGGCAGATTCCAGTTAAAGAAAACTCTTCTGAAAAAGAAAGCAAATGCCCCAATATTGTGGGTGTGAAATAGCTCATTTTACCATTTCCAAAAACAACCGTTTCCATTTCTCCTTGTCAAAATTACTTTTGTTTTGGAATTTTACTTTAACGCTGCACGAAACATTTTAAAATAAGAAAACAAGATGCAGCAGTTTGCTCCTGGTTGAGAGAAGCCTGTTCTGCCTAACGAGACATGAGCACACGCTAACCAGGCAGCCGCTTCGTCCCGTCGCCCTCGTGGCAGTTGCTCAGCGTGGGGARGGCAACTTGCCCTTTTCCCGTGGGTTGTTACCATGTCTCCTGGAGGCAGAGCTCCACTACAGAGACATTAAACATCTGTCAGAAGTCCCCAGGGGAGGCTGTGGCAGAGCATTAGCAGGGCCCAAAGCAGAGCCATACCCACCGGATCGTCTCTCGCCTACCCCTTTTGYTGGCGCTTTCCTAGCGGGTACAGATCACTTGGGGATATCGAGGTAGCCCCAAAGGGGTCAAGTGCCTTCAGGATCTTAAACGAGATCGTTCATAGCCTCCTTCACGGCAGGGAACTGATCTAGACTGGACCTGCGGTTACTGCAATGACATTAAATAACAATAACATGTTACAGGGAGCTCCTGCAGCCCAATATCCTAAAGTCCCTGAAACAAAACCTGAAGAACTTGATGGTTTAGAATGCAAAAGCATGAGATCATAATACTGTTCACTTGAAAAACAAGCAAAACAAAAGCCTGATGATGTGTCTGAAATTACTTTCTGCCCCATTTTTCCTTCTCTCTCTCTCCTTATTTTTCCTGAGCAGGCATCTCTGCACTCGTCTTCTACACTGCTTGCTGTTTTCTCTTAGGTGGTACTTAACACTACGGCTCTTTGTCCTCCTCATGGAAAAATCCAGATGGAAAGAAGTGTGGTTCACAGGGAAATGGTCATGTAAGTGGAATTAATCTTTCAGATACTGTAATGTGAAATCCGATCTTTTTTTCTGTTGTTGCTGTTGAGAAGACCCAATCTGTGTGTCTACATTTTGGCCAGAATCCGATGCTCAGAGAGCCCAGGAGTCTCTGGAGGTGGAGCTGAAAGTCTTGTGTGCAGAAACAGGCACATTTAAAAGCAATAGCAAAGTTGAAACAGCCAGATGGGAGCCTAGCAGGCAGCTGAGAGGGAAACTCTCTGTTTTCCTTGCAAGCCTTCAGGGGCTTGTTTGCAGGAATTAGACTCGCTCACCAGCAGTTTGCTGCAGCACTAATACCAAGTGCTATTGGAAATGAGATGCAGGTTATGGCTGATGCTTTAAATGAGGCACCGATGGGAATTTTGAAATGAGATCCTGGGCTCGTCTTGGTGTAGACCGTGCACATGGCAGAGCAATATTGCTTTCTTGGCTGACTGACTCGTATATTATGGCCCTTTATTTTGCCCACGCTCAGCAGCAGGGAACAGCAGAGGCTCTCAGTGCTCCTGCTCTGAGCCCGCTGTGCCTCGCGCGGGACCTGCCACTGCTGCAAACAGGGATGTTGCTATATTGCTACTAAAAAAGGGCTCTGAAGCACTTGCCCTTTTGCAGGCGGTATGGATTTGACCGTGGATTAAAGTGGATAGTTTGTTTGTTTATTTGTTTGTTTTCCTCCTTGATTTACTCAAGTGATTTTTGCCTGTCTACTTCTGTCAATTTAGAAGTGACAATGCTGCCAAGCATGCAGGCCTTCYGAGCGCTTGAGAGCACAAGTAAAAGGGTTTTGATATTTCTCAGGCATTTGGCAGTGGTATCTTTGAGTGCCTCTTCGTGTACCTTTAATGCAAGCAGTAGAGCTCTCTTTTCCATGCCTTGCTTGAGAGGTGCCTATGGGAAAGGGAGAAAGTTGACCATAACATTTTGCAGTGCGATCAAGGCTGAAGACTTAGGAGAAAAGAAGCAGTATTGGTGTATTTTTAATCATCTATGAAGACCTCTGAGAAAATTTGGCAAAAGGACTTCTCTTGAAAGTATTTGTTATGCTCTATGCAGTCCTGTTAATGTAGAATAAAACTATGAAGCCTCACACATTCAAGAAACACAAGGTCTAGAAAGGACATCTTGCTCTGGGATAACCACTGAAGCACTCCTGCAGTCCAATTGGTAGAGCTGGAAGAATTAAACAAGCTATCAAACCTGCAAGAAGGGTTTGTTTTGGTTTGGTTTGTTTTTTAATTTATGCCAGCTGACCTAATTACATACTATCTTTAATGACAACCCTTGTCTTAGCAAGCACAGCAACACGGCTGCTAATGAAGCACTGTGATTTTTCATGTAGCCAGAAGATGGCAGAAGAAAGCAATCCTGAATGATTTTAAAAAAGCAAATGCTGGCGATATAACCATGATTTTAAACAGAAGAATTACTGAGTTACAAGAAATTGCATTGGTTGGATGGTTGAAAAAAAAATGCGATACGCACTGGAGTAATTAAACTGGTGTTGACTTGGGGAGAACACATCAAATCAGTGGGGCTGTGTGTGCTCCTGTGCGGGCAGTTGCAGAAGGGAAAGCTGTAACTGTACTGGGCTCCTTGGAGGAGGGTTTGGAGGGTCCCTGCACTGGAGCCCTAGGAGCAGGTGAAGGGGAAGAAGGAAGGAAGGAAGGAAGGAAGGAAGGAAGGAAGGAAGGAAGGAAGGAAGGAAGGAAGGAAGGAAGGAAGGAAGGAAGGAAGGGAGGAAGGGAGGGAGGAAGGGAGGGAGGAAGGAAGGAAGGAAGGAAGGAAGGAAGGAAGGAAGGAAGGAAGGAAGGAAGGAAGGAAGGAAGGAAGGAAGGAAGGAAGGAAGGAATCTGCTTGTCAGATTTTACTGNAGGAAGGAAGGAAGGAAGGAAGGAAGGAAGGAAGGAAGGAAGGAAGGAAGGAAGGAAGGAAGGAAGGAAGGAAGGAAGGAAGGAAGGAATCTGCTTGTCAGATTTTACTGGAGGTTCTGAAAAATCCCGCCTCGCCAAGGTGCCAGCATGAGCTGCCGAGATCGTTAGAAAGCAGTGGGAATTCAGAGGTGCTTGTGCATGGGCAAGCGCTGTCACCAAGCCAGGGCAGCAGGAAAGCTCAGGGGAAGCCTGCAGCCTCCTTGATCTTAGCTTACCTTGGAAACAGGCTTAAAGGAGACTTATCAGCAGCACTTGCAGCTTGTCTGTCTGGAGGGAAACAAAGCTGTAAGAGATGTGCTTAAAACCTGGTAGCACTGGGCCTCCCCCAAAGCCTCACCACTCGAGGTCTCAGGCAGTGGAAGACCTTGCTGCCATATCGTAGTTTTTGCAGTTTTCTGCTCACTTTTCTGCTCTTCTGTTTTCAAAGCAGCTCCCTAGAGCTGATGGAGGCGAGTGCTCCCAAGCAGGAGCAAGTAAGGAATTTTGCACGAGGGTCAGACCTTCTGTCCTGTCTCCAGGAATTAAAGGTATCACGAGGTTTAGGAAGCAGCTAATCTGCTGACAGTCCAAATTGGAGGGTATACAGGGGCCACATTGCTCCAAGCCTGTTCCTCCTAGAGCATCCTATGACCTGAGTCCTCCCTCCAGGCCACCAGCAGTGATCACCCTGCTCAAAGCTCCTACAAGGTTGCTTGAGCCTGCGCTGGACATGATGCGATGGGCATGTAGTCTTTGCATGTTCACCTTTTAGGAGATGGGAGAAGACAGGATGCTCTGGAGACTCCACAGGCCCCTGCTCTTCTTCCATGCTTAAAAAGGAAAATCCTCACCTGATCTCCTTTTAGCACTGAAGTACAGATTTAATCGCTAATTTGCTATTTCTTTTAGTGGAGATGGCCACAAGAAGCATTTTAACAGGAATTGCTCATTGCAGAACAAAGGCAGATTCGGGGCTGCCAGGGGGTTTGGAAGCTCTGCATGCAGAGGAAGTGCCTGGAAAAACAAGCATGCATTTGCCACCATTAGGCACAGGAACGCAGCCCTCTCCCGCAGAGGGAATAAAGAAGAAATCCTGGCCAAGGAGGAAGTCACAAGAACAGTTATAGCTGTAACTTTCTAAATGTTTATCTTTGATCTGTATTCCATGTCTGGATCGTATGGTGGCAGGTCTCTTATGGAAAAGAAAGACAAGCTAAATGAGCACAACCTGAGGAAACAGTGATTTTCTAAGCTGCAGGATGGGATGTGCAAGGCCTTACCACTCATGATATTGCTAACTCTGGATTTCACACAGGGTCTCTTAAACCCTTCAAATCTTAGTGTCCTAATGGAATTTTAAGTATTGTGGCTTCAGCCACACGTTTTTTTCGCTGAATAGAACAGATTGCCTTTCATACAAATTGCATCTTCTCATGCTTCTTTGGTATTAATATATATGGGAATTAGAGAGAATTGCTCATGACTGATGTTTAGTAAAGAAGGTGTCTGTGAAAGCAATTCAGGAAAAAAAGAAAATTACTCCAAACCTCTTTTTAATATATGGGTGAAAGATTTTCAAAGGCCCAAAGGAAAAGCTATCAGGTTATGCACCGTAGGACTATTTATGCCCTTGAAACATCTTTTGCTTACGGTGCTTAATTGGTCTGTGAAACTCTATTGCCAGAAGAGGTAATTGACCATTTTTATAGAAGGATGAGTAACAAAAATACTCAGAGCTATTGTTCTGGAAATTAAAAAAGAAAAGAATTATGGAAAGAATATGTTTTAGGGCATAAGCCAGCCTCTCCTGAAACTATGCAAATTGAGCTGGTGAAAACAACAGCAGACAAAATGAAATGAGTTGTATATGAAGAACTGAGATCTCAAATGTGATATTATGCAGAARGTAAAGAGTCTACACTAGATAAGAAACAGCTCAATGTGTTATCAAGGGTGCACTTCGATTTTGATGAATGTTAAAAGAACCTTTAGCCTTGAAAATAAAGAGGATAATTTCTCTCTAGGCAGTGGCTGCTCATGAAAGCCATAAAATAAGAGCACTGGAGCCCTAATTTTATAGTGCTTCTTAAATGATTTTCAAATGGTCCAGCTGCTTTGTGCCACAATAACACAAGGCAGAGATATTTACGCCGGCGATAACAAGCATGCATTAGCCTGCCCAAGCTGCTCTCCGTGGGCAGCCAGCATCAGGTGCAACGTACGTGGAAAACTGAGAGCTGCCCATGCGGATTGATCACACTTACACTTCGGCTAGAGGGATCCTGGAAGCTGCTTTTTCCACCAGACAACTCGGTTGTTTTCCTCGCCTGCGTCTCGCCTGTGCAGCACAGGATGTACGCGCCTGGTGACTCCTGTTCTATTTTGATACTTGAGCACCTGCCAATTACGTCCGCTTAAGCCATACTGTCCTTGAGAGGCTTCCCAGTTTGGAAATAGTACGGCCAATTCAACCCTGCTGGGTTTTAATGGAGTTTCACCGGGGATTAATTTGGCCTAAATGTTGAAGTTGCGATGTGCCGTGTTCACTTGGAGAGAAATGCATTGCTGCAAGCGAGCTCTGGGCAAATGCTGCCTAGTTCTGCTAAGACGTCCAAACTGTCTCCAGTAGCTTTGCCCAGCTACTTCTGCATCTCCATGATTCTCCGCAATTGCAATCTCAATCAGCAAATATGAGAGGTTATGACCAACACACCTGTACCATTTGCGTGCTGTGGCTATTCCAGGGCCTATCCTAAAACGAGAAATACTGGAGAGGAATCTATCCCAGTTAGGGTGCCTGGCAGGAGCAAGGTACCCCTGGAAAGTCCCTGCAAAGTGACTATCTATTGCCATACTAGTGCACAAATTCTACCCCTGATCCCAAAGGTCAGCATCTTTTAATGTCCAGAGATAACCTTAAATAGTTCAGTTTTAAATATGAGCCTGTTTCTCCTGAAGTTGAGTTTTACAAATTGAAATTTTCTTCAGTAAGTCAGACAACAAACTGGAAACACATCCTAAAGGACCTAGGACACATTTGTTACCTTTATTTATCTGAATGGCTGAGGAATGATTTGAGTCAGATATGAAATTAAGAAATCTTCTATGACTGAAATGTAGGAGAAAGATAAGCTTCATGACAAAGCTTTGGGACCATGTTCCTTTTGTCATTRTTTAATATTCAGATGGTTAGGCTGACATTTCTTCATGCCACTTTGATCYTTTATTTTAAAATGGATTACTTTGGCATATTCTTTTTCTCAATTCAGCATCTAAATCCTGCAGCTGTTTGAGGAATCTTCAGTTTAGTGAAATTTCTCAGTGTAACTCTTTGGACAGTGTCACCTACAGAAAAATGATGGTAAGCCAGCACAAGGGAAGTAGCTCTGATTTTACCAGTAATACAGTGAGCCAAGATTTTTCCCTGCAAAATAAAAATGAATACAGGCTGTGCTGTTCCAGGCTGCACAGAAAAGTGTCATGGTCAGAGATTGCTTAAGTTCCTGTCTCTGCCTCACCCACATCTCATTTCATCTCTCGGAGATCCAATTTACAGCAGCCGAGATAAACCAGCCTTCAGGGTATTACATTAATCTCGCTCATAAATCAAGAACCACGTTTTGTTACTGGAGGCAAAAGCATGGCATGAGACTTTGCAAATGGATCTTGTGATAGTTCTTTGCAACTTTTGGCTGTTTCTCAAACCAATAAGTAACTTTTTTTTTATGTTGTGTATTCTGATGACTCAATAAGGAAATACTTTAAAAAACAGTGCTGTTTTGCACTAAAAACTCAGAATCTCTCTCCCCACTCGCTAAAACGTGGCATCGTTTACATCTATAGCTGCTTGCTTTTTCCACCTCCTGTTGCAGGACTCGTGGTCTGATGATTACGGGTAGGTGCCATGTGCTCCTTGCCACTGACAGGAATGCGGTTTTGTGGGTTGCTCCTAATCTCGCCGTGTCCTGCTTCCCTCCCAGCTGCCAATGGAGATGATATCTGTAAGTGGATAACAAGCCTTGCCCGAGCGCCTGAGTGAGGTTTAGTTGAGGCTTGTGCAGTAATCGGTGATCACAGAAGGAAAGCGCTGCCGGGARCGGCGCCTTAGGCGGCCCCGTGGGCCGCTCGGAGCCTGCGGCCTGGTCTTGGTGCCACTATGGAAATGCCCACTGCGGCACCACTCAGCCGTGTCCTCTGCACTGTCCCATAATAATGACTATCCTGCCCATGAAGAGCTCCTTTTCCTCAGCTTCCCCAGGCAATATTTGGTATATGGGTGACACCAAGGCGCCTCGGGGCTTTCTTGGCATCACCACTGTGGAGATGCAGCATGGAAGCGCGCGACCAAAAAGCAGCTCCAGGTGTCTTGCTGGCTTCTATGAGAGTGTGCAGAGCCCAGTGCTCACCACACTTTGCACCTTGCAGCTTTACTAACCTGGCTGAACTCCAGCTGAGGATCCTGCCTGCTTACAGTTCAACATGAAGCTTGAATTCTTGTTCCCTGAGCTGCTTATTTTGTAGCACGTTTTAAAAGCTTTTCCCTTTGAACCCAAAGGGTCTTCACCTTGGCCTGGCATATCAGTAGTGGCTGAGAGACAGACAAATATTTAATAACCACTTTGTTGACTACTTCAAAGTCCTCTGGGATGAAAGACATCATGTAAAGCCAGTCATCTCTATTTTATTTTGTGAGCGAAGTTTAGCTCCTTTAAAGAAGCTGGCCATCAAGGTTCTGCACAAGTCACGGGAAAAATACTGCCTAGTAAAATTTACCTTTAACTCTAGATTGATCTTTAATTTCCAAATAGCTCCTCAGAAATCCATGCTTCATAGAAATCCATAGTGAAAATTTATAGTAGCGCTTCAGGTTATTTTAGCTAGGGCAGATGTCATGACACTAATTAATTTATACCAACGTGAGTTTGCTCAATAACAGCATCATCCAGTATCCACTGACTGCACTGAGTTGTAGGTCAGGCCTAAATGCAAGTCCTCACATTCTTCTCTATTTCTACCTCAAGAAGATCCCATGGAACCTTATTCTGAAATGTTATTCATATTTGTCTTATGTTGGCAAAATAAAGAAAAAATCCCTTTTTAGTACTTAAAAATAATCCAATTTTACTGGATTTAAAAAGATTTAAAGACTGTTTGCAGTCTTTAAGTCTTTGTGTTGAACCTGAACATTAGAGCTCAGCTGCTGCATTCGTGACATTCAGGTCCAGACTATCACAACCATGGCCCTGGCTGCCTTGCAGTGACTGTGTGTGGTCAGCAACCTGCTGTGCACCGGCCTCATCTGCACGTGGTCATTTCACATCTGCTTTGTAATCTGCATTTACAAATTTTGATTTTATTTATAACAGCTATCAGCTCGTTTTTAGGCTTTGCCTATTCAGAGCTAAAGAATTCCTTGTTTTAGCTGTGATCAGYGGGAAGTTAGCCAAAGGATTGTTAGTTCTTCCTGCTTCTCTTGTTTGGGAAATAACATAATTGTAATTTCCAGACAGTCCAGCCAGTTTCTAATCTGCTAGTGATGGAAAGAACTTGTTTTGGCATGAAAATGGACAACAGGCTTGTTCAGTGTAGATGGTTCTGTGCTTTCCTCATGTTCCAGAATGAAACAATCGTCTGTGCACGTCTGGGCAATAAACACTGCAGCCCAGGCTCATTCAGAACACGCATATTTCTTGTTCRAAATTTCAACTGAAAAGCAGATCATCCTGCAAACAGCTTGTGCTACTATATCCTTTTATTTGAAAATTAACATTCTGGTTGAAATAATCTCAGGTTAAAAAGCAATCACAGTTCAATTTCAGGCTATTCAGGATCAYGATTTTGCCTCCTGTTCCATATTTTGAATGTCTGCAACATTTATAAAATCTGTTCGGTGACTAATTACAAAATAAATAATACAAGTTAATGAGGAAATTTTTATTCTCTTTTTAATTAATGCTGTTATGTTCAGTAGATTCTTTCTGTAGTGGAAGGCTGCTTTTGCTTTCCTCTGTTCTATTTTGAGAAAACTAATTTTAACAGCTCTAACTAAACAAAATAGTTGGACAGTGAATGTTACTGAGTACTGTATTCCCCAGCCCTTCAGAGCAGCTCAGCTTCAAAATAGCACTTATATGATGCCAATGCAGGGATTACGTCACTCCTCATCCACATGATGTGGATTAATCCCACCTTGCAGCTGTCCAAAATATCTCCAGATCCCGGGTAGAAGGAGCACCGGGCTCAAAGCAGTGCAGGGCTGAGGGRCTCTGGCCGTCCTCAGGCACTGCCCCTTTGGGGCTCACCTGCTGTTCTGGGCCATGGGAATTTGCTGCTGCAGGATCCTCAGGGCAGTTTTTGCTGAACTTTGCTGCAGTTGATGTGTCAGGGCAGGTGGCTGTGCTGAAATACGGCATGTGCCTCCATGCCTCGCCAGATTAGATCCTCGCTGCATCCTGGTTGGAGTGGGAATAGCCACCACAGCACAAAACTCTGTGCTAGGCAAAMGTTGGGAAAATTCCTTTCTCACTCCCCCCATCAGGAATGTCACTGTGGACACCTGCACAGAGCTCTCCCCAGGAAAGGAACTTCAGCCGATACAACGCGATGCAGTCCCAAATGCCACGTGTGGCCCATTCTAATAATAAGTATCATCAGCTATTAGGAAACAGGGCAGAGATCATCTTAGGGGCAAGATCAAAATTCAGGTTCAGACGACTGTGAAAGCAGCTGTCCTGGGCCTCGCTSAGGGTCCTGCTTGCCTGGTGTCCTGTTCCTGGCTATTGGCACTCAGGGGTTGACTGCACAATATAATACGCACAAGCAACTCCAAATTATATTTATTCCTAGTACTCCCCCAGCTTCCAAATGGATGCAGTGCAGTAGTTACCAGGTCTGGATGTAGTTTCCATATATTTTATATTTGTTCCGTCAACATGTTTGGTTACCCCATGGGTGTTTGTAGGCTCTCAGCCTCAAGAGCATCCTGTGGCAAGGTGTCTCACAGCATAACTAAACCACTTCCCCTGTTTTGAACCTGACTTCTACCAACCTCATTTGATGCCCTTAGGTGACTCTCTCCTGACTAGCATTGTGGTTCTGTGATAGCTTTAACCAGATTTAAGTCTGCACAGCTGTGGCTGGGGATGGTCACAAACCCCCACACTCACAGCCTCCATTGAGCTGGGACCAGCCCCCATGAGCCACTTGCTAAAGGGCACCTAGCTGACAACCACTCCTTCAGTTAAACACATTAAAAAACTTGAAAAGGAAGAGCAGGTCAAGGGGAAGCTATGTGACAAGGCAAGGCTGGGGCAGGAAGGTCCCTGTGCCCACTCATTTCGGAGGAAACGGAAGGCAATTGGTTCTGTCAGGCTGGAACTCCAGCACTGACAGCTCCCATGGGGTCCTGGAAGGATACGTGGGCATGTCTTGACTTCATCTCATCTTCAGGTAATGAAATATCTTTCACAGTGGAACCCTCTATCAATTAGATGTTAACTTTCAGTGTTTTCAGTATATAGACCCTGTTGACATGTGTGTGTTATGAAGGGCAAGGCTGTATTTTTCTTCTGTTTTTGTTTCTGTGTCTGATTTGCMAGGACAATATTTGAAATACTATTTTTTTTCTTGATGGTGAAGTTGTAGTGTTCAGGGGTGGTTAGGAGGCCTCCTTTGCTCCTGCYAAGCTGCAGCAGAGAGTGCTTTTTGTTTTAAGAAGTTACGGACTAATTTTGCTGGTTTTGCACTGCAATCCATTTCCCTGAGCAAAGAAAGTTAAACTGTTTATAAGGAAGAAGTAGTATAGACAAGCAAAAATATAGGCAACATTAATTGCAACTAAAAACACTTCTGTGGTTTCCCAGTGTCCTTGAAAAGAGTTCCTCACTATTTTAGTCTGCCTACTGGGACAAGTAAGTCTTGTTGTACAAGACCACCACTGTGTCATTGGTGGTATGGATGCCGTCTGGGCTCAGCTTTGCTCTGCACTCCTCTCTGCTGCACCTCGTGAAACAATATTCTCCTAGGATGAGCAATATCCAGGAGAGCAGCTACTAATTTACAGCAGGAGCARCTTCCACAGCTGTGGCTTTGTGGGACAGATGTTCGGGGGCATGCAAAGCGTTGTCCTGATGGGAGGGTCCATAAATCTTTCTCACATGTACCTAATTTTACCCAGCTGAAAGCTATTAAGATGCATTATTCCACTCACACCTATTTCAGATTTTTTTTTTTTTTTTTTTTTTTTTTAAGTGCCATGTCTTCAAAAGGCTTCAAGATGGAAATCTGCTGTAATGTGAATGAGATATAAATTATGATGCAATATTAACTCCTATAAATCCTTATTAACTCTAATGGAGAACTTCAAAGGCAATCCAGCTCTTCTCCCATCCCTCTGCTGCTTTGTGAGGTAAAAAGATTGTCCYAACGTTGTCAGGTTTTAAATGTGATTTTCCATTTGATCTTTCTATGCTATGATGTTTTCTCTTTCTCTTGTCAGTAGGGCTCTTTATCAAGGTTTAGGAAAATCTGAACAGACATTCAAATAGATCTCTAGAATGGTCTTAAATATGCTGATTTTGCAAAGCGCCCATGTACATTCAAATAAGGAGGGATTTCTTCTGCATAAGTGCTCTGCTAAATCAGGATCCATGTCTCAGCCTTCCCAGGAATTAAGGGCGATAGGGGCCTGGGAATGAAGTACAACTCATGAGTTCCTACCATTTAAGACTTCAAACAAACTTGTAAATCTCTCCAGTGGAAGGAAAAATGATCAGACTCGATGTTTAGAATGCAAGCAAACAAGGAGAAAAGTATTTACGTCTTTCATGGCAGTGAAAGTTTATAAGGTCAGCTAATCACTAAATCAAACAAGTACCAAAAGTGAAAATAGATTTGACTATTACTCCGTGGGTCACAGTAAGAYGCAAGTAACCAGCTGATTTTTCAGGCAGAATGATAGGATAAATTTTGAATGATGTTTCTGTATTAAAAATCATGTTAGCTTAAGTAACTGATTAATTGGTGACACTTTCAAATCAGTGTCTCTGTTAAAGCTAGCCATTGATGTAAGCTAACTCTGAGCTATTGGAACAAACCCATGTAAAGTCCTAGGGACTCTTTCTTTTTCTTTAATTACATAATTGTATTCATTTTCCAACATAGATCATAGAACACTGATCATAGAAAACTGTATTTGTGCAGTGGTTCAGAAGACTGAAACTTAGAAGCAATGCTTTAAATGTTTTTTAGCAGCCCTGGTTCAGCAGTCCTTCTTTTGCCGTAGCTGGATATCCAAATTTCGCAGGTGTTTCAAAAAGCCACGGTTGGGTGAAATCCATCGATGTTCCTTCACTGTTTTTATGGCTTCAACCAAGGAGAGGTGGTGATTGATCATGAGATATGCTAGGACTAGGGAAGCGGACCTGCTTACTCCAACTGCACAGTGTACCAAAATTTTAGCTGTTTAAAAAAAAAAAAAATCCATTATAAGTATAATACTGTGGTGAGGTTTAGTTTAAAGAAAAGGTAGACCTCTTCTCCAGCTTGGACAGAGTAACATAGCAAATGTGATTTATTTCTTGCCATTCTCACAGATGACATAAATCACTCCTAATTAAGTCAAATTTGCAAGAGTTACTCATCTGAGAGAAACTTATGTGTGTGAGAAGTGTCATGAGGTCATGACTTGATTTCAGAAACAGTGATAAATCAAAGAAAACGTCACTGAAGCTGTGAAGTTGCTCTAAGCAAGGGGGAAATCAGACACATTGATTTAGAAGGGGCTTACTTAGGTGAACAAGAAGGCTAAAATGTGGAGAGGAGGGCACAAGCACAACAGCCACCAAGAAAAATGACTGGCCATGGACCATTGTATAACAAGGCAGTTTTCTATGACTGTAGTTCTCTTTCAGAGCCCAAACTTGCAATACAGAGTGAGACAGCTCCATTAATGACAGCTTATTCATGTTAAGGATTGTTGTTTTATGTAATATGGATTAATTAGTGTTTTATTGCACCAATGCCAAGTTCAGTCTCTTGAGTAACGTGCTATAAATCTCACTGGGTGAAGGTAAACCTTCTCCTCAGGGGCCCAGCCCTGCAGTCCCTATTGACACAGGAAGTTCATTTGCAGGGTACCAGCTTCTTCACAGGGCTGCCCATTGCAGAAATCAGGACTTTTGAGTCTTTATTCTACAATAATTCACCTTTCTACAGCCTTTGTTCAGATGGCATAAAAAGCTAGAGCAGATAAGGCTGTCAAAGCCATGCAAATAGTGTAAAAAAAAAAGTAGCAAAATGCGAGCGGAAAATCCACCCATATTACTCAGTACCATTCTCACTGTGTTAAGTGAGGAAATCGGCTTATTTCAGCTTTTATGATGTAGCTGTGTGCAGGGCTGGTAAGAAATTCTTTGCTGATATTGCCCTTGATTGGAATGAATTGGAGCTGTGTGGTGGGTGAGGGCCACGGTGGTGATAACAGGGGGTGTTTTGGGGGCAGCACGGTGGGGTTGAGCTATGCCGGTAGGATACAGCTGGTCCCACCTGGGCAACATGGATGCAGAGGGCTTATTTTGGGAAGCGGCCGTGCTCAAACTAAACCCCCCAAGCCCTGCCCTAGAGTGAACAGATACAACGTGTGTATCCGTGCCTATAGTTGTCACAGGTTCTGAGTACCTTTTCTCTGATTTTTGTAAATACTTGGCTTTCTCTAATTTTCAAAGTCATTTTTTCCATGTGTGTTCTGTGTCCATTTGAACTGTATGTTTTTCTTCTCTCTTTTTGAATCAACCTTTTCTCACAGCTATTTTTCTCTCTGTTCTGTCTCATTTCTTCGATACCCTAGTCTGACTCCTGCATTTTTCATCCTTTTTATCCCTTCCTGTAGCCTTCCTTAACTTTTATGATCCAGTTATAGCTGCCTCCCTCCTCTCAGTGGGTGCACTGTGCAGATGCCCAACAACTAGCAGCAAACCATGTATTGACTGGTCCACCACTGTGCTTGTGGAATCGACCTGTTTGAGGAGGCTGGCAGCTAACAGGAAAATGTGAACAGCAACAATTTCATACCTCCTGGTGTGTTCAAAGCTTTGTGAATAAATTCCGATGCAGAGAAAAAGAACTGGCTTATGTCGAAGTCTGGACGGTCGTAGGCTCGCACGCCATAATAATCAATGGAAGCTCCATAAAAGTCGTGGCCTCCTTGGCTGTACGCTGTGCCGTGAGCAGCATTTAAAACATGGGTAACACCCATCTTCCACAGGATGAATCTGTTGTGAGCTGTTACGCTAAGGAAAAAAGACAAACACGAACAGATCAACACGATTGCAGGGAGATTTACAGAGCAGGGGAAATCCCTGTGACTGCATCTCCCGGGCTCTTTGCCGGATCACAGGCCAGCGTGTTGTTTCGCAGGGTTAACCAACAATTAACTACCCACTCAGTCATAATTTCTCAAGATTCATTGCTGTCTGCAGCATTAATAACATCAATTKGCAGAACTATGAGCCTACCTAAAGCCATACCTTTATTACTAATATGTAGAAGTGCAAGGACAGTAAGAGGCTGAAAGAGTCAAGAAGTACACCTGAGGTGCTACATGTTAGTGGCTCCAGCAAGCTTTACTTACAGGTCTCCTAAGAAGAGATTAGGCCACACTTCATCAACGTGGTTACAAGAGGGTCCCCTGGTGTTGAGGAGCTGCTCGATCTCGTTAAGAGAGGGCACATCCCCCGTGCATGTCCCAGCCTCTCCAGGGCCCTGTGGGTACGGCGCGTCTGGCCCAGACATGCGGAGCAAGAAACAGCTCTGGGGAGCCGGCAATCCCACCGGGCCCCGCTCCGCTCGCTGGGGCGCTGCCAGCGCCCGCTGCGCTCACTCTGGTTTGGGCAGACGGGCTGCAGCAGCTGCTGGCCGCCCACGTGCTCTGATCTGGGCACCACGTCGTCCAGCAGCRCCGCAGCTCTGGTCCCACCAAGGGTCTGCATCCCTAAAAACAGGGACTTTGCTTTAAAGATTCATGGAGAGGGAGAAGTTGTTAAGATTATGCTCCAGACTTAGAGAAAGAAGGAACTGTTTAAGAGTCTCCTGTATAGGAAGCAAGTGTTATTTCCTAAAGCTGTGTACATCATGGTGCTGAATGTGAATATGAGAAAAGGAATATGAGAAACTGTGGACAATGGTGGCTGGAGAGCTGGTTTAGAGACAGGCCTGGACCTGTTTGAGCCACAGGCTCAAACCTCACTGCTTCAGACCCAGCTAGGAATGGGACAGCCCCTTGTCCAGACGCAGCACAGGAGAACGCTCTAAAATGATTATGCTTCGAACACTAGGTATATGTTCTTAATATCTTGTTCATCTGTCTTGGCCTTCCTTTGTAAAATAGGGTTTGTCAAGCTAATTGATCTGTGCACCTGAGTAAGGAAAATTAACTGAATGAACAGCTGGAAGTTGCTTAGTTTAGTTTTCTGGATTTCTGGGAGTATTTACCAATGTTTTTATTAAGCTAAGCTCTGTGTGCAGTACTGTGTGATGCTAAAACAGCTGCTGTTTCAGCTGAATTAAAGCATGAGTAATTCAGGAACACCCAGCAGAAGTCATCCTTTTAATCGCTGAACTATGCCTTTCTGATTACTTTGTAGGCAGTACTGGGTTCAATAATCTAAATCAAACATTCCTTAGCTAGCAATGCAAGAGGCAGCAACAGCACATTTATATTGGAGCACCTTTATATTAGTGATGCACAGCACAGGCAGGGCCTCCCCCAGAAACAAAAACTGCTGTGGTCAAAGACAGAACGTTCACAGAAGGTCTTTTAGTGGATATACTGCCAACTGGTCCCAYGCTTGTAAGTTATGTAGATAAAGGTATGGTTCACCAACTTGATTAGCTCTTTTTGCATTCAGTTCCTTATTCTCCAATTATGGGTGTCAGAGGCTTGAAGGCACAACGAACGTTTGTAAGTTGACACAGGTCTGATTTAAGTATACTTGAACTCAAGTACAGAGATTACAGAAAACGTTGTAAGTACAACTTGGTCTGTAAAAAGAGAAAAAAAAGGGGGGGTGGAGAGAGAGAACAGCCTCCCCTAAAAAGCTTGTTTTTAGATGAATTAGCTAGAGATAGCGCCTCTAATTAGCCTCTAGCTAGAGATCACCCATGCCTTGCTGCCTTCTTTGCTGAATAGACTTTCCATAAGTAGTTCCCCCTCTGATCACTTGTGGCCTTTTCTTGCACATGCATTTCATTAGTTTTTGTGGAGAGAGATACTTCAAATTGCTGAATGTAAACAGTAATTATTTGATGACAAAGTATTAAAGAAATGCATTCATTCATCTCATTTTCCATATCAATATAATATACTGTAGCTAGAGCTAGTTGGAAAATTTCAATATGAATTTTTTTTGGTTATTGTGATTAAATGTCACTCAACAGTGAGTCAATCAAACTGTTTAAGTAGATTAAATTGTTTTCCATCTAAGGATGCATCCAGTATCCACACATTTTATAGACTTTTTCTCTTGGCAGCCTGCAGTACATTTTTAAATATCTGTAGTATATAATTTGTCTTCAAGACTGAGAGTCGCACGTCAGCTTTGGCACCACCTGTCAAACTTGCATCAAGGCTTTCCTGTCATATGCCATGAACTGCCACAACTAAAAGTGACGGAAAGAGGTTTATTGGAAAAAGCGGTTAAATAAAGCACAAAGTATTTGTAGACTTCTTAAAGAACATCAAATACAAGCAGGTAGAATTTTCAGTTTCAAAATGCAACTTATTTTTTTTTCAAGTTACAGAAAACACAGCCAAATTTCACCCTCTCATAGAGGAGGGAGCAGGGCACCTGCTGGATCCCTGCGGTGAGATTACTGTTAATACAGACACTAATTCACATAATCCCTTCCCTATGGATATGGCAACCTCTAGACATAGTATTGTGGGGTAGGGTTCTGCAGGGCTGATCAACTGCAAAGATTGCACCCRGACAAATGCAAATAAGCGGCAACATACTGTAAATTATATCAACTTCACATCTGGAAGTGTGCAAAGAGTTTARTTTACTGGCAGCTGGTGTGAAAAAAAATACGGTAGAAGAGCAATGAATGCACATAGTAAAGAAGCATTACAATTTTTTAACTTACTGTCATTAGTCTGCAGTAATTTTGTTTTCAGTGACAGGTGAATACTAGTTGTTTTGATTACACACTGAACATTTCAGCCTGCTTTATTACCATCTTATCCTTGAGTGTGATTTTTTTTTTTGTTTATTTTTCAAATGCACATGCATGTTTTACAGCTTGTTGATTAATTTAACCTTGTGAGGTTTTTCATCTGGTGGATGCAAAGGGTAAGGAGGAGAACATTGTAAAGACTAAAGTAGCTCTTAATTTTTACACTGTTTGCAGAGGCCAGTAAATCTTGGCAAAGAAGATTTTCCTCAAACRTAGCAGCTTATTTGGAAAACTGTGTAAAACTTCATGTAAAATATCAAGATAGATGGAATGGACTGCAAAGGGATAAACATCTCTGAACCAGGATCAGTGTGTGCAATAATGTGCAGATTTTCTTCCAGCTTGTTTTTATTCCAAATATCTGTTTTCCGTCTATTTAAATATATATTCTAAACACTGTAACAATCTCGGGTATTTGCATTAGACTACTCAATGACTTGACAACTTTGATAGAGTTGTGAAGAATTTTGAAATGTAGATTTTTTTCAGTGTATTTACACATGMTTGCTTTTTCTCTCTGTGTAGGGAGAATTCAAGGTCTAATTCTCCCATTTGGCGAGTTTCATTAATTGAATGGAGCTACATTGGCACCTATGGCTCTTACTTCACCCAGAGCTACAGCTTAGGAGCCTTGTGTTGGGCCTCAGTGTAACTGCACCATCAATAAAGATAGTTCTGCCTCTTCTTCAGGCTGCGTTATGCTGCTGCAAAGGGCTGCTAGCCCAGCCAGCGGATGTCCAAATTAAATTTATTTCTGGAGCCATTTGTTTATGACTTATCTTTCCTCTCCGATTGTATTATTTATACGTTACGGAGCAGCTAAAGCTACAGCTCCTTGCAGAATTTTATTTATTTATTTATTTATTTACCTACAGGCAGCGGAAAGGAGTAACAGTGCAAAAAAAAAGAAGTGCATCTAAAAAAAATTGTTTCAGCAGGATTTCTGGGAGCTGTTGAAAGCAGTTTTCAGAGGGATGAAAACCAAAAAAATCAACAAGGGCTGTGGATGTTTTCATGACGGCACTAGAGACTGAGATATATACATATTTACACATATATAAACACACACACAGTGTTTAATGGCGGAAGGGCTCTTCTAAGGGCCCTTCTAAGGGCCCTTCCAAGCGCCTCTTCCCCGCTGCGGCCCCTCAGGGCGCGGCCCTCGCTAACGGCCGCGCGAGGGCGGGCGGCACCGCCCCTGCCGGAAGCGCGGGCCCCGCCCCTTCCGCCGCCTCGCGGTGCTGGCGGTGGCCGCCCCTTCCGGCCGGGCATGGGGCGGTTGCGG
>NW_020454150.1:1185080-1209206 GCF_003342845.1 Nothoprocta perdicaria | reverse complement strand
CGAGGCTGCGCCGGCCCCGCGGGGCGCTCCGCGGTGCTCCGGGGCCCGGCCGGGCCGCGCGGGGCCCCTCTGCGCCGGCGGGTGCCGCTTGCCGCGTACCGGAGGTGAGCGGCCCCCCGGCGGCTCCTTCTTCAGCGCCTTCTCCCCGAGGGGCCCCTGAGCAGCCGCACCTCTGGGTTATCTTGCTTGCTGCCTAACGTCATCTTTCTGGCGTTTTTCTCCCTGATATACCATTTAAAACACAGTTTGGCCTGGAACTTGCAGTCTTTCCAGCCCTACACGGTCACTTTTCTCTGTACAGAGCTTAGTATTGTGGGCCACAAAGCTGCTCAACATGCACAAGCCGTATTGCTTTGCAAATGTTTAATGATAATCATATATTTTCTTTAAAACGATAGCCTTTATTTAATGTGTCAAAAGTGAAGGTGTCTAGATTTTCAGTGGGCGAAGAAGCAGGCTGTAAGAGGCTGTAGAGAGGAAGAAGAAACTGTTTCACTTCTGATATTGCTCTAGTGGTGATGTTAATTATATATAAGTACATAACAATCATATTAATTATATGAATTCTTTCATGTCTCCCCAATGTTTTCATCTTAAGGTGAAGGGGTGAGGGGAACAAAAGGAGGAGGAACAAGAGAGAAGAGAACCCACGTTGCTTTTCTGGTGTACGTTGGATAGGCAACAGCAATTAATCTGTTACCAGGTGGATATAGTATTTCTTGGTGCTGGAGGAGGGGAAAAATGGTATTTGACTGTTTCTGGCACATGAAATGCTCAAGGTTTTGTACAAATAGTAATGAAGTACTCTTGAGCTGTGTTCTAAGATAACTCGAGTGGAGAAGTTCATGTTTGCTTGTTTAAAGGTCCCTTGTGCCCCTTGAGTTGTGGTGGCAGGGTGAGAAGTGTGTTGTTGCCTCCCTGTTAGGGTCGAGGGGAGCAGCTGGGAGCAGTCACTCCCGGGGTGGAACCTGTTTGCTCCCATGATGTGCAGCACTTCAGGAGCTATTCAGCTTGCTGCAAGACGCAACTGCGCTTCAGTGGCTCTTAAGGCAAGTGTGTTTAACTGTGGGGATTTTCTGTAATGCCTGCTGCCAGTTTTGGTTTCCAACAAAAAGATTCTTCTAAGCGTGTGGAGCAAATCTGGGAATTTTAAGCATAAACTTTATTTTTCACAGTGCAGCACCTTACAAAGTCATGTCAGAAAAAATACCTATTCCTTTATGGTTTAAAAATTTAAAACCTAGAGTAAGCTAAATGTGTTTCTTATCTTGCCTTTGGATACAGTACCAAGACCTTTGAGTACAATTAAAATACTATTGATAATGTCATTTACTAAAAATGTCTTATGAAATAGCTCTGATTGCAAAGTCCCTGRGAAAAACAGGATGCGATTTCTATGGTACTGTTTCTGTATTGGAAGTTATTGCAAGCTTGCTTCAGGAAGACATTTCCATAATTTTTCAATCTCTGTGGCTTCTGTGCTGTGTTTCATCAGTCATATGTCCAGGAGTAGCTATTGTTTTKAAAAATAACTTCAAAAGTTACATTATTTATTAAAGTCTTTTTCCTTTTGTTTACAAGATACCTTACAAGATAGATGTCTATAATGGCATGKAGATCACTGGATTAGATCACTGCATTAGTGCATTGCAGTGAAACCTTTGACTCTGTTTGCTTAAATAAGCGCTGAAGAACTTGAGGAGTTGGGGAGCAAGTGACAGCCTCTTGTGCCAGTTGAGGAGAGGCTGAGCCTCTCTGTGCATAAGGAGGCAGTGCTGCGTGTCCTCCCCGCACAACATTTCTACACGGGAGCGTGACACGGACATTCCTGCTGCGGATTGACTCAGCATGCTTGATGGTTGGTGGCTTTTTATGCATGAAAGGCAAGTACTCAAACCCGGATCGTGTCAGCACTGCAAGCAGCAGACTTTGTACAGGAAAACTTTCCACCTGAAGGGTATGTGTGGTGTTTTGCTCTTAGGGCAGCTGACACAGGAAAGGTTTGTCAGTGCTTCGTCTTGAAACCTTCTGTGCAGAAATGTAGGCTAAACCCCTTGAGATCTGGTAGTTCTTCGTTGTCCTTCCTAAAATTCCGCTCAAGGATGGCAAGTTTTAAAGCTATTAGGAAAAGGATTCATGAAGCGGGTCAGAAAACAGAGCTTACAGGCTTTGCCTCCGCAGCACGTGTGGCTGGGTCGTGGGGCAGTCGTGATGCTGGTGGGATTTTGCATGCACATCTGGGGTGAACTGATTCAGTTGGAGTTCTGTGCTGTGCTTCAGGTGGAACTAGAGGTTCATTTAAACCCTAGCTTTGATTCTGGTGTAACAGCCTCTCAGCCCAGCTTTCCCCGTTTTTAGCTCGGTATATTGACACCGTCTGGGTACAGGGGAGGTAGCAAACATGGAGCTGCTTCAGGGCTGACTGACACTATTCAGCAGTGGAAAACATGATAAAAAATATGGATAATCATTTTGAGAGAGRTGAATTTTCCATACTTAAATAAGCATTCAGGAAATGTACTGAATTCACAGCTGGAGCATACTGTGCCTCTGGCGGGCACCTTGTCTTTTAAAATGCCCTAGCCAAAATCTAGAAATATGCATGGCTTATAATGTCACATTTCTTTATATGCCTGCATACGTGCCAGCGCTCACACAGGTTTTCTCAGTTGTGTTTGTGCTGCTAATAGAAAGTCTGGGAAAGGAAAAAGGGAAATGGAGCACATGATAGGCACGACTGATGAACCAACTAAATTTAATACCACGGGAAAGCTGTAACTGGCTGCAGGCATTGCTGATGTTGGCAAAAAAATATCTTCTGCCCTCTGGCACCTAAGTTTCTGCTTGCTCCGTGCTCTCCGTATGTTCTATTATTTGATTTCAGAGATAAAGCCAGGAATTTAGGAGGCAAAAAGGTAGTTTTCACTGTTATTTTCTGTTAAAAGACAAATACTGTTATTCAGGTGACTTGGTCTCTTCTGTTTCTTTGGTTGGTCCTGTATTGCAGACTGGTAATGATAAAAGCGTAAATCTGTATTGAAATCCAAGTTCAAATACCGAGGTGAAGAAATTGCTAAAAGGCAAGATTATTCTGGGTATAGAATATTCCTGCTCCTGGYCTGAAAGCTGGCAGTTTTCTTAAGCTTCACAAATGAACATTTGCTAGATCTCTATGTTGTGTTCCAGAGGATTGCAACATTAGGAAAATGTGTTTTTCAGGAAGAGTGGATTTCACTGTGTAAACTACTAAGGTGGCTCTAAGTGACTAATCTGAAGGAGAATGTGGCTTCCGAGTTTAAAGAAATTGCACTGTCGTAAGACCCAAACTTAACTGTTACWGTAAAGATGAAACTCAGTGTGAGCTGTGTGGAATGGTTCGCATTTGTGTGTTGTACAAGAGCTTGCTACTTTTGTTGAGCACTTTCTTTCAATTGCTCAACTCGCTTTTCTTTGACAGCATTTTAAAAATAGGAGTGGGTCGTATCAGGTGCATCCTAAGTGATGTGGACTTTCTCACAGATCCAGCCCATCCATGAATGACCTTTGACGTTTTGGGCTGTGCTTACTCTGTGCTAAAAGGTCTCTTTTACTGCATGTAGTATAGGAGACGTGTTTTATTCTTGGAATGTTAGATAAATACTTAGGTGGGTGTTAGGATTCTTGACTTGTGACACATATGCAGAATTCTCGCAGATTAAGGAGAATTTCCTGCCTTGATCCTGAGAAGTGGCTTTGGTTAGAAGACAAATCCATGAGTTGAGTGAATTTGTGGTGGTCTCTAAGCTCACTGCTTCTAGGAGGCTTGCAGAGGTCACGCGGTAGCTCTGTGTGTAATACTGCAGCTCAACTCTGTCCTTATTGCTCTTCATCTGTATTTCCATGTATTTAAAGCCCCAAGTGTGGGTGGCTGACTCAAGGGTGCATGGTTGTTTTGGTTTGATGGGGTTTTGTTTTTAACTTTCAATAAAACTTTGTAACTTAAGATGAAATAAGAGATAGTACCAAACAGGCCAGCCATAACATTGAATTTGTAAGTAATGATCAGCCATAATTTCTTTTTATAATAAGTGTGATCCAAGTAGAGAGAGTTGTTGCAAGAGTCAAGTAAACAGTTGACTGAGAAAATTACTTTATAGAGAATACACTCCTTTGCCTACCTTTTTCTCCCCTTTTGGGGCTTTTATGGTATCTATTATCACATTGCAGATAGGTTTGGAATTAGAACTAATGCTCTGTTTCCAGTAATGTCGTTTAAAAAGTGAGTATCTTAAATGATTTCAGTATAAGAAACTTCTATCTTTAATTCCCTTAAAGAAAACATAAATTGAAATATGACGACTTCATCGTTAACATGCACTCAATTATTGTAGGTATCTTACCTTAAGTTTGCCAGGGGATTCAAGCCATAAAGCTTCAAGATATATTTTTGAAACAGTGCAATGTTTCGGACCTGTAGTATACTATTTTAGTCTTATTCTGTTTTTTCTATATGTTTCTGGYTATCTCTTCTTGCTTATTTTAGGAATTGCCAATAGTAGGAAAAGACAATGCTTGAGCATAAAGAAAAACTTTTTTTATTGTCTAGTATGATTAAAGTTTAAAATGACTAAAACTAGAAATACCTAGGAAATAATTTTCTGGGGCACTTTAAATTTTTATTTCTACTTAGATATGAATTAGATGAATTAAGTCTTGGGTTTTTTTTCYGATTTACATTATTATTTTTATTTCTTTTTTAAAGCTGGCCCCTGTGTGAAAGTTCCTTGGCTAATTAAGCATCTAGAAGTGCACAAGGTATGCTGCTCTTTAAGTAATCTTTACTAAACATGTGGGTCTTGTCTTTCTCCAAAATATGCAGGTCTGTTTTCTTGGCTACGCAGAAGGACAATGGCAGGCAACAGTCAGCTTTGCATTCGACGTTGGACTACCAAGAATGTGGCCAAGTGGCTGAAAGAAGAAGGTTTCTGTGAATACGTGGATATTTTGTGCAATAGACACAGGCTGGATGGAATTACGTTACTGACACTCACCGAATATGACTTACGATCCCCTCCTTTGGAAATCAAAGTCCTGGGAGATATTAAAAGGCTCATGTTGTCCATACGCAAACTGCAAAAACAACATATTGATGTCCTAGAAGAGCTGGGTTACAGCAGTGATAGTCACCTTAGCCCCGTGTGTGCTAATGTCGGCTCCCTTCAAGGTTCAGATTGGTTTTGTAATGGTGAGGTTCCTCGGGACTATGATGGACCAATTAATGACTCAAACGGTGATCAGTACCAATACACTAATGGGAAGAACAAGCACTGCACGCGAAGGCTGGACCCAGAGTACTGGAAGACGGTTTTGAGTTGTGTGTATGTCTTCATCGTGTTTGGCTTCACCTCCTTTGTTATGGTTATAGTACACGAGAGAGTACCAGACATGCAAACATATCCACCTCTGCCAGACATATTTCTAGACAGGTAAGAAACTTAAACCAATAAAAGTGGCTAAATCTATGGCTAAAGCATAGATTGTCATCTGTTTTTTTTGTTAAAAAGCTTTGTGTGCTCTTGAAGATACTTCTGCCAAATAATAACTTGAATATATTATACCCTGCTGTTAAGATTTGAATATGGTTCAGTTAGAGAGCTTTAGCAGGGGAAAAGTGAGCTATTCTACCCAATTTATATTAGCTTTTGTTAACTACTAGCAATAAGTAATACTGCAGTATAGTAAATAAATTCCTCCATCCTTCATTCGAGTATCTAATTTTTTTGTGGGGAACCTGCTTAAGACCTTGAACATGCAGTGTTAATAAGCAAGAGGTGGTTGCTTACTAACTGCTGCTAAGTCTTTTTTCTTTTCTCAGTGAGTTTAGGAGCTTTTACTTTTCTTGAGAGTTTTGTACAATGCTTGCGACGCCAAAAGATTAGCTTTTAAAAAATCTGATTCTTATATGTATTTTGTAGACTTTTATTAATGCAGAACTAGGAATTAGATTTTTGTGAGATGTTTAAGCAAACACCATTTTATTTTTTGAAACCAGTTACTCTTGTCTGAGAAAAGTTAAAATAAAGGAAGAAAAGAGGACCGTGCCTTTGCACAGTCCTACTGATAAAATCTGAAAATGAACTTTTGGGATTAAACCAAGCTTCATTCTCATTTGACCTATTCRA
The DNA here is from genome assembly GCF_003342845.1 of Nothoprocta perdicaria. Classification (NCBI taxonomy): domain Eukaryota; kingdom Metazoa; phylum Chordata; class Aves; order Tinamiformes; family Tinamidae; genus Nothoprocta; species Nothoprocta perdicaria. The sequence continues at coordinate 1,203,045 of NW_020454150.1, read as the reverse complement.
AGTTGCTTATTCACTTTGGAAATTAGCAAGGGAGGAAGAGCATCTTCTGAAGAAATTGCWGTCTAGGTTCTTGGAGGATATTGAGGTGTTTTGGTTAGCATAGAGGGTTTAATACCTAGAGAGCTTAAGATGATAAGATTAACTGTTTAATAGTTTARTATTGTGGTCTCCTTATTCCTGCCAATATTCTCTATTTTCCTTAACTGTTTTAGTGAAACCTGCAGGGCTGATCTTTTGAATAAGTGTTCAAAACACACTACAAATGTAGGTATGGCTTGGCAAGGACTGACTGCACGGAGCAGTGGAGTGTGGAGGAGGGAGCCTGGGAGTTAGGGCGCTGCTGGACTCCCTTTCCGGGCACTGAAGCTCATTCAGTGGCCGGGAGGATGGATGAGGCCGGAAAGCAGCAGCCTGGAAAGCAGGGATTAGTGCAGAGCTCGCGCTGGAGCAGCGCCCTGCCCGTCTGTGCTTTGGTGGCCGTGCAGGGTGGAAACTGTTACTAGTGCTGCGTGTGTTTGAGAAGATGCTAATTATTTTGACAAGCGAGGCTACAAGGTTTGCGTTCAGTGATTGTCACTGAAATCTAATTTTGAGAGTAATTCTCTTTCCTAGTACTGCCCTTGTGCTTTCTGTGCAGTCCTATTTCATAAGATATATTTATTGGTTTAAACTTTGCAAAATTTTGCTAGCTGTGTAGACATGGCATTCATGCAAGTGCAGCACAATAGACATGATGCAAGTTAATGTGTCAGGATGGAAAAGCTCACTGGAAACTGAATGGTGAAGGATCACATCTTGGTAGAAATTCACACACGTGAAGTATTAGAAACTCCAGAGATTTTATTTGACTTGGTGAATTTCATATGTGCTGAAAACACATCATTAGAAAAAGATAAAGCAATTTAAAATGAATAGAAATCATGTGCAAGTAGATCAAGCTATCAGAGTTTTTGCTTTACCTGCTTTTGTAATTTAAACTGTTTTCAGAGTAATGCAAAGTAGTTCYGTAGTTAGAGCTTACAAAATTACACACCTGCATTTTAGATACTGAGACTATAAAGGGAAAAGAGGCTTTCATTCTGTGAGCTAATTTTCTTTGTTCATCATTGTTTTAGCGTCCCGAGGATACCCTGGGCTTTTGCCATGACGGAGGTGTGCGGTGTAATTCTGTGCTACATTTGGCTGTTGGTTCTTCTCCTTCACAAGCACAGGTATGGTCCACATGCACAGTTCAAGTAACTGGTTCCCTCGTTCAGAGAACGGACTGTAACTAGAGTTTATGTCTCTTGAAGACTTTCCTTTCAACTGTAAAAGCTGATAGACCTCCAATACGCCCCAATTAAAGTGCATTAGCAAGGATGTAAGTAGTACGTAACAATTTTGTGTATAAGGGAACTGTACAAGAGWGAAATACTACAGGATGACTGGGGCAACCCAGCAGCTTGCTGACACTCAAGGGAGAAGGTCTTGGTGTGTGTGTGTTTGCAATTATTGTTTTCTAAATTATCAAGTTTTATCATTCATTAAAAGAACATATGAGTGTCAAAGCTAGTACAAAGGTAGTCTTAGAGGAATGGGACCATCCCTTCTCGTGGCAATGAGCCTATGTGGTCTTACCTGTAGTATGGAGCTGTACCTTTATAGTACCAATTAAAAATAAACCAACTTGTGACGAAGCTTGGGGAACACTACTGAGCGAGCTGCGAGGGGGAGCTGTTTTTATGACTTTATTCATGTAATAGTACAATATGTTAAGATTCTTGCTGCGAGTTCCCCTGTACTTTTCCCAGATCTATACTTCTACGGAGACTGTGCAGCCTCATGGGGACAGTATTCTTGCTGCGTTGCATTACAATGTTTGTTACCTCGCTCTCTGTGCCAGGCCAGCACCTGCAGTGTACTGGAAAGGTAAAAAACAAAAGTGCTTTAAAATTGTTTCCTATATTTAACTTTAATCTATGGTTAAGGTTCTCATGATCGTTGTGTTAGCTGTATGTTTATAAAATCAGTATCTCCCCACCCCCTCAATTCCTGATATGCAAGTGTGCCTTCTTTAGGATCTTGGAGGCATTTTTCACTTTGGAGAGAAGCAGTTATTTAATGAAGGTAAAAGGGGACATGCAGGATATTTCACAACATAAACTGGAGGGAATACATCCAAGAAATGTGAACCTAAGGCACTGATTTAATGAGAAACTGTTGCCTGTGGAGTAATTGCATCTTTGTCTCGATGATTGCAAGRCTGCCCTCCATCTGAGAAGGTCTCCATCTAGAACACTAGATTTCATATTTTTATCCTAACTTGTAATTGATACATGTTTTGGCTTAATATTGTGAGCCTGACAATGATGCATTAGGAGGCAGAATACATTCCAGGAAGCTGGTGGCAAATTCAGTATGTAAATCACTGGCAATAAAGTACTTGCTTTTAATTCCAGGATTCATCAGAGATGCAATTATAGTTACTAATCTGATTTGCTGTGCCTCAGAAAAATCAAATATATGCTGACCTGTATTTTAATAAAAGCAAAAAAAAGATAAATGATAATAGATCTGCATACTGTTAGAAAGCTAATGTTTAATTACCCATGGTCTAATTCTAAGGAGATTGTRTTTAAAATAAATAAAATAAAACAACCAAAACAAGAATGCCATTGTCTTTCATTGTTTTTTAGCTGTATGGCAACGTTTGGGCAAAACTCCAGCGGGCTTTTGCAATATGGAGTGGCTTCGGAATGACCCTGACTGGAGTACACACGTGTGGAGACTATATGTTCAGTGGCCATACTGTTGTCCTGACCATGCTCAACTTCTTTGTCACGGAGTGTAAGTACAGAGCATCAGCTCTTAAATATCCTCATGCATTGGGAGCATGTACTGCTYGCACCCACCAAAGGCACGGGCTGCAGCTCTAAAGCTAGGAGCGATACATTCACACTGCTATGCTCTTTCTCAAATTCCTGACTGGCCTGTTCCAGACAGGAAAGGAACAGCACCGTGTGGGTTAGTGGAAGGATAAAATAGAGCACATTTAAAAAACACAGGAGCCAAGAAATTTGGGAAGACGTTCTAGTTTGCTAAGGGGAGAATATTGGGGAAGATGCTGCTTGTGCTTGCCTAAATGTGTAAGTGTTACTTAAATGTAAGTGACCTGGATCAGACAAGATCCTCAAGCTAGGTGTTCGTTTAGTGTAGTCTGTACTGTCAGAATAACAGACCTCAAAAAGAATGAGATGATATCACACAGTAATGCTCTTCTGAAATTATGAAGTGCCATTTGATGTGTTATATAGCAAGCTAAGATACTTAGTTTGGGTTCAACTATGGTAGAATGAATATAGTGGCAGAATCACAAATGCTCTGTGCCACTTTTTTTTTCCTCCTTCATACTACATAAAGCATGATTTTCATTAGCAGAATTGTGTTGGACAAGGAATTCAGGTTTGCATGTCCTTAAATCATTTTAGGACACTCTGTTGACCCAGAAATGAATAACAGCTCTATTTATAAACTAAGTGATGAAGTGATTGACACTTAAAGCTTGTGCATGTTGTGATTGAATTTATTGGACCAGTAGATACAAACAGGCTTTGCAGGTGAAGGTGTTAACTTCTACGTATTTGTGGATTAAAAACCTGTCTGTAAACTTTTGTTGGCTAGGAATGGAAAACAAGTAATAACTTGTTTTTTGGGGGCGGCTCGGTCACTTTTTTTTTTTCTCTTAGATACACCAAGGAGCTGGAACTTCTTGCATACTTTGTCCTGGGTCCTGAATCTCTTTGGAATCTTCTTCATTTTGGCTGCACATGAACATTATTCAATAGATGTCTTCATTGCCTTTTACATCACTACAAGACTCTTCCTGTATTATCATACCTTGGCTAATACCAGAGCGTATCAACAGAGTAGGAGAGCAAGGATCTGGTTTCCTATGTTTTCATTTTTTGAATGCAATGTGAATGGTACTGTTCCCAATGAGTATTGCTGGCCCTTTTCAAAACCTACAATAATGAAAAGATTGATTGGCTGAAGAGCTCATGGGTTAATTCAGACTTTTTATGAAGAATTATGGCTAAGACCCTACAAGGCTAGCTGGGGGGATATAAAATAACATGTATCACTCTGTGGTCTCCTCCCTCGTGTCTCATTTTTTGTGCTTCTTGGTCATAGAATGGGCTACCCATACATCACAGGGACGGGGTTTGGTTTTGCCTAAGCGGAAAGCAAGGCAGGGATGGGTCAAGGCAATCACTGAATCATGAGTATGAATCAGAAGGCTGTTACCGTTATGAAGTTTCATGTGAATGTTTAAGTAACTTCAACCTCAAATATGTGCTTGTACTGACCATAACCTATCCTTTATATGTCCAAATGTTCTCCGTTATCTGACATGTCCTTTTCATACACCGACTTAATACTTTACATTGACTTTCTTTTAGAAGTTATAAACAGTTTAATTTTTGAACTGAAATGAAGTGTATACTTAAAGATGGAGGAGTGTTGTGTCATAAAGAGGGGAGCAGGTGCTCCTTGCTGAAAGGGTCCCTCAGCTGTTAAGTAGCAAGTCTTAAAGCATAGCTGAGAATATAAGTGGTCTGCGTACAGGATGCCAAAAATGAGTCTGCCTTGTTGGTGCGTAGTGCTGATGTGTTCTGTGGGTTGGTTGGTTGTTTTTAAGAGAACTTGTTGAGTCCAGTCTGCCAGTTGTTTATACAGTTGTTCTAGTACTTGCCAGTCTTCCCTTTACCTTTCAATAACTGAGTTGGAAATAAATACTGCATCTACTGAAAGTCAAGTTAGCTTTAGTGCTTTTAAAGCCACAAAGTAACTTTCTTCGTGTGGTTTTAATTGCTTTATATCCAGACATATGCATGCATTTTATGAGCAGCTCTTTAACACTGGAAAAACATAAGTTATCTTCATGTAAATGAATGGGAAAAATGCATGTAGTATCTCAAGAAAAGTGTAATAGTGAGTTCTGGAGATAGCCCTCATATTGATCTCTTTGTTTTAAAGTAGGTTTAATCACTCTGGTGTCAACAATTTGGTGAGTATCTCTAGATATATGAACACGATATATTTGGATACATGTACACTGTTGTTCCTAGAGCAAGTATGAAAACAGACTAGTTTTTAAATTAAGTTGTTCATTTACGACACTGAAAGATAAAGTGCTGTAAAGCAGTTTGAGTTACAAAAATCGCTCTGAGGCTGCAGTGTGTAAGCAGGGGTCGCACCGCTGGTGACTTCTCATGCAGTGGTTTCTAAGAAGAAAATAGTGCCATTGGTGGAAGAGGTTTGTTCTAGTTTATGGTGAGGGGCTTTATCCAGACAGGTAAAGGTTGCAGCTCGCTAAAAGTGTGCAGCCCTTTTAATTAATTACTGCAGTTTCAGAAGAGGTGGTATGTGTGGAAGGCAGTGCAAGTCAGCTTGGGAAAGCTGTATAAAACCTGCCTAGCTTGGTGCAGACCAGCTTATGACTATAATGTACATATATTTGCATGAAAAACAATCCCTTTGGTGGAATCTTGCCAGACAGTTTTGTATTTGAAGGTTTGTAACCCACTGTGGTCTACTTCTGTGCTCCTTTTATAAATCTGGTTTGTACTAGAAATAATAACTTTGCAGTCTTCCTCTCTTCATAATATGTTACTTTTGTAACTTAATTTAACTCCTGTTTCACAGAGGAATTGTGCATCTTAGAGTATTCTCTGTACCAAGTGCATTGAGCACACACACATTGTACTGTTCTGCAGACTTTTGTATTTGTAACATTCCTATTTTTAGCAAAATTGCAAGTATAATAATGTACTGTTCAATGCACCGCACCCTAACGGCTCCTGCCATCCCAACGGGGGAATATGCTTGTATTTAACAGCAACAAGAAAGCAAATATGTTGTGAAAGACTTGCTCATTTTTCTGTCCTTACCTTTCTGATTTAGGAAAGGCATTTTGAACATTCCTCTTGAGACTTGATAGAAGAGTTTTATTTACTAATTTATATTTGCCTTTGCGATGCGTGCACAGCTAGGAGTGCTGTTTTATACTCGTAAACCCTCTGTTTTCACGATGTGCAGGGCTGTGTTCGAGTTAAAGCAGGAGAARGGTATGCAGTTGAACTTGCAAAGCTGTTGATTCTGAAAAGAACCATGTCAACTGACACACCTATGTCTGCATTGAAAAGTTATTTTGAAACTTAGTCACACAGCACAGTTTTAAAATATAGCCCAGTGTAATAATGTTTACATGAAGTAAAGGTATCATTTCAATACTAGTTTTTTAAGTTGAAATACTTTGAAACTTAAAGCTTCTCTCTGGATTTGTTTTCTCAAATTCTTTTAAGGAAATCAGTGTGATAAGTCAGCATTGCCCATCAGTGTTTTGTAAAAGAAGTGTGTTCCTTTTGTGCTGATTCCCTTGAGGCTCTATATCTGTATTCAAGATAATGCTGAAACAACGTTGGTTTTGAGAGAACTGGTTTGGGTTAAAATATTGTCAGGGAATTGTCGTCTTCAGTGTTAGAAGTTAATTTTGTCTGTCTGGAAGCACACAAGTGGAAACCTTGAAATTGTTATAAGACAAAATTTGATTTCTCTTGCAAAATAGCACGCGTCAGTCCCGAAAGCTGGTAGTTTAAGCTTTACTGTTAGATAGAAACAAGCCTCAAGTGACTGACAGGCTTAAAATCTGTGCCTCCTTTTTAAAGAGTCAGGACTATAAAAGGGTTTTGCTGCCTCTCTGCTGCTGCTGAGCCCTTCTGAGCGAAGGCAGCAGGGTGATGGTTGGCCTTGGAGGTGACACTGAATTTGCCTGTGCTCCATCCCTCTTCCTTCATTCCTGTCCCAAGTGGAAAAGTCTGACTCTGAATAACTCTGGGGATACAAAAGAGAAGGTCATGCTTTATTTGCTTTTTCTTGGTAATTTGGCAAATCTAGTAATTTTTGGAACTTTGCGGTAGTCCTCAGCTGTTCTTTATTGTCCTCAGCTGTTCTTTATTGCTCTCAGTTCTGCTCCTGCTTGGAGTAGGTGTGTGGACATGCACACATAGGCGGTAGGTGCGTGGATCCTGTAAGTTTACTGCTTGTGATGAAGCAAACTATATGCTTAAGCAAATCGCTAATTACTAACTTCAGCGAGGGCTCCCTGTTAAGCCAAGCCATTAGGATTGGTGCAGGTGAATGCTCTGCATGGTGTACTGATGCTGTAATAAGAATATATAATGCCATTTCCTTTTCAGTTTACCCTGATTTATATCTGTCATAAAAGAAGGTGTGTTCCAGGGCAGTTCCTGATGCTTACTGCCAAAATGTGTTCTGAGCACTGCCCCCCCCCCCCTTCAAAAATAAAAATAGCTTTAAGAAAAATGCRTCAAAATGAAGTGCAACAAAAACCTTGACAGTTGTATTAAGAAGTAGAAATCAGTGAGGTTAATTGGAGAAAAAAATCAGATGCCAACATCAAATAAAATGGTATTTGGCAGTATTAGTCCTTCAGCAGAGATAACACWACAAGTTTCTGTATCCTTTTTTTCCCTCTGTACGACTAGCTCTGTGTGGTGTCTCTTACAGTGGCAGAAGGAGTATCTGAGGGAAAGACAGAACTCCCAAGATTAACACAAGAATCTTGCAACAGTTGGTGTTTCTCTTCTTTTATTATTATTTTTAGCAGTGCTTACACACATCAGTGTTACACTTGTTTCTGTTTAGCTCTTTAGCTTTTTATGGACTTTTTAATGTTTGCTGAAGTTTGCAAGCACCAAATCGTTAAATATCTATCTGGAGAAATAYCAGATATCCCAAATGTGGGTTTTGTGGACTTAGAGTGTAACATCAGAAGAATAACCAGTAATGACTATGATAAATAGTATTTCATTCTGTGCAAGTAGTTTCCACTGAAGAGAGGGGAGAGCCTGTTGGAATCCTTGAAGGATGATTTTGGTTTCAAATAATTTAGCAATATCTGTAACTATAAAACTATCGTAATCTTGTGGGGGGGGCGTTATTTGACAAAAGTCCCACTTCTGAGCTAGCAGACACTGTGAATTAGGTGCAAGTATAAGACTTCTTGAATTGGGAATTAATTAGTAGGCTGCTGGTGATCCCTATAGATTACTGCTTCTGATGCCTATTCGGTGATGTTACTATTGCAACTGAAAAAGTAGTTCTGGGGTTGGGGGGAAGTCCTTTGGAGTGAACCTAGAGGTGTCYTGCTCATCATTTTGACAAAAAAAACACCCCAATCCCTTACAACCCTTCAAACCCTGTAACATTGTGAACACTGAACTTCGCATATAGCGTTTTCCTGCAGTATTTTCTGTTTGTATCTTAAATGCAGTGAATATAATGTACGTAACTTAGACGTGCACATCTTCAAAGCCAGTTTTGTGATAGGTGTGTAAGACCTCAAGGTGTCAAATGTGGAGCACAGTAACCTGACCTGTTAGCCAAGTGACTGCGTAGGCAGACTTAACTTAAGACTTAACTGTAACTCAGTTCTGGTGTCTCTCAGTTTTCTTACGTGAGAAATGTGTCAAATATGAGAAATCACAAGCTGTATTGTACACAGTATGTAACTTAATAGGGGTGTAGAAACATGACTTTTCACACTGAACAGTTGCTTCATTTTTTTTCCCCACAGAAAATAAAATAGTATTATGTAATGGCTGAAAGTTAGGCCAGTGAAGTATAAAGCAAGTACTGTAAATAAGTAAATATTGTTTTGATTCTAAACTCAGATTGAATTAATATATTGTTTTATATCTTTGTTGTATGAAAACATATTTAAAAGTACTAAAATAAAATATTTAAAAGATGGCAAATGTTTTATTTTATTTTGCATTTGAGAACATGGCTTGCTATCCTTGTGTTGATAGTGTGACCATGGAAGTATGCCTGCATAATGTGAGTTTGAGTGGCTTTTCCCCCCAGTTTCTGTTCTACAGCTGAGGAAGAAGTGCACCGTGTAGTGCATGCAGTGTGTCTGCGACTCTCTTATCTGCTATAAATTGCTTTCGCAGATTGCTTAACCATTTTTGCTGTTAAAAACCCAGYGAACGTGTATCCCATGGTGTAAGCAGCGAGGGAAGTGCAGCAGGGCGGCCCTGCGAGCTCCGCGTCGGCTGCAGGGAGCTCCCCTCTGCCCGCTGCAGCGCCACGAGGCATCAGCAGGCAGTGCAAAACCCCGCTTACAACCAGGAAGAGCAAAGGTAACTTTGGGACTTCTGTGGGGCTTTGCAGCTTCTCCTAGGTGTGTGTGCTCATTTGTTGCTGCTTGCMCAGTTACTGATTGTCCTGTGGGATTTCCGTTCTCTCCTGTGAAATGTCCTACCAGAAAGGTGTTTTAGAAATTCAGGTAATTCCGAGTGCGCTGCCTACCCTGGAGTTGTACAGTTATACAGCTTTGAAATATGTCCCAAGACCTTAATGCAGTGCGAGTCAGGTGAACTTCAAACGTTCCAATGTTAGAAAAAGTTTTCATGTACTTTGCGTAGAATCATAAACTCTTGAGCAACCTGGTAATTTAGGAGAGGAATGCTGAATGTGTAGCCTCTGAGGGTGTCTTTGAGTCACGTTTTAGAGCTAAAGCAAGATGGGTTTGGCAGTATATCTCTTTTCCCTCTCCAAAGGAGAAAATAAATAAATAAAGGACAATTATATTAAAAGTGATAACGTTCTGCGTACCAGTTGCTGTGTTTTACCTGTGGCCTTTGGCCTGTTATTTTGGGAGCCAGGAGGTTGTGTGCTAGGCAACTGRAAACAACTCCGTGCTTAGTGTGTTATAAATGGAGGGTGGGAAAAACTCCAGAGAAAATAACTGATTGTTTCCCAGCCTATGTTGCAATGTTGCTTGAACTTTGAATAAAATTCCCCTTGCAAAATGGCTTGCACTTCCTCAGTCGCTGCTCCCACAAGCAGAGAGGATCAGTAAGTGCTGTTAGCTGCAGTAGGAGGAAAGGAAATCTGTGCAAATACTGGGCTTGGGCTGGGTGGTAAAAGACAGATGAAGCACTCTTATCACYAACCTGTGCTTTTACTAGATGGTTTTGTGGACCATCAAGTTTGGATTGCCTTTCTCAAATCATTCTGGATTTGAAGTCCTTCTAGGGAAAGCTGATACAGAACAGAAATGCTGCTGCTGAATATCTAAATGAATGAAAAGAAAGCATTTTCARTCTTAGGAAGTGTTTAATTACATGATTGCATCCTAGCTCTTTCTCCAGCAAACTTTTTGATTCTAAAGAAGCCATTACCCACATAGCTGCAAGACCTACATGCTGCTCATCATCCAAACTGTGTATTGGATTATTGATCTGGAACTTCTGCAGCACTGTCCAAAAAGTATTTCAGAAAGCATCTTTTCACAGCCAGCTCTTTACTGAAACTGATTTCTTTGAGAGTAAGTGGGAGAATAAGACTAGTGTGATGAGCTCTTCCCTCAGCATGGGAAGAGCTAATGCCAACAAAAGCTACGTGGGCCCKACTGCAAGAATTCAGCCTAAGAATGTGCGGATGCTTCAGGCTGTTCCTGGAGAACTGTTGACGCTGGGGAAGGAATGCAGCAGTTAAATGTTCCTAGCTGTGGTCTTTAGGCTTCAGCTGCTTCTGACTGGTTTGTTGTGTCTCTTGGCAGCRGTATGCTACAGATAGTGGTGAAATTACGGGTTCTTTCTACATTGCTAAACAGCTACAAAATCATAAAATAATTCCTAGCACTGTCAGGGCTGTGTTGGAGTTTGCTAAGATACTCACTGAACTCTACTAGTCATTTGACTTGTGTAGAATATTCACCAGGCAAATAAGTAATAATTTCTTTAATAGCATTATTAGTTTTGCAAATGGACTGCTCAGAATCTAGGGGGACTCTAGGGAGAGCGCTGCAAGGGAGCTCCGTGGAAAGGGGCCAGGGAATGTTTCTTGCCAAAGAAGCTTCATTCAATTTAGATATGAAAATAATTTTTTTTTCTCTTCTCTGCTAGCTTAACTCCTCAAAACTGAATCTTTGTCTTTGAATCACTGGTAGATTTCTGAACACCATAATTAAAGGCAGTAGCCCTGGAAAGGAGAAAAAAAAAAAAAAGGAAAGGTAAAAAACAGCAGCACAGCAGCAAGCAGCAACTTCGCGATTCTTACTGTAGCACTTGTCTTCAGGAAAGACAAGAAAAACAGTTTGCAAATACTGTGAAGGCATTTCTATAAAGGAGAGCGGAAAAAGATGCTCAAGGGGGCTGTCAAAACRTGCTCTGGAGGTGACTGTCAGCTAAGACACCTCTAGTGTATGAATGGAAGCCCTAAATGGAGCTGGTAACACAAACACCCAAGCTAAAGGCGATATTCTGCCCTATGCTGCTGTGGGCCACAGCAGGAGCACAAGCTGTGCTCCTGTATGTGGAGCTTCCTTAGGCTGGAAAGCAAAGTCTGGCCTGTGGAGCAGGGCTCTGCCAGTGCTCTCATCTAGGAGGTCCTCAGGGATGTGTTTGAGTTGTTTACAAGTGATGAGATTTTGGCCCAGAAAGAAAAGCTGAAGGAGAGGGAAGGTGAAAAGAGAGGAATAAGGCACTGCCACCAGCTTCTGCAAAACGGCAAGTGTTACTCTGCACCAGCTCATGCTCTGGCCAAACTAAATTGTAATTCATCTTCAAGTTATACCTACATTACTGTACCTGTTCTCTTCCTTATTGCTGATTTTCAGTGCAACTTAGCAAGCTGTTTTTTTCTTGCAAGCTGCTTTCCATCCGGGATCTCTTAAAATCTGCTGGTAGTGCATGGCAGAGCTGCCACAAGTGACTGCAAGGTGGGCTCTTCTGTCCCCACTCCCCAGAGTGAAATAGCACTTCAGCATATTCTGTGGGGAATTACCTGTTGGTGTAGGAGCTTCTGGGGAGGAAATCACATGGCATTTGTTAACTAAGTGGTTCTAATGAAAGTGCCAAAAAGAGCTTCTATCTATGAACAGCAGAAGGCTGTAGCGTGCTCAGCTGAAATCGCTACCTCCCTGCTGCTTTCTTGCCTACTAAAAATAGTCRTTCTGGCTAATGCAGAGGGACGTGCTAACTACTCATATGACAAACACAAGCAGTCAATCATGAGGCTAGAAATACCTAGAAAAGCTTTTACTCTAATGTACTAAGTAAGAGGAGAGAGCAGAGGGAGTGAGCTGCGATACACCCTGCGTAATGCAGGCCTTGGGCAGCCCTCCTGCCTATTCCTTGGGTTATTTSCTCACTGCATCTTTAAGAGGCGGCCAGTGTTGCCAGTTGGCCTGAAGCAGATGTGAAAAATCACTGGAGTGATTTTCCCAGTGCTGCAGGAACGCGGTGTCTGCTCCAGCCTGGAGCTGGCAGGTCGGGAGGCAGCCTGGTGTATGGGCACTGTACAGCACTGCTGCCTCTGTGCGTGCACTGACTGAGCAGGGGCTCGGGTTTATGTGCCAGAATGAAGTTGTTTTCTCTAGGAGTAATTGACTACAACAGAGCTACACCAGTCGCTGAATGTGTGGAYGGGCTCCTTCACGGACACTCTCACCTCCATGTCCACATGCAGGCAAGTCCGATCCACACCTGGGCTAGCTGGAATGGCTACGGTGGTTTAACAACGCTTGTGATGTTTTTGCTTTGGCTTTTCAGCAARGATGTAAACTACATCATCAGACCCCGACTCTTTTATATGAGCAAACCCCTCCTCTGCTTCCCTGTGGCATGGGGGAAAAGCTAATATTGAATCTGAGAAAAGTCTGGTTTAACCCAAGAGAAGGAAGCCGGGCCCCTCTTCCGTGCTAGCCCTACCAGTATGCACTCTGGTAAGTACAGTGCCCACCAGCAGCGGTAACTCTAGTTTACTTGTTGCTGCCTAGTGTGGGTTTGCACATTCAATCTGTGTATTCAAAATCTAACACCAGTCACTCAACAGAGGAGGAACTGTTTCCCCATCAGATGTAGTGAGAACTTATGCCTAGAGCTGCGCAGAGACTAAGGAATCCTCTGAAAACTCCTTCAGTTCTTTTTTCTGGAGCTTAAATCCTCATGCAATACCCACATATATATCTAACCCTTAAGAGGGACACTGAGCCTTCAGTTTCCATATGGGTAAAATGTGGGAGCTTAACCACAGTTTCATCCCTGGGGTGATAGGCAGATTTGTGGTATCCCAAAGCCCAGCCTGAGCATGGCAGAACTGAAAGTTCATCCTAAGACAGGTAAGAAAAATACTGGTTTCGAAAGGAGGCTTCCTTACCTCCCTTGGGAAGGAAGGGGGAGTGCTCAATGACAGTGCTGAGGAAGGGCACTGAGATGAGTAAATGCATCAATTTTTTGAGGACATTTAGCAAAGTAGAAAAGTAGTTTAGGCTCCTTAATTGAATGTCTTAAGCATTTAATTTTAAGTGAAATGTAATATTCTTGAAAWTTTTCCTCTTTTCTAGGTCAGTAAAAAAGAATTTAGTTGTCTAAGGTTTTATGTATATTAATATCTCCAAATACAGGCCAGAAAAAGAGATGGGAAGAAGGGCTGAAGTTGATTCTAGTTCATATCCTCCTTTTTTCCTTTTCCTCCACCCCCTGCTCCTTCCTCCCCTGCCCCAACCACACAAGTCTRGAGAAGCGTGTGCACATTATCCTTCCCAAACACCAGCCTGGCRCCCCTGTCTTGCTCTATCTCTGCCGGGCAGGCACGGGCTCGTCGGCCTGCCGCACATGGGGCGGATAACAGGGAGCTAAGGGCCCGTGTCCGTGCAGAACATGGTACAGTTGGGCCTGTAGGCTGGGCCTGTGGGCGATGGCGCTGAGAGGAACGCGGGTCGTGRTCTCCACGAGGTTGAAGATCCCGTCTGGCACCAGCCCCGTATCCTCAGCATCCTCCTGGCTGCTTGTGTAAAGGCCAAAGGTAATAAAGATTCTTAGGATCTGGCTTTTTCACTGCCAGACGCTGATTAATGGGCAACAGCCGGGCAGCAGCCTCAAATAACAGCTGGAGTTCCAGGATCCTGCCCGTGAAGAAGTCTGCCTGAGCGCTAAGATTACGGAGCACTGGCTTTTGTCGGCAGAACATCTGTGTTCTGCCCCCAAGAGCTGAGAGCGCATTTGAAATCTTTTCCTGCTGGAAATTGAAAGTGCAGAAGTAGTCCTAGGCCTGACAAAGATGCCCCTGGATTTAATCGAACAAACCTATTGCACTGCACCGGGCTTTTCCACCAGCCCCTCGGTGTTAGGGAGGAGGTGCTGGAGACGGAGCGTGCGTGTCCCGGGGCAGATCCCTCAGGAGGAGCCGAGTCGCACACGACGTGACCTGTGCCTGATTTGGCACTCGATGTAGTTCATCTTGCGCTGCTCTGTGGAAAAAGGCAATGGCCACATGACGGCATCAAGTTCAAAAGTCCATCATGTCACAGACTCGATCACCCTCAATTTTGTTTAKGGTTATATGACCTGAAACTGCAGCTTTTACTACCCAAAGATCTTTATTTTACTGTTCAGGGAAGTTTCAGATGTTCTCAGAAGCTGGGGTTTTGGAAGGTTGAGTTTCAGAGAGTAGAATTCTCTGCTCTCTTCAACTTAAGGGTTTTGCTTCTGTTCATTCTCAAAACTCCTTGGGGCTCTGTTCCTTAGTTGAAAAACCTTCTACATATTTATTATAAAAATAAAATGCAAGTAAAAGAAAAAGAAAGTCTTACCTTATTTTGTCTTTATAGACAAAATTCTTTATGCATTTTTTAAAATCCTAAGTACCTAGTAAGTTCAGCATCTTTTTAAAATCACTATAATGAAGCAAATAGGTAATAGAAAAGAATATATAGCAGGAAGCCTTGCCTAATAAGCTCTTTAGTGACCTCAAATTATCTTTTTCATATAGAAAGTACATCTATCATGAAATTTTAAAATAGATAAACACTAATAGAGGATTGCTTCAAAAACAAATTACCTCTCTATGTGCTTTTAAAATAAATGTTTAAATGCTGAGTACCAGCCAGATGTGCTCTATATTGTTTTTTATTTATTTGCTTTTTTTTTTAATTTGTTAAGTTTTTTTGTGTTTCAATTGTATAAATTGCATAGAAACTTTGAGAGTTTTTTTTTTTGCTTGGGAATAAAAATATCTTTTCAGAAAACTGATCTCTACGTGACAGGAGTGGAGGAAAGGAGCACTTTTCTTCCTGAAAGACCTTCCTTATCATCAGTGAACCAAGGGTTATTTCTCTTTATTATGCCCTGGCTAGCCTTTTAATATTAATGTTTATGACTTCCTTAATCAGCTACTGGATTAATTGAACCACTGGCCTGTGTCCTGCTGTGAGTATCCATCAAGTGATCTAGGCCTGTTTGGCTAACAATGCTCAGTGAGATTATTTTTAGGAAATATGTATTTTGTGAGTTGTTGATTGCAGGACTTTGTAGCTACTCTAAAGACTAAGCTTTGGTTCTAGTAGAAAATGACACTGATGGATCAATTGAATTTTTCCACAACCTGCACAAATGAATCCATCTGCAAACACAGATCATCCTTTTTCTCAAATGCAATCAGCCGGTCATTTTTAGCAATAATGCCTCATATGTAGTTTTAAAGAGGGAAAAAAACAAAAATTCACACACAAAGCCCAAAAGAAGGTGATATTTGGGTTGCTTGCCCCCAGAAGCTAGCGAGTGGGCAACAAATCCCTTGGGGAATCAGGCCACAKAGCCAGAGGTCACATGAAGCTGATGGGTCTCCAGCAGCTAGAGTTACTCTGGAGCAATCCGACACAGCTTGTTATCCAGGAGAAAAGGCTTATCTTGATAGAGCAAATCTGTTGGAAAGTGTGTGAAAAGTGACTTATCTACAGATTTATTTTGCCAGTTCTCGTGTTACCAGATACAAAATAGTGAAGGAAAAGCTACTCCACCTGCCTGATTTCTGTGKAAGTGGCACCCAGCACAGCTCTTGGGGCTTGGGCATGTGCTAAGTGAGCCACTTATGCCAACATAGGTGGATCTTTCAGTCCCTTAAGGGCAATTTCATCTAGCTATCAAATATCAGAACATATGAAAAAAAAAAAATACTGGGAAATCTGTTCTGAGTCTGAGAGATTCACAGATTCTCCATGACAGCTCCAGATTTTCCTCATTTACAGGAATTTGATAATGTAGATGTATGCTGTTCTGAGTAGCTGACAGTTGCTCAATGCAGGTCTCAGAGCAGCAGAGCTCATACTGACTCCTACAGTTATGTTTGCCTAATAGCCACCAATAACACGCTATATTTTAATTATATAAATCATGACTATTATTTATGCCGAGTTGAGGATTTAGTCCAGGAATCCGTGTCAATCTGAATGCCTTTTTCAAAAGCTTCCATTAAAATCTTCAATGCTATGGGGAAAAAAATGCTATTTACCCGATTGAAATTGCTCTTACAGGGGTTTAACGAGGATTTTGTGCTTTTCATTGTTGAAACAGATGCTTCTGACTTCACCTAGGAGGACAAGCCATTTGTTGTCCAGTTGAGGTCACCCAAACAGTGATTAAGCTTCAGAAGGGTCTTCCATGTTACAGTCCAGCAGCCGGTTTCTTCAAGGTGTTTATGGATGGAGCAGGTTCCACCTTCGCCCTCAGTGCGATCGGTCTAGGCCACCTCCAGGGAGCAGCCGGCCCTACTTCATCCCGTGGTGAAGAAACGGGGCCACGTTTCCACCGTGAGTGTGACCTAGGTGCTAAATCTGAGCGTGATCCTGAGGAGCAAAATAGAAAGTCTCTACAGATGGCCGGTCAGAAGAGTGAAAACCCATCGGATGCAGAGCGGAGAAGGGAAAAGTGCACAGAAGCTAAAGGCAGGCACATGAGAAGGTACTGACACAGCGTGATAACAAAACGTTACAGAAATAGGGCAGATTTGTTTGACGAGAGCAAAGAAATCTGGGTTTTACTGATGGTTTAGCTGCAGGAAACAATTTWATTTCTTCCCAAGTCCCTCTGCTGTTCTGTGAAAAGGGATTAAAGATAGTGKCCTGTTTTGTAAGGCCCAAGAGAAAGTGAATGTTGAAGAAGTTTGACCATTACACAACGGCGTTTTTTCTTTTAATATCACACTGATATTTGCACACATAGATATAGAACTATTTTCCCGCTCTCCTCCCGGAGCCAGCAGCAGAACACCCCGTTTTGAGGTGTCAGCCGTGCAGTCTCACGTGTGTTGTCAGTCCGAGTGGTGACAGTTATTCAGCCAAGTGGGCGGCAGTGGCTGAAGGGTCAGAAACGGGCGGTGATGCCTGGTTGGGAGCGGGAACCTCCCGGCTTGGAGCAGGGGCCTCTGCCCGAGGCCTGTGTGGGCTGGAGTGAGGAAGGGAAGGTAGCCGGGCCCTGAGGGAAGTGCTGGGGAAAAAGGATGGTTCGGGGTGATTTATACGGACTGCCAATGTAGGCCTGAGGAGGAGGGACTGTGAAGCTTGGGGAATGTGCCCCCAGGGCAGGATTGGGTGGGCGTGCGGAGAAAGCAGAAGGAAAGTGAGGAGAAGTGAGGCTGACRCTGTGGGAAGCCAGGTGTGTCCGTACGGAGCCGTGAATGTGCTGTGTGTACGGRGCCACGTATGTACCTATGTATGTAGGTATGTGCCTACATACATGTATGTATGTACCTACCTACACGTATGTACACGTGCTGTACCTATGGAGCCCTGTATGTATGTGGTTGTGTAGGGAGCCCGGTATGTATGTGCGTGTGTAGGGAGCCCTGTATGTGCGGTGCGCACGGAGCGSTGTACGTTGTGTGCGCAGGGAGCTGCGCAGCGCCGGCGCCTCCGGCACAGTGACTCAGGGCCAGGGCGCGGCGACCTGGACTTCCCCGGACTGCTGAAAGCGAAGCTCAATCACGACTAAAACATGACCCACAAAAACGCAACTCGGAGGCCTGAGCAATAGATATTTATTCGGGACGGACTTCGCGGCGGGTGTGAGCAACAGCCGCACAGCGCGCACAGCGCGCGCCGCCCCCCCCGCCCGCC
>NW_020454150.1:1155647-1184353 GCF_003342845.1 Nothoprocta perdicaria | reverse complement strand
CCGCCCTTTCATTCTCTCTTCCCCCCCTTTCCGTAGATCCCCTAAATTGGCCTAGCCATGACTATTTCTCCAGCATGCCCGCCTCCGAGACGTAAGTAGGGAGACAGGGAAGCGAGGGTAGCGAGGGCGCTAAGCTCTGGTAGTGCTAGAGGATTAAAGGTCAGTCTCATGCCACACGTTATCTGTACGAATAGATAGCTACCTTCGCTTTGATTTTTTTTTTTTTTTTTACCAAATATCTTTTAGAGTAGTATGCATTTTACCCATGCTGTTTGCAGAATACATTTTTTAGTGTAATTATGTAAAATAATGTAGTTACTACCAAAAAAAAATTAAAAATGTTGTGTTTTTCTTTTTTTTTTTTTTCCCTCAAGAAGAAATATGTCCTCCAGCCTGATGCCGAATATCCTGAGGCCTTAACATTGGTAGAAATCTTTATAGAACTTCCTGGAATTCCCTTAATTATCAGGTGTAGGAGAGTTTTGAAATAGCACCTCGAAAGAAAGAGATGATGTAATAATTCAGACAATGTTCATGCACTCTTTCTTTTTTATTCTTGGAATTAATTTTCTTCTTTCTAACAGAAGAAGGAATCCTGTTTGAAGCTCTTGAGTAACAGATGTCATTCAGCCTATTTTCTTTTTCTTTTTTTTCTTTTTTTTTATTTATTTTTTATAGCGCTGTGTGAAAAGAGAGGTAAAATAAAGCCAAGGTCAGAAGGAAGCTCCCATGTGAATTAGTCACTTTTTGTGTCTCTGAAATGATTTAGATAGTTGCCTTCAAAACAAGCTTCTTGTCATTATATGCTACCTATGTTTTAAGTACTTCTGGTTGGTAGGTTTTAAGTGAAAGACAGTTCAAAATAGGGTTGAAGAAATCTAGCTATGATTGTAACCTAGCTGACCTACCGACAGTGGAGGAAACAGGATTTTTTTTTTTCCTCTTCCCTCTTTTTACTTAGTGAGCTTTGATGATGATGATACTGGCTTATCACACATCTAGCAAAGCCCAAATTGASTATTAATAAAATTAGCTATTCACTATGCTGTAGTGTAGCTGGAACAGCAGKGTGAGAGTCAGGCCCTGTTTTAACTGTGATTATCACAAAACTTGCATTTGTCTGCAGGCTGGAATGTCTGTCAAACATTTCTCAGTTGCCTTGCAATGGGAAGGGTGCATAACGAGGCCAAATGAAACAACACTATCCTTTTACTCTAGTAATGCTTTAAATTTAGACACAGGGGAAGTTTGCTGTCCTGCCAGGACATYGTTGCTCTGCATAAATCTTTTGTCTTCAGTTGTTTAGTCAAATTGGAAGCAACATTTAAAAATKCAAGTAAAAGGCTCACTTATTTTAAATCTTACAATATATCAGTGCTAACACAGGTATTATGAAACCATGCAACTAGAAATTAGAAGGTTTATGAAAATAAGAAAGCTTTTTATTATTATGATTATTATTTTTAAGTCTTAAAAGATAGTGCCTCTGTAACAGAGGGTTTTGCTATTGAAATTGCGGGAAAACTGTTAGTGAGCAGTTCCAGAAGGAAAGTACCTGCCCAGGGAGGAGCATTGCACAGGCTGGGTGAGAGCCTCTGCCCGTGACCTGCAGGCCAGGGAGGCTGGTTGGTGGTAGCCAGTCTTGAATGGCAGGTTCCTTAGCAGGGAGATTGCCTGAGGCTCTCTGTGCATGGAAGAGTCACCTTAAACATCCCTTTCTTCTTCTCCTGCTGCTCCTACTACTTCAACAGAATCTTGAATTCCTGTATAGAGCAAACAGCTAACAGATTGCAGTTTTTAAAGTTACTGACTAGTTTCATCAGCCTTGTTTCTGCTTGGCAGTGAAGTCACAGCAATGAAGAGTATGTGCTCTTGAATAAGACCTGCACTCTTTCACTTGTCCTCTTCCCCTTCTCCAGCTTTGAGGGATCCAAACAGTACCAAATCTGGTCAAGCCAGCGATGGTTTTGCTCTAAAATGTGTGCAGGTCTCACTGGAAACTGGCAGATGTTGCAGTGCTGCTGACTATAGAAAATCTTGCTCTTCCTATGGCGGTTGTATAAGATACTTGTATAACTTCATCAGGCCATGATTTGAGCAATCTAGTTACTGGCTGCAGAAGTTCCTTTTTTTTTTTTTGAAATTACGTGGCTGCTGTGTAAAATATGGGGCAGTTGGTGTTGCAAAATTCATGTGTGCTCTTCTACGTTTTGAAAATGCTCCTGTCAGCTAATTGCTGTAAACATTTGCCATTTAACTTCGTAGGACTTCAGGAAATAACTGTCTGCCTTACAGATTTTCAAAATTCCACTTTCCTGGTCTTCAGTGGAAATGTCCAGCTCTGGAAATGTGGAAATTTATAGTTATTTTCTGATGCTTAAAAATGTGTGCGAAATTGACTTGATAAGAGAGAACTTGATGGCCATGCGATAGCTCTGCTGTCCGTGCAATTGCCTATGCCAAGAAACATTCACTGCTCACAGGGAACAACATCGGTGCGAATCTGTAGGTGTTTTGCAGAATATTGTGATTATTGTTTGAGCCATCTGCCTCTTAACTGCCTTCATATATGGAATTCTGTCTTAAAAAAATACAGTATTTGTAAGAGTTGGGGTGGTGTGTGTATGTGTGGTAAAAGCTTTGTTGTTAATTAACCTGTTCCCTTCCAGCTCCAATGGCGATTCCTCCATCATACGCAGACCTTGGCAAGTCTGCCAGAGATATCTTCAATAAAGGATATGGTAAGAGCAGTACTTGTCATCAGACTGTGTTTGTCTCTGCTGCAGCACTGTCTTTTTAAGCCTACATGTGAAATGGTCTGCCCAAGTGTTTTGGGGTAGAGATTATGGCTTTTGTCTTTACTCTCCGCTAAAATGTCACTAGAGGCTTTTTGCAGGCTAGCTTGGTGTGAAGTCTGTTAAGTCTTAGTGCTTTCACTAAATCAGTGTTAGGAGAGAGGTGTACAAATGTGCAAGAATGTAAGCAATTGTAAATATAATTTAGCTCAGGTGTACTTCTGTACTGATCTGAGTATGCTACAGCATTTCTTGAAACAGAAAGGGATATATAACATTATAGTCTTTTTTGAGTAGAAAGAATAGATATCAAGATAGAGAATATTTCAATGTATTACAGTTCTAGTACCAGGCAGTTTCCTAGCCAGATGCTGCTTAAGTTATAGTACTGTTTCTTTCTAGCAGATAGGCAAGGCCTGTACGACTTTAGGAATGAGTTTTGGGTGCTTTTTCACCAAGATTGTCACTCAGAGCTTCAGGTCCAGTGCCAATGGCTACGTATTACCCAACCACCTCACTGAATTTTTGCTTCTTGGATCTTTGTGCTCCTTGATGCCGAAGGATGGATTTTATTCTCATTCATGCATAGGCATTGACTCATCATGTGGCATTGACCGTGGAACTGATGCCGTTGACGAAACAGAAAGTAGTGTGTTTTYACTGCTGTTCAGTTTGTTCTTGGAAGTCACCTTTTGGCAAGGCAGATATCAGCATGCTGCTGAAGGGCTTTTTCCAGCTTAATGTGGTAAAGATACCTGCCACTTCCCATGATGAAACAGAACTGCTGGTTTATGTGAGGGTACTCTCCCCTGTAATAATATCTAAAATTTGAATGATGGAGGGGTCAGTGCCATCCTCCAGACCCGCTTTTGTAGTGTATGTATATATTCACAAACACAGCGGAAACTGGGAAAGCAGTTGGGATCTTCTAGCTAGCTTCTTGGAAACACTTTATAGCCTTAGTATATGTGCCTTTTTAACTTYAACTTCTGTTTATTAAGGTTTCGGGTTGGTGAAACTGGATGTGAAAACAAAATCTGCAAGTGGAGTGGTGAGTGTGAATACTTATTCATTGTACTTTTCTGCATACATTCTGCTGCTCAGTTACAGAGGGCCTGTTTCTCGTAATTCATATTCATGATAAATACTTCAAAATTTTAGAAGGTGCTGAAGGTTTGGTTTTGAATATGGCAGTGGCATTGCAGTGTGTGATGATATCTAATAATCAAATTAGTTGGATAGTTACCTTTGTAAAATAAGGCATTTTGTTGTTCTTTTGTATCTGAAGAAGAACAAATACCTGACCTGTTTTTGAAGTGTTTTAGGATATCAGTCATAAAATGCAAGTCTTATTTCTGAAGTATTCTGGGCCACTGTTGATGTTCATCAGAAATGTCTGGCATCTTAACATGTTCCTAGAGTGAGTAGTTGGCACTGAAACAGCACCTCTTATCTCTGGCTGCCCTTTAGAGGTATTGGTGTTGTAATCTTTCATGCAAGAGGTCTTGGTGGTGCAAGTGGTGCCTTTTGTAACTTTGTCTATTTCTAGAGCAGGCAGATTTAAAAGCAGATTTTACAGAAGGGGGGGAGTCTTTAACAATGTAACTGTTTCTCAGGAACAAAGTGTGTGGGTTGTGTTGTGTTTTTTATGAACATCTGTATCCTAACTGAGATGTTTTAGTATAGCTATRGTGTTTTTTATTCAAGTTTCCTATTCAAGTTCTTATTCAAGTGTCAGGGGCTAGTGGTAATATTAGTAAAACTTTCAGAGAAAGCTGAACTCTTGTATGAATCCCTTCTCAGTCATCCCTTCTCAAGGCATCCTTGGCAGGAGAAGGTGTTACGCGTGGAACTCTTGCAGACATTTTTAAGCAGAGAGAAAGGTTTTAAATATAATAGCAGCTTGTTGAGCTGTTCTAATGAATGGCTGTATTTACCTATACCCTGTGCAGTAGGGATACCACACAGAAAGAATGTAAAGCTGAAGATACTTTTACTTCGAGTTGTGTAGTCCCTGTCATTTACTAGAAACTGGATCTGCTTACTACATTTTGCAACATTGGATAGTTTAGTGGTTTAGTAATACAATTAAGGGAAACACCTTGAGTGTGGTTATTTATTTATCTTAATGGTAGTTGTCAGCCTGTAAGTATTGTAGGTCTTGGACTGTAAATATGCCAACACTTTAAAGATCCATTATTTCAAATGCAGTCCTTAAGTGAAACCAATATTTCCTTTTTCTGAGGGAAATGGGATGTGCTACCATGTAAAGAGTCCATTTGATGATAGCTGTGCTGTGCATGGAGGAGGTCAAAAGTCAAAACTGACTTTTTTTAAAAATATGATTTTTTTTTTTCCAATCAAAGTTTATTACTATAARCTTGCAGAACAGACTGCTGTTTCTGCTGAATTTTGCCTTCCATTTCTCAGCAGTGGTACACAGATTCCTCCTGTTCTCAGGATACTCCAAATAATGAGAGACATCAGGAGCTCGTTAGTTTTAATTAGGAGATGTGAGTGTTATGGCTAACTTTTAAAAACCTTAAGAATTTGAAGTATGACTCAACCAGAAGAATAAAATTAGACTGTTGCCTCAGCTTGCAATTGAATAAGAGCGTTCGGCCTGTGTGTCATTAAAACCAAGTATCAGGGGAATAGCAGTTTTACAGATGTCAGTAAAAACACATTTAAACCTGTGGCTTATGTGGAAGTTTAGTGCATTGGTTTGCCTGAGAACTCTCCCTCTTTAAAAAGAGTAAAATATTGTCATGTGAAGAGTGATGGCATTTTATGACATTTTACAGATGTACATAGCCTATCTTTGGGGATGGATGGATTAGAATAGTATACACATATGTGAGACTTAAACCATTTAGTGGAGCTGCGTTATAGTGTTTGTGGCGCTTGTGAGCTAATCAAAAATCACACTAAGGAATATCAAAACCAACGTATTTCAAGAATTTTGTTGCATTCCAAACTTGTACATTTTGCAGTGCAGTGGTTTGTGTCCTGTGCAATGAGATGGAGAAAAAAAAATTCCAAGTGGGCATGAACTATCCTGTTCTGACTGCCAAGCCTTTCTCCCACCCCCACTCCCTGCGGGTTCTGTRGCATTATTGAACTTACTGCATAGAAAAACAAGATCCTAGTGTCTGCTAAAGAAAAGTCATTTATTTATTCTTTTGTCACTGTGAAAGGGTCTCAGGAATGTTTGTGTATAATACGAGTACCATCCTTTTTCAGGAGTTCACAACATCTGGTTCATCGAACACAGACACTGGAAAAGTGAATGGGAGCTTGGAGACCAAATACAAGTGGGCTGAGTATGGGCTGACTTTCACAGAGAAATGGAATACAGATAACACTCTGGGAACAGAAATTGCAATTGAAGATCAGGTAATAAATTAAGAGAGTATCAAACCTTCTACTTACCTAGCAGAACTGATTTTATAGCTTTATCTTCTTTTTCTCCCCACTCCACCCTTTTTCCACTTAGATTGCCAAAGGCTTGAAGTTGACATTTGATACAACTTTCTCACCAAATACAGGGTAAGAACTCGGCTCTTCTTTTTGGCTTGTTTAGGCGAATAAGTGCCCCCATGGTAAATATGTTTTCCTCTGTATGTGAAATCAATTGAGACATTGATATGGTTTCTTGTTGATGCAGAATTACTTCTGAACTTTGTTGATAATGGTGAGTTATGAAATTCTAGTGTTCAAGGGTTTTGCTGTTGTGCATCACATCTTATTCTAAGGGGTTGGTATAGGATGTCTCTTAAATGCTCRTGCTCAAATAGTGTAAGAAGAAGTATAAATAAATAATGAATTGGAAGGTTACAAAAGGCATGAAGAGGTCTCTAACTTTCATCACAAAATGCATGTCTGCTGTGGCTTTTTTGATACTCTGAGCTTTGTTTGACCCAGCCTGGAGGATACTTGGCATTTAGATACCTGCTGCATTTGTATGACTCCAACTTGGCAATTCATTGAGAAAGAAGCAGCCATGTCTTAACGTTGTTATTTCTGTCTTTCAGAAAGAAGAGTGGTAAAATTAAGTCAGCATATAAGCGTGAATGCTTAAACCTTGGTTGTGATGTTGACTTTGATTTTGCCGGGCCTGCAATCCATGGTTCAGCTGTCTTTGGTTATGAGGGCTGGCTTGCTGGATATCAGATGACTTTTGATAGTGCCAAATCAAAGTTGACAAGGAATAACTTCTCTGTGGGTTACAAGACCGGAGACTTCCAACTGCATACTAATGTGTAAGTACTAAAAATAGTCTGCTTCCGCAAACTGGAGATGGTCTCTACAATTCCTGGTAGTCAGAATATGAATGCTTGAAATGCCAAGAAATGCTCACAATGCAGCTGAGCGTTGGGCTTTTTGGGAAACAAACTCTTCCATTAAAAATTACCTTGTCAGTCTCTCCAAAACCTGTAAATGTCTGTGATTTGTTGCTGTTTGCTATGCAAGATACGCTGGAGCTTATCAARTGTTGAAGAACATTAGATTGGGACTGCAGTAGTTTAGTTAGAGCAGATGGTAATGCTTTTTCAAGCTTTCCTATTACATTGAATTGTATCTGTGTGTATTTTAAGGACACTAAATTTGTTAGATATAGCAATTGGCATTTCAGTGTTTAAATATGGCCTGAGGAGTTTCTGAAGCAAGTCTAAAGCTTTGCTTTTGGCCTTTGAGAGTAGGCTCAYCTTCCTGCCAGGATGAGGTGAAGTGTCCTTAAGAGTAAACTTAAGTGTATGAATCTTCTTCAGTTTCTACATCTGAACATCATGGCTGTAATTCACCAGATTTTGATCAGCTTGATCTGAAAAACAGTGTTTTCAATTGAAGCTAGTATAAGTTGGTACTTTTCTAGCATGCTTAGTTAAGAAAGAAATTCTTACCTCATTTTGTGGTAGAAGTTTGGACTTTTGGAAGAGTGTGGTGGGTGTTGTGTAGGCTGATGAAACTTGGGGGCAGGGGAAAGCTACAGAGAGCTTAGCCTAGGACATAGGAATTCCATTTCAGTTTACTGGTATCAAACATTGTGACAACTTATTTTTAAAAATATCTTCTGATTCTTTAGAGTATAAAATGTATTCAGTAACTTGGAATGCTCATTTCCTAACAATTGACATATAGTATGGTAAGGAAACAGTTTTGCCCTTGACTTGATCAAATACTTAGTTTGATGTTCTGAAGAGAATTAGCYTTGTCTGTAGTGCTCTGAATTAGCTTTTTGCATGAATTGCTAAAATTTAATTTRCTGCTGAAAGTGTGGAAGAATGCAAATTTTCTGAATTATTATTTAAATTAGTCATATATATTTTTTTAACTTGTGCAGCAATGATGGGTCAGAATTTGGTGGCTCAATTTACCAGAAAGTGAGTGACAATCTTGAAACTGCTGTCAACCTGGCCTGGACAGCGGGTAGCAACAGCACTCGTTTCGGCATTGCAGCTAAATACAAGTTGGATTCCACTGCTTCTATCTCTGTAAGTATGGCTCTAACTTAGAGAGTTTGGCTAAGCTCAGCACTTCCTGAATGTGTGTTATCAGTACCAGAGATGACCAAAACACCTTGTAAAAACTGCTCTTACAATTTGGGTGGTTGTTAACTAAACCAGGAAAACCTCATTAATAATGGAGGTAGAGAATCTCTGTGCCGGTGTACTGGATTCCTCAGCTGTTTTGGGAGGGCTATGCAGGGTTCTCATGGTAAGAACTCTGGAGGTGCTGGGTAAAAAGGCTCTATGYGCAGGGAAGTTTTCTGTGTGTTGGAAAGTTGGAATTGAACTTGGGTTGCATATACTGCTTATGATGATAGTATAAAGTGTCTGCTTCTTGACTGAGTAGAGCTGCAAAGTACTAGTTCTTTTCAAATACCATGAACATGGAAGATACTCATGAAGCGATTTTGGCAGCTGGGAAGCCTGTGGTGATGAATTGCTATGGCATCCCAGAAGGAAAGGGAAGGACTTAACCTGCCAAAACTGCGTTCCAGTAAAGCTCTCCCCCTCCGTCCTGTCTTGCCTTCAAATACATTCCTGTTCTTGAGCAGTAAATTGATGGGAAAGGGCAATGCTGGAAGAAAGAATCCAGTGAGCGCAAAGATTTTTGTAAGGACAGGTAAAATCTGGCCTAAATTGGTAATTGTGGTGTCRCCATCACTATTCAAGTGGCTGAATGATCATAACAGCTCTTCTCTTGCAGCACTTTAACTGGTTTGGTTATTTTTGCAGGCAAAAGTGAACAATTCTAGTCTAGTCGGAGTGGGTTACACCCAGACCCTGCGGCCAGGTAAGGACTTGCAAGTATTAGTTATGTCACCTGCCATATGGAGGCATTGATTGAGGATAGGGCATTTTTATGCAACTGTTTCCCCTCTTTAGAACAAATTTACACTGACAACAGAGTATGTGTTTGAGGGTAGCTTGTGTTGCATATTAAGCATTCATCTAACACAAGGCAAATTTTCTTGTATCTATCGGTATTTCTGCTTTGCATTCCCCATTCGTTTTGGTAGCAGTCTTGTAGGTGTACTGTTTGATAATACACCTTTAGGCCATGCAAGCACTGTTTCCTTCAGCATTGCTTTCTGCAGTCATACCTTACCAAGTGACAGCAGCTCTTGTGATGACAGCATTAATCCTCAAAACAATACACYTTCTGCTCTGCATGTTAAACACACCTCTCCTCCCAAACCCCTGAACTTTCCTGTTCTGCCTTAATACGAAACCACTTCTCATTACCCTGTTACCATTGATTATTTCCTTGTTTGGAATCAAAAGCAGTAGTTTCRTTCTGTCTCTTCATCAATACAAACGTTCATCCTAATATACCTAACTTGGCTTCTTTGTGCACACCTTCATGGAGAAGGTGAAACCTTTTCTATACTCATCAGTTAGACACTTTTGATACCTACTTCATAAAATGGTGATCACAAGCATCTAGTTTGCTTGATTTGTATGACTGGCTTTCAGTGGATTTGACAAGTGTAAATGGGTTCTTCTGTTTTTTTTAAAAAAAAAATTTTTTTTTGTAATTGAGCTTGTAATTTCAGAAGTTGAATTTGAGTGAAAGTGACTCTGATTCTGTATTGTAAACCTSATCTTTAAAATGTTACAGGTGTGAAGCTTACACTGTCTGCTCTGATAGATGGAAAGAGCATCAATGCTGGTGGCCATAAACTTGGTCTTGGCCTGGAATTGGAGGCTTAAAATGGTGAAGAAACTGCTGCAGAGAAGGGATATCAGAAGAATTTGGCCTTAAAATGTATTTCCAATGTGACCAGCAGGCTTTTTTTCCGAGAAGGATGACCTAGAACAAGAGCTGTATTTGAAGTATTTAGACAGTTACTTGTTAGCTGGTTTCTAGTTCAATTGGTTACCCATCTAGTTACAATTCTGCATTAGTGCAGTCACTTAAACATTATTTAAATGTATTTAACTGTTTAATGCGCTACCCACAAATAATGAAATAGACATTTATGAAAACTGTACAATTGTGTGCATGTTTGTTTTTATGTTCCTTTTAACATTCAATATTGCCATTGAATGAAAACTGGATCAGTGGATGTTTTGAAATGAGGTCAACAGTTTTGTTATATCACCTGAACTAGAAATACATTTGGTATCCCGAGACGACTCAAATTATGAATAAAACAAGTACACACACATACTTGTGCCTCAACTATTTTAAGAGTTAATATGTGAAGGTAGTGCTCAGTAAGTTCTAAGTTTAACTCAAAATAACCTAAGACCTGTAGTGCTTTATACTTTTGTGCAATTAAGGACTTGCTTCACTCATGACAAGACTTAAGACAGATCATTTTCTCTGAACAGTCGGATTCCTCAAGCAGATTGTTTTCTCTCTTTCCCCTTCCCTCTCTCAGGTAAGATTTGTCAAACCATGCCATTTAAATTAGYATTATATTCTATGGGCAAAATTCACTGCAGCATGATGAACCTGCTGCATGGAGTTATTTAAGAGCTGCTTCTTGAAACACTTGCCTTGGGATGGGGGAAGAAATAGAAAACACATCTCTTGGAGATATCTTACCAAATGAGACTTAACCTCTGCAGTTGGACAGTGTAACAGCCTGCTTAGCTCAACTGCTGTGTTTGTGCTCAAAATGAGTGAAATAAAGGCTTTATTTTTTCTGTCTTCACTTAAAATTAATCCATTTCTGTCATCTTACAGACCAGTTATTCTTGACAAATGTCTCTTTTCTCTCCAGAAATATGTGGGATAACAGAAAAAAAAATTATAGTGTCCCAGGTTAGATTCAATGGAGAGAATGGAAATAGAAGGCGTAGCTCTTAGGTTCCAACTTGGCTACTTGTGAAGGCTTCTAATGTGAATATAGTGACAAGTGTAGCTCCACGAGCTTGTGTTYAGGAGCAGGGAGGCACTCAAGGTTGTGCCCAAGGCTGCTGCCCACTGGTCCCTCGCCTCGCGCCTGGCATTGGTGTGTGTTTGTGCCTGGTCTTGCTYGCTGTAGCTCACAGCAACTTCCTCTGTGCCATATTGCAAGATGCAGTTTGTTAGTCTTTTTTGCATGTTATTTTTTGAAAACTACAAAAAAAAAGTATACTTGATAGGTGCTAGGCCTGCCAAAGCTTAGAAACACTTGAATTTTAGTACAAATTCTCTTGGTGTAATCATCTGTGGTGCCACACAGTGCGTGTTCAGGCTTGTCCTGAGAAAGGCTGCGTGCTTCACCCACCGCAGCACCTGCACACATAAGGGAGCCTCTCTCCTGCCTAGGCAGTGCTCCCGTACACCCCGAAACTGCCAGCTGCAACCCTGGGGATCCCCCTCCTTTTTTTGGGAGGGGGGAAGGAAGGATGGGGGTTTAAATAGGACGGCAGTGAGTCTGACACCTACCCTTAACCACTGTCTTCCTCACGTGCTCAGCTAGTTATTTTTCTTGCAGACATATAATAGGTAAGTGAAATAAGAGCAGGTAATTTAGAACTACTTCTCATCCTGCAAATTAATAGTGAAAGACTTAGAACATATTCCTTTCACTTTTCCATGGCAGTCACTTTAGTCCATAGTCATTACTTTTACTGTTAAGATACTGATGTACAACCAGAGGAGGAAAAAAAAGGGGGGGTTAATGGTTTTGCAGTAGTTAAACTTATCTGAAAATGCAGGTTCTAAAGTGCTTCATTGTACATCATTATTTTGGAAACAAAAAGTAAGTTCAGGCTCTGCCTTTTGACATTTCTCCACTAAGACTCATTAAAAGGGCTTTGCAACTTCCTTTTGGAGCATGTTACAGAAGATACTTTAGGATGTAATTGGAGTTTTGTGGTGAGGAAAGCTTGTAGTTTAATGGCTCCATTTTCTTACAAAGTGAAGGAAAAAAAACTTTAATAATCACTCCTCATTTAGGCAGCCTTTTTTTTTTTTTCAGTTGTCATCTGGAATAAAATAAAATTACTGACTTATCTAATGACCTGAGAATTGCTGTTCATCTTTGTGTAAACTGTAGCATTACCTGCTAAAATGGGAATAGGAATTGTCAGTGGGCATAATTGCAAGAGGACTTAATTGCAGACATTTTTATTCGTAAAAATGCTTGCAGATGGGATTGACCCTCTTGAATTTTGCARTTTACCACCAAAGTGACTCGGTCATTTGTATATTAGCTATGCTATAGAAATTTGCCAGGTTATGTTAAGTAGCTTGGCACTCCTAAATCTGACTCTTGCGTGTTACAGTCATTTGGAATCAAGGAACTTTTTTGAAGCCGTTTCAGAACGAAACTACCTAAATGTTGGACACGTATTTATTATTTTCCCCTTGGCTCTTGCTAGACCAGGCATCAGCAGAATGTGCTGCCCTCTAATGTCATGTTTTGGTGTTTGGCTTAAAAGTGGCAGTGGTCCATCTAGCCCACACAAAGGTGCATTTGAGTTTTAAGGTAACTGCATTTTTGCAGGAAGCAGAAATCACCAATATGAGAGGCAGGAGGCAAATGATTCAGCCCTGCTTATGCTAAAGGTCTTCACTTTGTTATCGTGAGCTTCGTCACTGAAGACGCAGAAGCAATTCTGTGCAAGGCAAGTCACCTATTGCAGATGACAAATACTGGGTCCTASCCGTGACAGCTCTGTCTTAATGACCAGTACAAAAGTTTCAAGTCCTTAATTTGGAGACAAATAGAAACACAAAGTAGATCAAAGATTTTAGGATGTATTTTAGTAAGGTATCCCTTCTCATGACTAATTGCCTGGGCCTGCCTCSTAATTGCCAGTCTTTCTAGGATGCTGTTGTGTCACAAAGAAAGCAATGACCGACTGAATAGCCTTAATTTTTCTGAGTCTAGCATGCAGTTTTCTCCTTTCTAAGTGTGGGTTTGATACTTTTGTCCATGCAAAAAGAGGCAAAAAATACCATACGCTGCAGTCTCGGAAGAGTAATATCCAATTAACACTTCTAAAAATGCTCTTACACAAAATGTGTGGCTTTATCCACTATGCTGCTTGGTTAGAGCATCCAGATTTATATGTACACTCATATTTATCTACAAGTGTTGGGAGAAGTGCTGATACAGCTTGAAACATGCTAAGCACTCAGACTTTGCTTCACCTCCAAGCATTTGACCTTTACTGCAGCATGTGTTTTTAAATTAGCATTTTCTGCTGAAACCAAGAGAACTGAAATATTTGCACTAAGATTTTTTGCAGGTTACCTGTGCCACCAGCTTCAGAAACCTACCAAAAGTCTCTGAGTGCTGTGGGGTGCTCTCTGCCCTGGATCCACAGGGGAAGATCCTACATGTAAGAAGCATTTTGCTGTCTTATTTAATTCCACGCTGTTAACAGCTYGGTATGTCTGTGCGTTTGCTCAGCTTATACACCTATAAGCATTAAAATAGTCAATAGCTGCTATAAAAACTTGATAATCTTACTTGGTATGCCTCATGGACGCTGGTTTGGGTGTGCTAGCATGAGTCAGAGCTACAAGAGCTCTGCCTAAACCCCTAGCTTGGCACAGCCAACAGAGCAGAGCCAGCAGCTCGCAAGCAGTGCCTGGACTTTGTCCCTGGGTGTTTTATTAGTTCCATTGCAGTAGTATTGAAAGCACACTTTAACTGGATCCTCATTAGGATCCACACCTAGTTTTGCGTTTCAGAAACATAAGTTGCTGTGTCATGTTTAAGGGCTGGATATTACACAAGTAAAGATTTTGAAGTCTTTTGGTTCTGTGGGAATAAAAGACCAATKTCTTCCACATGCACTACCAAATAGCATTCTTGTACATTGCTATTTTTATGAGCCAGGGATAGCTTTTTAGCAGCCAACCTGATAGTTTTTGCAGCAGGGGCTGCCACAGGCTGTTCTGGTGTCCTGGGCCAGGCCTGCAGGTCCCCGCATGCAGGCGACGGAGCCGGCTTGTGGCCTTGCTGCTTTCTCCCCTTTGCTTCTAAACTTTTCCAGCCTGCTTTCCAGCTTGGTTTATGGATCAGTTATGCCATCTGGTGGACATTCTGTTTTCTCATTTGATCTCTCTGGAGAGTGTTGTAAAATCTGTAGCAACTTTTTTTTTTTTTTTTTTTTTTTCAGGTACTTTTCATTAATTTCACTGAACAAAAAGAATGAAAAAAAAGAAAAACAGGAAAATGCTATAATTTTCATTATATCTAAGCCTGATTCTGAGCTAATGAAACAGAGCAGGAAAATAAACCAACTGGGATGTCACCTAGCGCAGGGCTTGTGAGAGTGGTGCAGTGCACATTGAATCCTGGAAAATGGGCAGTCCTGCTCCTTGCAGCAAACCGTGGGCAGCGGAGCGGGGTCCTGGTGCGCCGGGGCTCCCTCCCAACAGCAGCTAGTGAAAAAGCAGCTGAGCTGCTCCACTGCTGCACTTCCGAGAAACCTTAAGATTAACTTCTCCCATGTTTGTAGCTACATCCCAGCCCAGATGTTTGGGTTCCTGTGGCGGCCCTCCGGGTGACCGTGGGGATGCCTTCCTRGGTGCCTCGTGACTCACAGTGGCCCCTGGGCAGCGTCC
Source organism: Nothoprocta perdicaria (assembly GCF_003342845.1). Classification (NCBI taxonomy): domain Eukaryota; kingdom Metazoa; phylum Chordata; class Aves; order Tinamiformes; family Tinamidae; genus Nothoprocta; species Nothoprocta perdicaria. Next base: position 1,169,531 of record NW_020454150.1, on the reverse strand, counting down.
AGGCAAGAGTCGCCTTCATTTTGAGCACTGTTATGATTTCTCCACTTTGCAATTGCTTTTAAGGTGGTTGTAGGGGTAATGGGTGCAAACTGCAACACAGGCAGTTCCATCTCCATGTGAGGAGGAACTTCTTAACTGTGAGGGTGACAGAGCCCCGGAACAGGCTGCCCAGGGAGGTTGTGGAGTCTCCTTCTTTGGAGGTCTTCAAAACCCACCTGGATGCCACCCTGTGCCCCATGCTCTGGGTGTCCTTGCTGGAGCCAGGGGGRTTGGACTAGATGATCCCTAGAGATTTCTTCCAACCTTAACCATTCTGTGATTCTATAGCTCAATTTAGGGGCTCAGTGAAATGTTTTGGCTCAACGGTGAATTTCTGAGCAGGTTTGGTGGGTTATAAGTGATCATGAAAACCACCTGGTGTTAACTCTCCAATTGGTTGCAGGTGGCTCTGGGAGTGCACTGGGCCCTTTCCACCCTTGTTCTTTCAGAGGTGGTGCCTCTTGCTTTGAGAGAGCTTTAGCTCAGTAAAACCCTGAGCAGTTATATTGTTATTAATCAGTGGGTGGCTTGTTGCCCTTTATGGGGGAAGCTTGCGGGGCTGTGTCTGGCTGGGGACCYCCTGAAACACCCACTGGACCAGCACCTGGTGGAGGCTGCAGGTAGAAGACAGCATGAGGTAAGTGTGAAGTGTGCGTGGTGATGCCTGGTGTTTCCTGTAGCCTTTGCTTGTGGCCYTGCTACACAGCCTGGTTGTGGGGCTTGAGTTGTGGTCCTGGTACTGGAAGCTGAGCGATCCGTCCACCTGCTTGAGGAAGACTTGTTTCAATGGTGTTTTACTGGAGGTRCACAGAGAATCTGGCACAGTGTTGAGTCTTGGTGCAGCGCTTGATGGTTTTTGGGTGAAACTTAGTGCTTTGCAGCCAGCACGCTCTAGGCCTGAGGAGCTTGGATGTGCTGCTGAAGCTGTTTAGGACTCACTTCCATGTCTAGGTAGACCAAGGCTGTCRTGGTTGGCTGTTGTCAGTGTTTATCCTGGGGGAATTTGTGAGACTGAATAAATCTTAGTATTTCAAKGGGTTTATCTGCTGTGTGAGCACAACCCTAGTGAATGCATCTTCTGCCTCAAGTCTCCSCCTTCTGGGGGCCTGAACTGCAAGTGTTTTGGGGAGGGGGGAAAAGGAGGGGGGAAAAAAGGCCTTAAATCTAGAAATTTCTTCCTCTGTCTGTAGGAGAACTCTTCGAATGCTCAGGACACCCCCTTTTATCTCTCCTTCTTCCTTTTTACTTGATGTTCTGTGGGTCTCTTGGAGAAGAGCGAGGAGCTCATGGGCAGGATTTGAAGCTGCTGTGGTTGTTCCACCTGAATTTCCTTTTGTGGGGCACAGAGAGAAAAACAAAAAGGGTTAAATATAAACATATTTATTTATATAGATATATATGTAAAGTTAGAGAAGTCCATTACAGTCTCTGCTGGTGAGTCTTGCTGCCTAATTTCCTCTGCYTGTTCTGCTGGAGGAATTTGACCACAGCACAAGGCACTTGGYCCCTTGCAGAGGTGGGAAGCCAACATCAGGCACTTGCAGTGCCCTGTTTTGCTCTTTATAGGCTCTTGGTTTATTCGCCTGAGGGCAGAACTAGTAAGGTGAGACATAAGGAGGTCAAGAAGAGCACAAAAGTGGCAGAATGCAGGAAAGCCTAGCCAGACAATGAAAATCTGTGTAGTAATGCACATCACCTGTGTAATAGGGGTGGTTAATTATATTTGTACAAGTAATCTTAACTTCAGTCTCCTGTGAATTCCTGAGCGTTGATGCTTTGAAGCCTTAGTGGTGTGCCTGTAATGCCTCCAGTTTGTGGAGGTAACTGTAAATGCTTTGTAAGCTCACAGGCTCTTTCATTTAAGGGGGTGCTGTAGTCCGTGTTTGGAAGTTTAAATCCACGTTGAAGTTAAGCCTTTCCTAAAGGGGGTCATGGAATAACTAGCACAGGAACAACTACTTTGAAAACTGAGGAAAACTCGGTAGCACCCATTGCAGTAACAGCTGCCTGAGAGGGGACTGTGCAGGACCTGGTGCTGGCAGCCTTTTCAGCAAGGTGGGAAGGGATTCAGGGCTCCCAGATCCCTGGATGTTGATGAAACGTGTCTGTGCGTCTGCCTTCTTCAAGTTTCATTGTCTTCAGTGGTGATCTGGATCAGCTAAGCCGGCGCTAAGAGCAGTGAGGTACTGCCAGAGTAAGTATAGCTGTTGAAAGAGGGGAAAAAGCTGGAACCTGCAGGGTAAAGAAGACTCCAAAATATACTTGAGAGGGGGTCTTCTATATTCTTTTAAGTTTTGTGATTCTTTGTTGTTATTTTTAAGCTAATTCACCAGTTTTACATACATTAGTGCTTTATTGCTCTCTCTTTCCCCTCTCCCCTTGTTGAGGTGGTGGGTTAGTGTCTGGGTTGTTCTCAAGCTCTAGACCCCCTTTCTGCTTCCAGGTACTGTTCTAGCCCAGAACTCACTGGCCCCTATAACCCTACAGTGTGTCAGGAGAAGCTTGGAGCTGTTGCAGCGAGTTTGGTCCAGGGCTTTTTTTTCTTAGCATGGTGAATGAAGAGCTAGGTTTTATTCTGGTTAATGAACACCACGTTATTATATGTTTATGCAGTAGTTAGGCGTTCCATTTACTGGTGACAGCAGCAATAACACGCTCTCATTAAGTATCTTCTGCAAATCTAATATTGCAATGTCAAAGAGTCACTACTTTCAGCTTACCAAGAAAGCTCAAGTCACTATCTCAGCATTAACTCAAAAGGCGGCCATAAAAAAGCACAGCATCTTGTTTGTGTGTGTTCTTTTTTTTTTTTTTGTAGGTGAATAGAAGTAAATTTATGAGCCTTTAAACTGAATAATATTTTTTTCCTTGTAGCTTGAGATCTGTTCAATCAATAATCTTTCTGCTAACTCTGGGGAGAATTTTAGTTGCCTCCATAAAATGTTTTAATTATTTAAAATCATAAAATATAAGTAGGCACAATTTGCTTGGAACTCATTAGGGAAATATATGAATAAGAAGAAAAGATAATGTTTGCTTCTGCATTAATTTAAAGCAGTCTCTAAAATATGAAATCTAATCCTGGAAAGCAGCGACTTATCAGCAATGTTTACTTTTCCTATAATAGGAATAAATATTAAAGCAGCTAGTTATGTGCTTATCCCTACAGTATTGCACAGAAGCAAAGAGGAAGATAAATAACTTGTCTGAAATCCCACATTAATTTCCCCCTTTTACAGGTTTTATGTTTGTTCATTTCCTTTCTCAAAACATTGCCTTTAAAATTATTATTATAAAACAGGTGACTAAGAAACGGCGAGTAGCTGCAAATACATGAGACCAATTTGTGTGTGATTAGAGTTATGCAGAGGTAATGTTTTATATGTATTTAGAGCCTTTCAGCCCAATGCAAATCGCAGGAGACTGCACAGACGGGCGAAACGCCGCTGCCTCGGGGTAGGACTTGGCAGAAGGGAGAGCAGCAAAAGCGATCGGAGGGGAAACCAACTGCCTTCCATCACATGTTGTTCTGTGGAAACTTCAGTTCAAAGCGGCAGGAAATGCCTGCTTATTTGTTGCTTCTGGGCATGAGAAGAAGGAAGAAATGGCTTAGTCATTCCCTGCCCAAAAGTTCTTGCTTGGGAGCTGGTCAGAAATCCCTCCCCAAGAGACCTTTCTGGTTTTATTTATGTCTTTCAACCGGTTCATTCTGGGAAGCACATGATACTGCAGCTGCTGCTGTGAAAATTGTTACTAGTAAAACCAGCCGTGACCCAAAGCACCTCGCGATGGGTCTCGAGTTCCTGCGTGTGGGGAGCTCCTTGGTCTTCTGGACATGTTCAGTGATGTTTCTACGAAGCAATTTATGGTGAAAGGCAGTTTGTTTCTTCTCCCATCGGTTTTGCTGCTTTCTGGTGTGCCAAGCCCTACCCTAAGGCAGGGACATTTCGCCTCAGCTGCCTGTTCCACCCTGCGTGGTGACCTGCAATGYGCTTGGAGCGGGCAACGGAGCCGCTCAGGGAGCCCCTGTCCTCGCCGTGGTACGGGGATGGTGTGCGGGATGGAGGAGGAATCCTCAGTTTTGGTCAATCTTCACCATGGGATTTCTCTCGCACTTATGAGGTTTACTGAGGGTTGACCTTGACCAGGGTGAGACCCTTCCCTTCCTTAGGCCACATCCAGCCCGCTGCTCGTTGTGCCAGATGGCGATGCCTGGGGCTCGGACAAATGCCTCTAAATGATGCACCCAACAATCTGGCCCTGCCTTTATGCTGTAGACCTGTTTCCTGATGTCTCTGGGGCGATTGAAAGCTGTGGAGTTGAAAATGCATGGAATGTGTCTCAAATCTGAGAATCACAGTGTTGAGTTTTGGAAAGTGTGTGTGCGGAAGGGGTAAGTGAAGGGGGTGTCTGCTCCAGGTTTCTGTGTCCCTAGGTATATACTCAGTGCTTCCAAGCTGTAGATAATGCTGTCATCTCCCTTTCTTCCCTTGAAGTGACCGTTGAGCGCTGCCTCACAGTGGGGATGAGGTGTCTCAGCAGGGTGAGTGCTGGTCACTTATGCCATCACTGGGTAGGAACGCAAGGTTGGGCCTGCGAAGGGGTGATAGTCCATCCTCCCATCACCATCCAAACATCACACCATGTTGTTTCTAGTGCGACATCCTTGAAGCAGCTACTGAGACACCGAACCAGCACCTGTCTTGTGCACTTTCATTCTGGTGTTGGCCTCTGGAGAGTGTGGGGGGATGTATTTGCTTCTGAGTAAATACCAGCTGCGTGCTTGTGTTGCCTTCTCTAGGTTGAACCCTTGCAACTGGAAATGGTGTCAGTGGTCTGTGAGCATCTGGATGGGGGTCTTTGAGTAATAGGTGTGGCCAAGTTTGGCTCCACTTTTGGGGTGGAGCCCAGAAAAGCCATGAGCCTTCACTGTATGGGCAGTGCTCAGAGAGATGCGTTATCTGGAGTGAGGAGCTCTCCCGTAAGCTTCGCTCTATGGTTTTGCCTTTAGAGAGAGACTAAGACTGGTGCTCTGTTGTCATGTGGTCACTTTTACCACCTAATCAGAGCCTAAATTCCCATTGTCCCTACAAATTCCCTGAAGCTGATTCACCACTTGAATTAAACCATAATTATGTATTATCAACAGTCACTTTATAGTAAGGCTGAAGGATTAAATGCAGTTAGCGGTGATGAATTCCAGACGAGTAGGACAGAAGCCTGAAGGGAAGGCCAGCCTCTGAGTAACTAAAAGATAGTGTAATGTATTCTAAATATTTGATTCAATTAAGCTTCCTTCTGGTCKTTGTTTCAGCTTACAGATGGCTCATCAATCTATAGTTTAGGGACACATTGCTATTCTTTCTAATGGTAATTACGTGATCAGGATGGAGACAGGTTTGATTAAATGCTCGTACCATGTTCTGGATATTTAAAATGGAGCAGAGGCCAGAGCAGAGGCACCCTGCCTAGCTCTTGCATGCAGCTGCAGCCCTGGGCACTCAGGAGTGGGCAACTGTGGGCAAAATTAACCTCCCCCTTCAGTTGGGGCTATAGGGACTTTGAGGGTCCCTCTCCTCAAGGAAATGAGTTTATGAAGTCACTGACTATGAAGTTTATGTATCTAGTTTTGAATATTCCTAATCTGATGTTTGCTTTTCCAAAAATGCACATGGAGCTTGCTTCACTGTTGGGTCATCTTAAAGGAGAAGATCCTTGCTGCTTGGAAATGACGAGCAGAGCAGTTGCAGAGTCCGTGATCAGTCCTCCACCCCGATGAGGGTTCTCTTAGGCCATTGCAAGCACTCTTAGCTTGTAGCTTGCTCTTGGTTACCAGTTGGTACTGCAGGTGAAGCTGAGGTTTCAACCTTCAAGTGCTCTACAACTGTTTTCCTCGTTGCAGTAATCGATCAGCAAACACAGTCTCATSTGTGAGAACTGGACATGTTTGTGTGTGTGTTTTTGTTTCTTTTCCCYTCCTTTCTGTTCTGTGACTGCTTCTTACTTGTTTGTTGCTGCTGTTTGACTTCCTCAAGGTAACATTCAAGAACCATGAAACGATGACTAGCTGCTGAACTTCTGCTCTCCGATACGCTTTGTCCAATCTCAATCAGCCTTCATACTGATCTGACTGCAACAGATGTGCTTGCTGTTTTGGAGTTCCTATAGGAAAAATAAAATGACGTGTGCCTGCTTTTCAGTAAGTTGCCAGTGAAGCCCTGGCTTGCTCTGATTTTGTGAAATACTTATACCTGGCTGTGAATGTAAAGAACATGGTTTTCTCTGTCTTCAATGGACATAGTCTCTTTAAAGCTTTACTTTGGTGGGACTAAGAAGATCTAGATTCTAAATCCTTTAAGGACAGGAATATATGTTTACTTAAGCTGGGCACTCAGATATGTTTTGGGGATCTATTTCATAGGCTGTTGTCCATTAGCTTYGTCTTTTCCATAAAGCCAGTTACCACTCTTCTCTCCCCATTGCGTGTCTGTGCAGTGAGCTCCCTGGGCTGGAGGGGGGGTGGACCTTGATTTGTTTCCATCATTTCCTGAGGCCGATGCAGTGATCAGAGAACTTCAACAAAATCCAAGGGACTTGGTGCAACTGCAGAGTCGGAGCCTGGCCACTATTTCAGTTTGACTTGGATGCTCAGTGAGCATTTCTGGTCATCTGGGACTTGAAATACCAATCAATAACCATCCCTATAATTATTCACATTAACATTAATAATGATGCATAAAGTCTTGCAGGTAGTTTAGGAAAACTGAGCTTTCTAAAAAGCAGAAGCAGAAAGCCACACCACCTTGTATGACCAAAATACTGAGAGGCCTATATGTCTGGATGTATGGGTTTTTTGGTTGGTCGCTTGGATTTATTGTTTGCTTGCTTTTTTTAGTTATAGCCTGAAGAGCATCATCAGAATTAATCACTGGAACTGTATCTTAATGAGAAAATACAATCTAACGTGAAGTGTCCAAACATCGTATTTGTTCCTTGCTTGATTTCTTATGGCTATCATAATTGGCTTCTGAGAAATGATTCAAATGGCAATAAACAGAGCCTATTAATCTCTCCTAAAGGGCTCTCCCATGAGTTGCTGAGAACAGGAATATTTGAGAGCATGTTCCAGCTGTTAGGAGTCCAGCGCTGTGTTTGTAACTCTAAAATTTTTGTTATCTACTTGAAAAGCAGTATCATAAAAGTGGAACATGGCCAGGAGGTTTGAATGCAAATGTATAATGATCTCATGTATTCTTTTAGTGGCTCCATCTGAAAGCTATTATAGTCATTACGGCTTCAGGAACATGTTATTTCTTTTAAGTAGATAAGAATATTGTGGCACATAACGATTTTAAGATCTAAGGGTRAAACAATATCCTAAAAAACAAACAAAAAATCAGCTTTTATGTCCTGTTCAAGATCTTAAGGGCTACATGCACCTTGTCCTGGCTCTCTCCCAGGCTTGGATTTGACTTCAGAGCGGCCAGTTCTYAGCTCAGCAAAGGCCTTATGCACATCCTGACATGCTTTGCTGAATAGGGTTTTAACTGGAAGTGACAGAAATAGAATCAAGATTTCCTCCCTCATAACCCCACGCTGAGGTTGCCAGACTTTCAGCTTCAGTGGTGTCGTCTTTTCATTTTTCTCCRTGAGTATTTGAGCCAGGTGAGACTTCTGTCTTGAGCACCCGCCTCTTGTCAGAACTTGGGTCACTCAGTTAAATTTTGGAAATGAGAACTGTGTTGTCAGTTGTAACAAGTATTTTATGAGATTTGAAGTCTTTGCCCCACCCCTGAGCCTTGAGTTGTTTCAAAGACTTGATCAAGCAAACGGCAGGAGCTTCCTTGGCTTCGACAGGCTCTCCCCAACACACACACATTGTGGACAGCCTTGCAGTGCATCAGCCCTAAAAGTCAACTGCCAGTGGAGGCTTTGGCTGTAATGTGCATTTTTTTTTTTCTCACTAATTGTCTTTTCTTGTTAATGGGAATTCTGGTTTGGAATTAGAAAGGCCAGAAGATTGGTTAGTAATCCTATCTGCACTAGTATATTCACCATGGAAAGACGTGGTCTGCTAGATTCTCCTCCTCTAGCTTGGACAGGAATAAGCTTCTCACCCCCACTCCTTAAATTTCCCTATTGGCCCTAGCTAAGGGGAGCTTTTTCAATCATAGCTTCTCCATCCACAGCTGCCAAAAATGTCATGAATGACATAAGAATGGAACAGGAGTAATTGACAGTAGCAGCAATTTAACTATGAATTAAGACTATAAGGAAGGGTGTGAAAAAGCATCATTCTGTTCCGTGTCCTTTGGGGAAAGGAGTCCCTGTGCTTGCAATAATAATTGCTTGAACAGTCAGTTTGCAGTTGTACTCCATCCTCACACAGTCATTGCTTTCCCTCTGTAGACTTTCCATCTCCTTGCTCCTGCTTGCAGCTTTCTATCAAACTTTGCAGCAGTTACCAGAGTTCTTCAATCAAAACGAAGCCCAAAACTTATTAATAAGCAACTTAGATAAATTACATGAAGAAGACTTGTAGGCTGCCAGCACCTTGGTGTCCAGGGCAACTCTTTTCAATGGGAGGAAAGTTAAATCCCTTGTGCTAAGAAGAAGCTGTTGAGATGCCGCTTTGCGGAGGAGACAGAGATAGGAGCTGGTTTCCCCAGCATCTTCCAATTTTCTGTTCCTCATTCTGGCTTCAGAAAATCTGCCTACACTGTCTCTTAGGCCAAAGTGATATAGTTCTTGATCAAAAAGATTTTAGAGAGTGTTCAGTATTAGGCTTATTCTTTAAGCCCAACTTGTGTTTTTTGGAGACTCCTGATATATGAGTGACATCACAGTGATTCAGTCAGTCTGGAAAAGTGCCCATCCAAATCTCTCATCTTCAAAACATTATCACCAGCAGCAAGGAGCTAACAAAACTACAAGCTCAAGCCTGAATGCCTGGTAACGTTAAAGCTCTTGGTTATCACACTTTTCTTTGTAAAAAGTGTGATCTGTCWTCAATGACGCAAACATGTCAGTGAGATGCATCTGTTCTCCCCACCTCCCTGCCATTTTTTTTGTTTGCTTGATGTTCTATCTGACTGATACACAGATATGCTTTTTTCCTGTTCAAATTCAGGACTTTTTTCCTTGATCTTTGTGTAAATTCAGGACACAACCAGCTTTCCTTCACGATGGTGGAAACCTAGAGGAAAATGCCCTGACAGTTGCAGTGTTGGAGTGGCACTTGTGAAGGGTTTGCTTCTAGTGGTGATACTGATTCTCTCCTGGATCCTATGCTCATCATTTAATATGCCCACAGTTTTACTCCCATCTCCCTCCCCCTCTTATTCTCTAACTTAAAAGCCTCTTTTTGGACAGGAAATGTCTCTCATTAAGCTGACTCACTTGGAGCTTCACACAGTCCTTATACACAGGGAGATTTTCTTCAACCAGTCTTACAAGGATAATTTTGTGCAAGTTTCCTTCCTTTATTGCAATTAAAATAAGCCATACTAATCTCAAAATAATTCTCTCTTCTCAACTCAGCTGCTCGTAAGGGATCCTGCTGATTCTAAAGTCTGCTTTAGCAGGCTAAGCAATCCTGCGGAGACCCGGGTTAAATAATCATTCCTGTTGAGTATTCCACCTCCATCTTTCCTGGTGGTTGGTGCTCCTTGCTGCTTCCCATCTGCTGGGCTTCCTGCGGCTACAACTTGAATGCCAATGTCACTCCATCCCCCATGGGGATCATGCTGATACTGACTCGCGTATCCCTGAGAAGCTTCTCGTTGAGGTGGTGAATGCTCTGCGTTGCCAAGTCGTCCTTCCTTGGTTTTAGCACCCTTCCACCCCAAAGGACCTATCAAGGAGAAAGGAATGTCACATACCTCACTTGTTTCAATATGCTGCTTAAAACGCAGTGTTTTGGAAAAGTCCCTCAATCCTCGCTAAAAGATGCGACCAAGTATCTCTCACTTTCTAGTGCTTCCTGACATGAGGCTCTCATCAAGCGGGAGTGGGAGTCCTCAGAATCAGCTGATATTTGTACTTCTAGTGCAGATTAAAAGCCTCCCAAAAGGAAATATGAGGAGTTGCAGGTATTTTTAAAAGCCCCTCTTAAGCTGCCACCRTAACCCTGAATGTGTCTGAAGCTCAAGTGTTCTTTGTTACTAGCAAAAGTTATTAATTGATAATTTAGTAGTTATTTGTAACAGGTAGCACATTAGGTGTGTATATACTGTATGCAATAGAATAAGCACTATAAGGAAAAATGGGATACTGTGGAGCATCCTTCGTAATGAGCTGTGATAAGCTTCATAATTAAAGCGTGTYTTTTTAAATATAAATTTAGCAATTTATTGCTTATATTTGGTTTTCTTTCTTGATGTTGCACTAGTTAGTATTAGTTAACTTTTTAATAATTTATGTTGAATTTTAAAAACYTCCTCTGAGCAACAGGGGAAGTTGCATTTGCCATTGAATTGCAGGTCAGAAATCAAGTTATTAAAATCCCAGGATGGCTACCCCTGCTTTTCCAGAGGCCAAACGCAGAGGGTGTGTGCACTGTACTACTACTTCTAAAGCWGCAGTAAGCTTAATGCTTAAGATAATGTAAATGAGCAGTACTTACATTATCAATCGCTATTATTCCCCCTTTCTTTATGAGGCGCAGGCATTTTTCATAGTACTCGTTGTAGCTCTCCTTATCAGCATCAATGAAAGCAAAGTCAAAGGTCTCTCCTTCTCCAGCGGCCAGTAGCTCATCTAGACGGGCAACAAAGTGAGTTGTTACAGCCTGGTTAACACTGTAAAGGCAGAAATCATTGCTCTGTGACAAAGGTTTCATTAAGGATTTTTGGTACCTTGACCAAGCAGGCTAGTCCTCCATGGCTAATTACAGGAAAACTTTATCCTGTGGAAAACACCCTGGAACCTACCAAGTTCTGTCTGCTTGGAAGAAGGTCACGGAGCAGTTCTAAACATGCGGGATACAGCTGGGAGTGCTGAATGGCGTGGGAAAACCAAAWCAAGCAGTTGGACACTAGCCACGCTTGACCCCTTAGTTTACTTCTTGGTCTGCAGAACCCTCTGTCCTAGGAAGGAGGAGCCACCGCTGCAACCTTCTGGGTTTTCCTGCTGCAGCCCTGCTGGGCGGGCTCTCTTTATACTGGATTCCCCACCATGTAGCTGATGAGAGCCCTGAGCACCTTGTCCATCTGTACCTTGGTACAGACGGAGGGCCAAGGAGAGTCCAGATAAACTCATCAGCTACTTGACTTGCTTAATCCAGTCTTAACACCTTGAGAGGGCAATTCTCCAGCATTCATGGGTAGCCTCTTCTACCTTCACAACTAATAGTTTTCTTTTTTCCCCAAATACTCAAGCTGAAGGACCTTTGCTGCAAATGACCAACTACYTCCCCCATTCTTAACTATTTTGGTTTTAAATTTCAGATTTTATCTTCTCTGCCCTATTGCTTCTCTTGTCTCGACTGAGAAAAGTAAAAATGTCACTGCCTTTCTAATGCCCTTATGTGATCTTGCCATGTCCTACATGTCAAGTTATTGGGATATAATTCAACATTTATACCCTGAAGTTTTATCTCTGCTTCTGTATTTTGCTGCACCTCAGTTGTTTTAGAAAACTGTCTGAATATACAAATGCTTCCTGAAAATGGACATAAGAGAAAGTTGTCTTTGTCCAATTAATCTGTTTTAAGCAGCTTTCCCGTAAGCAGGAGCTGCTGACAATAGTACTTGTTAGATTAAACGAGGCGATGGACAGAACAGGGGAGTGACTAGTGCAGCCCATGRCACAGGTATAAGAGGTTCCTTCTTCTCCCCTGGTGTATAGAAAGRCAGAGCTTTGGGGTGAGGGTGTATGGATATGTATATTTAAAACCATTTTATGCAAGAGARGCTGTCCCCTTGTTAGAAAGGGGTCTCAACCACTAGTATATTTGGTGTTGGATTTAATCAACATAATATTGGTTTCTTAGTGTTTAAAAAAAAAAAAAAAAAGCCTTTGGATACTTACCAAGCGTTTGAACTGCTGGCTTAATTCGTAGGTCAATTTTATGGTCTACGCCTGCCTATGAGAGCAAAGAGCAGAGCTGATGAAAGCAAGAAATGATGCGACAGTGGGTTGTGCTCAGCACTGACTGCCGTTCAGACTCTCTTTTCTGTTATTGCTACGTTCCAGAGGGGACTTAAGTTGTCTTTCCAAACATGATGCCTCAACCCCCTTAAAGAACAGGAATGCCAGGGGGTGACTGGGCAAGCCTGAGATCCCCCAAATCCCTGGATGCACAGCTGTCCCAAATATAAAATGGGGAAGGTGCCACTTACCTCCTGCCACAGAGGCTTTCCAATTTTGGCATAGTCCTCGTTTATATCACAGGCGATAACTCTGCCATTATCCGGCAAGACAAGGGCCATGTTCAAGGTGTTGTATCCCGTGAAAACACCTAGGCAAGACCATAGGAGGCATCAATACTTACATACTGTGACAATGTGATAATTAGTGAACTACAAGGCTCCCCTCAGGAATAAGAATCCCGGAAGACTCAAAGATGGAAAGCTGTTAATGAGCTTGAAAAGTTTTCCAATAATATTTGGTGAGTGGGAGGTTTAAGGGTTTTTTTTTAATAAACCTTTTTGCAAAGCTTAATGTTGGCTTTTTSCAAAACTTCACACAGAAGAAAAGGCTAGTTCTGTGTTTCCAAGGAACTTTAAATGTGCGGCTGAATCCCATAGGGAAGGRCCTGGACCTGTCCAAGAGTGGAACAGCGAGGCTTCCTCAGCCTTAATAACAGGCTGAAGATGAACAGGACAGGAGGGAGTCCGGGCTTGGCAGCTCAGCAGGGATTTGGCTTTTGGAGGTCCAAGGAGCACCAAGGAAAGTGGATTGGTGGTAGGGCCTGTGCAGCARACTGTTTTCTTCCTGCATGGAAGTGATGCAGGAAAATAAGGGGCACCTTGGCCTGTGGCTGCTGGCTGGCGTTGGAGACCCAGGTGGTGTTGGTTGTATTTGCAGATACTCTCTGAAAAAATTAGACCTTCCTGGGTCACCGGGTGCACAGATAAACCAAATGGCAAATAAGGACAAATCAGACATGGCTTGAAAATTCTGTTTGCCCAAATGTTTGCTGAGACARGGATGCAGGGCTGTGTTGTGTTTGGAAATTTGATAGGAGGCAAGGCTGGATTTGGGGAAGCACTGCCAGGAGCCTTATTCTAGTGCAGGGAGGACCAAGTCGCATACTTTTACCTATTTCAATAACTTTCTTGGCTTTGATAAGTTTGACCAAATTTGCCATAAGCTGAGCCTGGTCACAGGACACCATCATGTTACTCCAGGGCTGGTCGGCAGTGAGCTGGAAAGGGGGAAATGGACACATGAAGATGAACACCAAACAGAACCCAAAGCCTCTAATATCCCGGAGGGAGAACAGCRGTGCTCCCGTGGGCGAACGCGGATCACACAGAAGGGACGTCCTGGGAAGGGTAAGCGTTTGGTACCAGCCCTGGGCAYGGCTGAAAGGGCCAGCCGGGACACGGGATGGATGGAGACACAGAAGTGAAACTGGGGCTGGGAAAGGGGGGAGTACTGACCAGTCGCAGCTTCTTCAGCATGGGGTGCTCCCGCAAGGAGTGATCCAGGATGTACTGCCAGAGAGGGCTGCTTTTCCCCAGGAAACCCTTGGATGATTTGGGCGTCCCAAAACCTAAGGAAGGGAATCTCCTACCTATTTAAAAAAAAAAAAGGGGGGGGGGGAGCGGGCTGCAGTTTAAGCTCCACGGAGAGGTTCGCGCGGGTCAGCCGTGTCGTCCCCGTGCTGCGGGGGGTAGG
>NW_020454150.1:1119085-1155427 GCF_003342845.1 Nothoprocta perdicaria | reverse complement strand
GTGCGGAGGCCGGCGCGGGAAGCGCCTCGGCCGCGGTGCGCCCGCCCCGCGGGTTCCCGCTGCGGAGCTCCGCGCCCCGGCGCTTCCCTGGCGGGGCCGGGCACCGCGGGAGGCTGCTGGGCTGCGTGGCTCGTAGCGGGCAGGAGAGCTGGTCGTGTCGTGGCAGATAAGCGTCTGGCAGTTCGCTTTTAAAACGTGTTTGATTTTTGGAAGGCTGTGAATATTATTAGGGTTTTTTTTCTTTCTCCTTCGTCATAGCTTCATTTTCAGTTTCCTTTTGTTTTTCTTATACACGAGGGCGTTTCGTCCCCTCTTGGAGGAAATGCGTTATCAGGAAGCCGGAACGCGGCAGTTTGCAGCCAAATAAAACAGTCCCGTGGCAGGCAGCCCTTGTAACTGCGGGGCCGTAAATCAGATTTGCGGCTCCGCGGCTCCATCGCGTGCCGGTTCTGTGCAAGTGCAGCGCGACGGGCGGTCCCTGCGGGAAAGGGCCCGGGAATCGCGGACACGTCCTGCCCCCCTCTCCCTTGGCGATCCCGGGGAGCCTCAGGTCTGTGCCATAAAGACAAGTAGGATTGCTGGCAGGCTTTGCGTTAAACCTGCGCGTGGACCTGGCTCTGATTCCTTGCTCTGTGACAGTCACCTGTGGTGACGGTGATAGGAACAGTTCTGCCGTGTCAGTGTCTTAGGCCATACACCATTAAAGGAAGGTGAACCTGAGCTGATAGAACTCCTTGAGTCTTAGAACTGCAAAAGAACTAATGTTCACCAGCTAGAAAGGAGGGAGATACCTGCTCCTCTTTGGGCCATCATGGTTTCCACGTTACCTGGTTCTGTGGTATATCCAGTTCCGGAAGCCTCAGCTGTGCAGCGGTTCCGATGCCTGCTGGCAACATGCCGTGGTTGGTTACTTTAGTGCCTCAGCGTTTTGGTCTATAGCTGCCTATGGCTTGTGCCGTGTCACCTCTGTACTAGCTGTGTCACCTCTGCACTAGCTGGGAGTAGAAACCATGTTCTGTGGCTACGTGGGCCTGGGAAGCAAGCAGTGCTGCTGCCTGTATCCACATGGCCACAGCAGCTGTGCAGCTTCCCCACRAGGTCAGCGGTTTCCTCCATGTTGTGTCCAGTGTTTGTTGCCCTGGAAAGYGCCTGGAGTTCCAAGGACAGGTTGCCAGCACCTCCTTCAAACTGGAGTAAGAGGCGTGATCTCGTCTGTCCAGCAAAGGAATAGGGTGGGAGGATTCAGACTGGACCTCAGGGCACGTGGATCCTCATTTAAGCACTAGCTAATAATCCATCCCATGGCTTCTCAGTCGCTGTGTAACCAATGTCTGTGATTGCCAGTTTTGCGCTCCAGCCTTTTTGACAGGAGCGTTCTTGTACGTGGGAATGTGGCTCAGAAGCCATCTTGCTATCGCCTACCTGGGTAAACTTGTGCTAGAAATGGAACATATTTTAACCTCTCTGTGTCAGTTCCTTGAGCCCAGCCATGTGTTCTGACAGTCTGCGCCTTCCAGGATGTACGTGGTGTTCTGGGTGCTGCTAATGTGCAAAATAAGACATCTTGCTTCGCTCACTGCTGCTCTGTAGAGGAGGAAAATCTGCGTGGGCCACTCGGCTGCTCAATCCTGGGTTGTCTGCACTGGGATTGAAAGCCAAATCTGGCAACATGCGTGCTAAACCATAGACCAAGGTGAATATAGATGGCTCTGTTGAGAGTAATGTTCCCTCTGTGATAGAAAATCATTGCACATCGTAGACACCATGAGGGACTTTGGTGTGGATGAGTTTGAATGGCACAGCTCCCTGGTAACTCTCTCTGTGCAGGTGTTGAAATTATATTGGTTTGCAGCTGGAAGAGTTCAGCAGGGCTGTCGCTCATGACTAAAAGTGTTTCATTGAGGCARATATTGCTGGCATGGGTTCATACATAATAGGTGGTTACTTGTAACCTTGTTACCCACATTGTGAGGATAGCATGAGGTCACCCAGGCTTCTAAAATACACTTGCACAAAATGTTGAGAAGCAAGTAGAGTGGAAGTGCAACACACCTACTTCAATGAATTGGGTGAGAGTATGTTCAGGGTCTCTGCATGCCCTAGAGGAAGAGGAGTCAGTGTTGTCTGGCCTCAAAAACACGAGTATATGATAACTGTCCATTGACAGCACTGGAAGTGTGAGGAGCAGTTAGGTTGTAATCATTAGCATGGTTCTAAGTAACCTAATGTCAAGTTTTTTTTTGGAGGAATCAGAGCAAAAACGTTTTAAGGAGACTTACTGAGGAAGGAGAATGAGGTTTAGAGCTGGTGATGAGAAGCTTATTTAAAATAAAGAGTGCAGAATATGTAAAAGCTGAAAGAAGAGGACCCAAAGCAGCAGAATGCATTTGTTTACTCATATGGCCAGAGTAGTTGCTGAAAATGATCTTAGAGTATTATGAGTGGATGAGATCTGAACAGTACTGGATTTGGGAAAAGAAGTTGCAGAAATCCAAGTGATGAAAGTTTAGACCAAGTTTTTAGGTGTAAAGATGAACAGAAAAAGTCTTTTTGGTTAGAACTGAAACAAAACTTTTTGTATTTGTGCAAATGCATTTGTTTGTCATAGGTGTTGGTCTTATCTGTATTTATTTTATAACTTAGACACTGCATACAATAGTGTATAGTGAAGATCCAGGTGAATCAATCGAAGGTTACATATTTTAGAGGCTTGTRAAGGGAATTGCTGTTTTTATTTCCAACTGTGGTTTCTTTTCCTATTTTATTCCACTCTGATTTGGTCTCATCTTTGCTAGCTCCATGCCTGTTCTCTCTTGAATCTAGCTTACACTTAACTGTCCATTTTGCAGCTCTGTAATGCAGTGTTTGCCATTACCAGTATAACCCCTCTGACCTTAGAGATGCTCATTCCACACCTATCTGCTGTAGCAATTTTTTTGCCATGAGTGTTCATACGTCTTCTCAACTGCAAATCTTGGTACAGTAAGAATGGTGTAATCATTTTTTTATCTGTGATAAATCAAATTGTTCTCCCAAAATTTTCCTCAGATACTTGAAATCAGTAATTTGAAATAAGACTAATAGTTTCCCAAATACTCATCACTGCTTCCAAAGGCATCTGGATTTTTTATCGGACAAACTGTAAGTATCAAAGCTTCCTTTAATACGACTCATTATCCAGCTTGGAGGGTAATCACGAACACAGAGCGCAGACATGAACGACTTGAACCAAGTTGGTTCTGTTGCTTTCTCCCTGCTCAGCTGCCTCTATTGCATTCAGTCTTGTGTGGGAGCCTTTAAAGTATGACTTTCGATAACAGCCTGTAAAGGCTGTGGTACCTTCACATCTATTTCAAGGCTAAAGTATCAACATTTCACATGCGGCTGCTAAGAAAGCTGGTGATTCATGAGCCCATAAGCCTTAAGCCATTAAACTTGCAAACAGCGAATGGTTTAGAAATGGTTTTCAGCTAGAAGCATTTTGACATATTGGTAAATATTTTCAGGTCTTACTGGCTTACAGGCCAACATTTTGAATATATATGACTACTTTTTGCCATCTCATTACAAGACTAGGTTCAACTTTGGACATGCAGGTATCGTGAGGAGAGATAGCTCCTGCCAAGCCGCATAATTCCCAGTGCAAAGTAACTTAATGGCTTCTATGAAAATATCCCAGAAGTATCAAGGACTGTAAAACTCAAATTGAGCTTGACTAGGGGAGGCCTGGTAAAATAGCTCGTTCAATGGCTCGGCTTGACAAACTCAATGATAGAAGCAGTTCGCTTGACAAAGAGGGTTTGTCATTGAGCGCTGTGGTTCACAGGCACTTTGCATTTCTCAAAAAGGTGACAGACTCGTGTGAGTGATCACCTTGAGGTGGTGGCCTGGCCTCACGCTTTGGAAGCATTGCATATACAGTGTGACACGGACGCCTGCCGCTGAGGAATAAAACTCAGTGATAATTTGCTCCTGCAAATGGTCCCCGTATGATGGGAATAGGCACAAATTAGTGGAGTCTGTTGAACTACTTGTAAAGGCTGCTGTGATTCTTGGGATGCTCCAGCTAAGCCTTAAACTGTGTAATAAGTGAAGAAAATGAAGGAGATGTTAATACTTATAACCCTAACACATGTAATCAAGTAAGGGGAGAAGTGACTAAGTCAACCAAGGGTGTGATGACCTCTTCAGCCACACTCTACAATGCCTCTTTTTTTTTTTTTTTTTTTTTTTCCTGATACCTCAAGATATCTACGTTAAAGACCAACAGGTTGTATTTGTTCCATGGCATATACGTGAAAATAAGGTGGAGAGGCAAGCTCGCTTGGAAGTCCAGGGGCTGCTCTTTTCTCTTGAGGACCTTTGTGCTGGTGACTCCAGTGAAGGCAGGAGCAGAGCAGGCACAGCCTGGGGGCTCTTCTGACACCCCAGGAATGTGGCCAGGCTGAAAGGTGCGGGGAGCTGGGCCTAGTGTTGGGAAGGGCAGACGCAAATATGACTGCTCTGCCTGCATCAGAGGAAGAAACACCGGGAAAGCAGGAGGAAATCCGAGTTGCACGTGAGGCCTCCTGTATTCCCCTGTGCCCTCTTCTTTTTAATTAAAAGTCTGCTTGCAGTAATTGCCATGAACAGAACTCATTTTATTCTTTACATACATTCTGAAAACTGGTAATTGTTACAATTTTTATAGTTTTGCTCTGTTAATACTATTCATACTTTTTATTTATTCAGTTTTGTATTACTTTTAGTGTCAATAAAGAACTGTATAGATTTTTACATTCTTTCTTTTCATGCTCTAGGTTCATTCAGCTAAAACATTTTGATTTAAAAAGAAAATAACTAATGTCCTTTTAATATAATAAGTGGAACATTTCTGTTTAAATTCAGGAAGAGCCTTCTAGAAAAATCCCAAACTGGGTAAACTCTGAATTTTTGAGTGCCAACCCTCCCTTTGCTAGGGATACAGCTTCTTCACCATGGTATGTTACAGCTGCATTTTTTCAGCTTCCTTTTAGTGTCTTGAAGATTAGAAGATCCTTCTGCTCCAGGATGCTTGAATCATATTTTTGCTTTTTAATCGAACTTTCTATCCATTTTGTTTTAAAGAAGTCCCTTTCTTTCCTTTCGTTTATAGCCCGGCTGTGACTTCATAAGAATCTCTAACTGAACCATAAACTACCTTGGTAAATATCATTTTTCCTTGCAAGCTATATCTTACTGCAATGACCAAAGTTTTGTCATGTGCTAGATTAAGATGTCTGCCTAAAATCAATACTGCTGAGGTAACAACATTGGTTTCTGCAAGGCTCTCAATTACTTTCTCAGTTGTTTGTCATCGGAAGAATATATGATCAGTTGTTTCCCCTGCAGGCTATAAAACCAGCCTGTTCTCCTTTGATCACTTCTGCATACTTCACTTTTACTCTCCTAAGTGCAGCACAGATTTTTAGAGCCTTGGACCTATGAAGCAGCAAAATGATTCTTCTATAGTCCATTCCCAGTGATAATAGTTCTCCTGTACAAAGCACCATAAATATCCCTGGACAACAGCTGACTCTCTCTGGTTTCATTGCACAGTCAGTGCGGAATCTTCTCCTCAATCTTCCAAGCTCTTTGAAGAAATATCTGAGAGAAATGTATGTCCCTTTAMTTCAGTTTTCTCTTTGCATGTTGCATTCCCTGTTGTTCTCTGCTTCTTTCACAGGTAGTTGCTAACTCTTTATGTTTGTTCATTGGGGTAAAAGGKGCAGCTATAGAATTGCTAGACCTTTCTTCTTCCCCCCTTGTTTTATACCTTTGTGTGTGKGGGGGATGGCGTGTTTTTAAAAGGCAAAGTTGAGGTATTTTTATTTTTGTTCTTGTTCATCTCTTTTATCTGAAATAATTAGACTGTCCTTCCATGATGCCAGCAAAGACGCTGCTAGGCCAAGGGATGCTTGGGATCAGCCTGTTCATTTCATGTCATATTGGGAGCAACGGTAATGGGACAACTAGGCCTGCAGCTGGTTGTGATAAATATTCTCAACTCAAGAAGAGTCAAGTGCTTCTCTAAGTGCAGATATTGAGATAGCGGGCAACTTGCAAAAGGAAAATTGAAGCTGTGGTCCCATCAGATCAGTGAAATGAAGCTGCCCTTACTGCCTCTGGATTTGGACACGTGCTGTTTGTGAGGAAAGAAAGCCATGGTGCAGAGTGAACAGTGAACCTGTTATTTTGGTACAAAAGCTCTGATAAAAAGCATTAGAATTGGGTCTGCTCACCTGTAACGTAGCATCTAGGGGGTGTGTGGGAGAGGAGGTTGCGATGGCTAGTGTGAATATTTGGGTTTCAAGGACATGCAGGATACGTAAGAACCAAAGCCCTGGCAAAGCCTTAGTGACACATTTTACAGTGCAGAGCAATTTTGCGGTTAGAGAGCTGTTATGTTTCCTAACRTGGTATTTGTAGCTTGTTTTAAACAGTAACTATTGTTACCGAGTCCTCGACTGTGGCCCTTAAAACCCCAGATGCCACCCAGCTGGCAGGAACCGTAATGAGCTTTTCCGTGGTCTCCTGGTTTGTTCATCCCGGCGCGAGTGGCCAAGGCCGGCGCRCCTGGGAGCCGGGCCAGGAGTGGGATAGGGATGCAGCTGCTCGCCTGTCTCGCAGCTTTAGGGAACATAGGCAATTACTTGGGGCCATACAGCCTCCCCTGAAATGTCTGTTGGAAAATCAAAGCTGTTCGGCTGCTATCAGGTCTGAGACAGCGTCTCCGGCCAATAGCTCCTTCAGCCTAGCTGCAGTCTCGTTCGTGGTCTGTTTAGCTTCTTGATGTTTATGTGCCCGCAGAATTATTGTATGCCTAAAATAAGGCATGAAACGTGGGCTGGGTGTTTATTGAGCAGTCAGCTTGGAGCTGGAAGGGCCAGCGCTATAATGGACCAAGTGTTGTGTTGTCCCATAACAACCCTAGGAAATGTGAGGCTTGCTGCTCCTTCACRAGTCCATTAATCTTCCGTTGGTTTCTGTATTGACACATCTTTGAAAGTTGCAGTAGTTCTTCTGGTGCTAAAATAAACTTGCAGACCAAAATATTAATCATACTTGAAAGTCTGGCTCTGGTTTTGGGTGTTGAATTGGATCTGTTTCCTGTCTTACAGCTCAGAAGTGGCAACCGGTCTGTTCTTAATGGACAGATGAACTACAGGAAAAATCTACGATGGGCAACTTTGACGTGCTGAAAGAAGTTTTACCTTCTGTTTTCAAGTCATGCCTGTAGAGCAGAGAAGGCTACAAGTCTACAGGGTATAAATATTAGGAAGCAAAAATTTATTTATTTTTATGTGTCCCCTGGCAGATTTTGATAGACTATGGGAATCCAGGAACGCTTTGAAATTCTCTAGAGCCTTGAAAGGTTTAGCTGTACTCAGAGGATGCTGAGAGCTCCTGGTATAAATTAGTATATATAAAAAAAAATTTGCTTAAATGTGTGTGGGGTGCTTCTGAATCCCTGGAAAAGACTGCTGCTTGATGGTTGTTTCAGGGTGAGGCCATGTGTTTTTCTGTTTTATTCTCTAAAATACATCAAACTYGAGCAAAACTGCTCCCTTCCTTTCTCCATGTCCAATAGAATTGCAACCAGGCATTTGTCACTGCTATTCTTCTAAGAGAAACACAGATTTTTGTAGGGCATTGAACCCATGCAGAAGCAAGATGATTCTTCTGTAGCCAGTTCTAAAGACAACAAATAATTTTTGAGTGAAGTGTTTTTAGTATCCACAGCACAAAACAGAACCTGASAGATGTAGGAAGAGTGAAGTAGAAAATCTTGTTTCCTTTTGCTACATTTCCTCTTGTAAGAAGRCATTTAGTTTCCTGCTAAGTCAGTGCAGCGCCTCAGCGTTCGGTTCCTCTAAGATGTCCCCTGAAGCCAAAACTCTGCTTSCAGCATTAGCTGGTGGTGACTGTCACCATGTGCTGCACTGTGCCCAGGGTTCTGCTTTTCTCTCTTTCCGTTTTTCCCCCGTTACCCCTCGCTCTTCTTTCTGAGACTGCAAAAGCCCTTCAGAGTATAGAGTTTGGTTTTCCTTTTGTCTGTTCTAACAGAAAATTGTAGGTGGTTGTAGCCAATTGGAGTGGCCTTATATGCAGTTATGCATTTGCAATTGCTAAGRCAGGTTTAAAGAGAAAACTTTTAAAGAGCTCATAGAGATCCGATTTATCCAGTTGGCTTGCTTAACATGTGTTGTATGAGTGCTTTCTTGCAGGTAGTCATAAGAATTTCATAATTTGAAAGGCAAATCTTTAGTTTTAGGGTTTTCACTGATGGAGTTTCCAGTAAGCGATGAGAATGCTAAGGAGCAAGTGTCCTTTCCCTTTCAGGATGATAACTCTGTGATGCTGCTTCACTCTGAACCTGCTTGGCGGGCGGCTTTCTCTGACATTTGCACATACCTCTGAAGCCTGAATAACAGTTGCTACTATTAGTTTGTTCTTTATTTTTTATACATATGTAGCATATTTTATTCTTGTATAAAGCAGCAGGATCCTGTTTGCATTGTGTGTTTCTGAACTACCTTTTGCTAACCTCCATTATTTCTTCTCTGGAGATGCTTTTGCTGCCCTTGAGGAGGTCAGCGATGCCCATTTCACATCTGCTGCGCTGACAAGCAACCAAATGTACCTTGTGGCTAGGGGCTGGCACTTTGGCAGCGCGGAGCTTCCAGCTCCCACCCTTTCCCAATGAGATGGGATGAATAGCAGAGCTGGGCTGCGTTGCTTGCTGGCATACGGGTTAAGCACATGGGCTGCACATGAGTCTGCTCATCTAAAGTTGTCCCTTCAGATCACTGCCCAGTTTTCTGGCATAGCCTTCTTGGAACAGAGCTTGGCCTGCTCTTCGCCCTTTCTCTTGGCAGACTTCTTTTTTTGTTTGCTTTTTTTTTTTTTCCTCTCTACTGATTTTCTGGTGTGCATCTTGAGCAGTGGCACTGGTGGATGATGGTGAATTGTGGACAAAATGTCGTAGACTCGGAGTGGTGGCAGCGGCAGAGGGCAATGTGTAAAGGGGCAAASTACACCTTAATCCCTGTCTTCACGGGAGGCAGATTTGGGAAGAGGGATTCTCTCTCYCTTTCTCTTCCTTTTTGTTTTCTCTTGTCCTTTTCAGGCATGTGAGAAGGGAATAAGCCAGAGCCATAAAGGCAGGGCCAGGTTGGGGTRGGTAAGTGCCTCCACCTGCTGTAAAATTCAGAGCAGCTTTTACGTCCTTGCCTCCCCTTACCCTCCTCTGGAGAGTCACTCTGCCACTCGGAATAGCTTGCTTGAAAAKGCATTGGAAGCCGTGAGCGTGCCTCGACTGGGGACGTTCTTTGCTGCCTTCCTGCCCTTTTCTGGACCAGAAGAAGCTTCAAGCCCTGACTGATGGTTTCAGTCTTTATGGTGCTTTCGTTGTAGCCCTATGAAAAACAGGGGTAGGTAGAGATGGTTAATGAAAGCACCTGTTCATGTAATTGCCTTTCCATCCTCTTCCCATGTCCTCTGTGTTTGTTTCAGTCCCCTCATTATGTCTCATTTTAAATTAGGGCTGTGATGACTTTTGGGGACAAAACTGCTTTGTGCTCTGTGCACACTTGCTTGCCTTCTGTGACTTTATTCACTTCGTGCGGTCACTGAGTCCTTGATCAGGAAAAAGGCACAAACTATTTCTCTTGCCTAACTCCTGTGCTGGGCCCGTGCACCCACCCAGACCTCGTGTGTGCAGCAGCGCTGGTCGAGACCTTCTGTGACACACAGCAGCAGAGACCAGGGAGGCTGTCACCTCCCTGTCCTTCCCTCCCTTCCTTCTTCACCGGTGGCTCCATCAGCCATCTTGTTTCCAGGGCTGACACTCAYGCGGGGAAGTTGCTCATCTGTTGAGGGGTGGGTGGGTGAGAGGAGAGGGTGATCTCCTGGGGAATGGTGGTGGGACCGACAGCTTTGCCGTCCCTCGCTGTGGGGACGGTGCTGCCGGCAGGACCAAGGCCTGGGCTCCTCGGCGTTTGAGYGCAGTGCAACGCGGGGCTGTGCGAGGGAACAAGAGCAAGGAGCACAAAGGCACCAGTCTCCGTGGACCAGTGTCTTGTTCCTTAAGCAGCTGGAACGTGACGGCAGGGTGTAAAAGGGGTAGCCTGCATATTTCATACTGGCGGGGACTGTAAAAGGGGGCCTGYGGTACAGAATGAGGATCCGCTGTGACAGAGTATTCGCAGCACCTAATGCCTTCATATAAAAGTCCTGTCTCTTCTCGTGACAGCCTGGAGCCTCCCTTTCCTTCCCTGGCTTTCCCGTAACCCCCGTCTAAAGCCTCACATGGGCTGTGTGGGGTGAGGCTGCTTGGTGGGTGCYTAGGTACAGACCCCATGGGTGCTGCTGTGTGCACCTACTGGGTGACCTTTCTTTTCAGTTTTCTGAACTGGCAGTGATCCAGTTACCTCTGCACTGCTCTGTGGCTTGTGCTAAGGTGCTAAGCAAGGACTCGAGTCAGTTATGGCCATCAGCATGTGGTGTTACTTTTCATCAGCGTGTCTCATCAGATGGAGTTATCTCCACCTAACTATCCCTTTTCCAGATACGCTTACTATAGACTGCTTAAGTACTCCTGTCTTTGCAGTTTTATTCACACTAACCACAACATGGAGGGAGTTGTTAAATGTTTTCTGTGCCTCGATGCAGAGGAGGCCTCACTCCACAGCTGAAGGAAGAGACTCTCTTGTTTGGGTTGTCTGTTGGTTCAGTGCTAAGTGCTCTGCTTGTCTGAGGTGTATCAGGGTACCCTGATGGGCAAACTTTGGAGACACAGCAGCTAACTTTGCAGCATTTCATTGCATGCCTCTGTAATGAAGTTAGGCAGCTAAAATTTGATGATAGTCTTTGTCAGTCTCTCTTTGTATGCTGTCTGCTTCCTTGATCTGAAGCATCAGCTGTAGTCTCTGATGGTGTTAGCTCTATCACATCACATCAGTTTGCTTCCTTCTCATGTCTGCTCTGGGAGCATATGCTCAGTTGTGACGCTGATGACTGAAACGGTGCTTCCTCCTTGGGGAAGGAATTACTAGTGCTGTTTTTCCACATCCCTTCTGAACTGGCTAATAAGGCACATTTCTGTTGTGCCGCAGCTCTGCTTTTGATCAGCTTGTGGCAATACCTTATCTCAAATCACAGGCTACTCTGCAGCAAAGCCATTTCCTGGCTCTTTGGCAAGAGGAGATGTTAAGTTTTCACAGTTAATAGTTGTGATGGCTTATGGAGATGGGAACAGCTTATGTCAACTTGTGATGATTCAGCCTGGTTCCTGATCTACCTAAGATCTTTTCTTAATATGGTTCCTTGATACGGTTCCATTCTTCTTCACTGAGTCTTGGGCCATGCACAGCTTAAAATGTGCAGAAAGAACCTGCTTCCAGAACAATTTGACACTTATACTTCAGTATCAGTGAAGAACAATGAAGTGATAGCCCTAGACACCRTTGTTTTCCACTGGAAATTTTCAAGAAGAAACTTCAAATAGATGTCTCATACAGCCGCCATGTGACAGCGGCAGTGTGCTTGTTCTTAGGACAGTCACTTTCTTGCAAGCTTTAGCAAATGAAAGAGCTCATGGTGCATCCCAGCAGCTTGTTCAGAACCGGCTGGCACCCCCTTCAATGTGGTCCCACTTCTCACGTGTGAGGACCATGGTGGCCTGCAGGTAGCCAGAAGGGCAGGTGCGTAATGGAGGATCTGGAAGCCGAGTTTCTCCAGGATGGACATGGTGAGCAGTTGGTCAGTGCTCGGCACAGTGTGAATCTCTCCCAGGTCACTGCCCTCGGCAGAGCTGACACGTTTCCCCGCGCTAGGCTGCCCTGTGTTGAGTRGAGATCTGCAGGCATCTGTAGAACCAATATCTCAAACCTTTGCTGACAAAACACCTCAGGGAGTGGGAAGATGGATTGGGCTGGGGGTGATTTATAAGTGTTAAATTATCAAGTTACACACATAATAGGAAACTATAAACTACAAAACACATTTTGTATGTTGGGAAAAGTGAAGCTAGCCTGAATATGAAGGAATAAAMGCTGTCTGTATTGTGTAGCGTTTAAAACACTATTAGAATATATGAAAATCAGTACGTTACCTGTCAGCCAAGAGTTGCTGATTCCCATATGAGGCAGGATACTACAGGTCACTCAGCTTTAAACTTGAAAACCAGACATCATCGTTATTTTGAATTGTAACTTGGGAGAGCAGTCGGCTTGCAAAGGCTGAATCACTGAAGCAAATATTAGTTTGTCAGCAGAAATGTGCAAAAGYTTTTTGGGAACTCGGAGTGGCATCCTGCAGGGATCTAGCAGGATGCAAGGAGGAGCCAGGCATRGAGGCAGGCAAAGACCTGAACTGTCCTCATGGTTTTAAATCCCAGTAAGAAAAAGGTGTCCTTGAAGATCATATGAGAAACTTACAGTAAAGTTAAGTGCAGATCTAAAAGCTGGGCTCTCTGTTTCTTTCTTTGCTTTCTGAAAATCTCTGTTACTGACACTTCAATTCCATGTTCTCTAAGCCTTCCAGAGTCAGGCAGTTTCTCAGGAAGAGTCAGAGTTTATAAATTGTCACACAACATCAGTGTTCTAGGTCTCCTTATTTGCTTAAAATCCATATATATATATATCACATATATACATGCACACACACACGCACACATATAATTTGCTTCAAATCCTTACAGCTAAGTCTCCTTATTCTCTAGGTTTGTGACCGACTCATAACTAGAGCCACCTTTTTCTTTTCATGAACTATGGGGAAAAATTGAATAAGCTACAAAGGAGAAAGGGAATATTCTTTAAGTAAGAAAGCAACAGCCAGGCAAATCCCAGCTGCAAAGAGGATGCTCAGCCATTGCCAGAAACATTCCAGTCTCTAATTGAAAAGCATCTAGTCTACAGCCAAGCTGGCTCTGGAGGAAAGCGGAAAATGTTTGATCTCAGCTGTGTTACCACCTGTATCACGCCAGGGAAGTTAAATGCACTGAAAGAGCTCCACCTACCATTGATTTTATTTCTGCAAATGAAGAATGGGCTGATAAATAGCTGAGGAAATGAAGTAGCAGTGGGTAAGTGGGCACCCTACCATAATCTCTCTTTTTCTGTCTGGAGCTGCTAACCCTGGCACTATTAAGAGATGCTACTTTGCAGTAATGGCAGTGCAATGAAAGTGAGTCATGGGCCAGGTCCTGCCATCTGAGGTAATGTGATGGAAATCTGAGATACGGTAAAATCATTTAGAAGCAGGAGAAAAATCCATTGCTTTGAGGGCTTCAGCACTTGCTATTATGTTCCTTCCCTCCCCATGCTAGTGTTCATTTCCAGGAGACGTCCTTACATTGAAATGGCTTGGAGGAGGCAGAGACGAGGCAGTGCCGCGCTGGCCTGCAGGGTGAAGCCTGCTACACCCGAGCCATTGTGCAAAGCAGGATGCCCATTGCTGAAACSGGCACGAAAGGGCATCAAAACATCATCTATGGAAACCCCTGGAGAGAGACACAAGAGAAGCCTTTGGCCCCTTTGGCTGAGCACAGAGACAGTGTCCCAAGGTGTTACTTGAACGCGCTTTTGTGTCTTGGGGTGCCAGCTATGGGCCGGTGTTCTTGAGTTAATTCCCTGGGGTCTCTCACTGCAAACACTGTAGAGAGTTACCTRAGCCATGAGAGAGAGATGAAAAGAAAACCGAAGAGACAGAAACAGCTAGCCTAGCATGTGGCAATTAAGAGCATAAAATAATGAATGAGTGGCATTAGTTTAAATTGAGTTAATCAGATTGGGCTGTTCAATGGGATACTAAAATCTACAAGAATCAATAACCGCAGAACTTTTGTGTATCAGCTCAGATGATGTATCCTGACTGACTAGTGCATGTAATCGGTCATTGTCTAAGGCGCTTGGCACCAAGATAAAAAGAAGCAAGTGAAATGAGAGGAATAACAGCTCCAAACCCTTAACCGTAGATGGAATGGAGCTGGAGTGTAATTGAGTTGTTGCCAGGTATGTGAGCTGGCCCAGCAGGGTCTCTGTGCACAGATGGTTAAAGCTGCTTCCCTGGGCGATTTGGGAGGACTGGGGAAAGGCTGCAAATGGGCTGGTTGAAAACATCSTGTCAAAGCAGTGCGACACCAGGTAATGGGCTCCTCAATAAAACGTAATTTTTCATTAGAAATGTAATTGTGAAATACCATACCACACGCTGGAAAGCCTGCTACAAAAGGAGGAGAGAGATGAGGCCGGGAAGACTCATTTTAAAACGACTSCAAAAAGCAGCTAGGACATAATACTAACAAGGCCACTCCTATAGTTTTTATCTTGCATTATTTTCAATTGTGCTAGCACCTGGATTTTGTAGAGGCCAGCGTTTGGGTTAAACATCTCCAATTGTTATTTCTGCCATGAAATGCAGGTAATGAGCGTCCAGCTTTTCTGAATTTAATATCTTTGGACCTCTCAGAAATCTCCGACTAAGCCCTTAGTGTCTGCTCTTTTCTTGCAGGCATCTTGAAGATATTTGGGTTTATCTGTGATGTGACCCTGAAGAGGTTAAAKGGACAAGTTCATAATTACTGTCATTTTGCCTGAATAATTCCAAAGTGACTATGTTTAATTTTTCCATAGTTTCTGTTCAAATCAAGCTGGCTTGAAGGAAKTGATGAAGGATGCCTTGGCGGGCAAAGGCAACTTATCCTGCACAAGAGTACTTTATTGTACACATCTATCAAAGAAATAACTGGCGTCCCAAAATGACACATGCTTTTCTCTGCCAATAAAGGCTCTGACTTGCCATGTCGGATTTGCTATATTATAGCAATGATTGCAGTATAACAACCTTGATGGATAAAACGTCATCCAACCTTTGGACTTGGACTTCTAGGTCATGAGTTTAAAACTGGAGACTGTTCATACCAAGTTACGCTTCCATCTTGGTCATCTAACCCTCTGCTTTTGCTGTTCTGCGTCGCTAGTGCCTGAATCCCCGTGTGCTGCAGAAGTTGCATTGCCTGCTTACTGTACACATGGCGCTCTTTTCTCTGATTTGCCTCGTTGGCTTTGCACTTTTGCTTGCACTCCTCTTCCCCTCTAATAGTTCCTATCTAGCGTTAACCAGAGCGCGCGTAAAATCCATCTCCGAGTAGGAGCGTTTGAACTTGATGGCGAGCGAATGACTGACAAGGCGCGAGGGTTTTTGTGTCAAGGCAGTGACCTGTCACTTGTTGGAAGAGCTGCTCGGCTCAGTGCTGTGCTTGCCTGAAAGCCGCCTGAGTGAAGAGCGTGCCAGATTCACCAAGGGATGGGATGCTGCCCRGTGCCTAGTGGCACCGCTGGGGACACTTGGATGTTAATGAGGAAGGGAGCGCTTTCCGCTGTGGAAATCGTGTTTCCGAAGGTTACCGGGTGCTTTATTAAGTCTACACTACGTAGACTGTATAAACTTTGGGTTTTGCCCTAGATATTGAAGTTGCAGTTTGCAGAGTGCTGTGGTCTAGAGAGCGTTTGCTGACCACAAGGTTTGGAAACTGCACGTAGAGGCAGCTAAAATGCTTTAAATGCCTCCGTGCTCGTGCTTCCTGGTTAGCAATTGGTGTAGGGGCCGCTGGGCTGTTAGGGAATTGCTAGCAGGAGGTGGGAAGATGTCAGGGAGGTTACGTCTCTATTACCGAGTTTTGCAATGTGAAAGATGCAGAGATGTGCCTGGAGTAAATAGCTGTAGTGTTGCGAGTACTGGGTGCACTCAGCTCTCGGCAGCACTGCCGTTAATTATCACTGCTTTTTGTGGGAATGCAGGCTGCAGATGGGCAAGCTCCGCTTTAAGAGCGGCGTCGATTTAAACTTATGAATCTAAACTATGGCCTCCATGATGCGTGGAGCACCTCTGGGAGGTTTGCTCGGAACAAGTTGGGTGGTGGGCTCTTCACCACGATGMTGCTTTGGTGAATTGCTAGGGGTGGGAGCGGAAAGCGTCTTCCTGCTGCAGACATGCCATGTAGGTAGCAACTCCCATCCRTGCACCTTAAGTCTAATATGGGTTATGTTGGTTTTAAAAGAGCCTTTGGCTGAGGTGCTCTAGATACCATTTCAGGTTAATGTTTCCTAATATTGCATAGGAGTGACCACAGAGGCCCTAAGAAAAAGCAAATTCCAAAAAAAAGGCAAAAAAGTCTTTGGAAGGGGTAACTTTTAGATGATCCTGCTAGGATCAGTACCAGGATAATCAAGAGGTTTATTTTTTTTCTCCCAACACCTAATAGCTTCCCTGAAAGAGGCAGGAGATTGTTTGGGCAGAGAGGGGAAGTGCTCCCCGGCGAGCAGGCCCCTGCGTTTTGGGGGAGCAGAATTCCCGAGGAAGCTCTTCCCRAGAGGGAGGTGGAGGAGAACTTCCCCTCGCACCCTCTCCCAGAAGTTACTGCCACAGATGGTGCCTTGGCTGCTGGTTATGGAATCGGGGAAGGCAGCAGCAAAAGAGATTTAAAATAGACTTGTTGGTTACGCTTGTTCCCTTCAAGGGACACTGTCAGCTCCGGTTAGTTCCAGAYTTTAGCTTGGTTGCTGTCAGCTACCCTGTCTCTTCCCAATTGCCAGCCAAATCGGCCAGCTTTGCAATGCCTTCGATATTGTTTTATGTATGGGCAAATATGCTGTGAGCATGGTGGAATCAAGTTTGACTGAAGCTAGCGAGTTAGTGATTATTTTTTCCCTTTGCCTTGACCTGCTACCGTGGCAGTGGGGCGCAAGAAGGGCTCCCCGGCCGGTGCTGTCCCCCTTGCCTGGGGCAAGTGGTTGTGTTGTAGCATGGTAGGGTTCCTGGCTTGTCCCCCTCTGAAAATGCACCTCTGTTCTGCTCTTCTGCCAAAAATAAAATTTGGGGTGAGACTCAAGCCCCTCCCCAGCCCTTAAAATCCAAGGTTTCTTTACACAGTGAGAATGCTTATTTGAAATTAAGTAGGTTCTTTTGCTTTTGTGTCTACTGCTTTGCTGGAGCAAAACGCTGTGGCTCTGCCCAAAGAAGTGCGGCTCTGCAAAGCCTGTGTGAGGGCCCCTGGGAGCAGAGCAGGTCCCATTGCATGAGCACTGAGGAGACCCAAGCTTTGGTCCTGATGGTGCTTTATGCAACTCAAAGGCATTTTTATTTTTATTTAGAGTTGCTCCAGTTGYTAGATTGCACCTCATTCCTCATGTTTGGGCCCTTCTGTTGTCCCTTCCCAGGGCTCACTCCTGACTCGGTTGGGGTTGGGTGAGATGCTTGTTGCACATCTTGTGCCACCTGAGAAGGTGCTGGAGGCAACTCACCCCAAGCACCTGTAAATAGCYTGTCACGTCCTGTGGGACATTGCTGCTCATTCCTGGGTCTGTGGTCTGGGTCTTCAGGCTTCCAGAAGCCTGGAAGAAAGCTCRTGTTGTTGTGCCAGTTTATAAAAAGGGTAAATAAGACAAGCGCAGTGATTATAGTGCTGTCAACTTGATGCTGATCCTGGGCAAAATAATGAAACGGCTGATAAAAGGATTTGATTAGCAAAGAGTTAAAGGAGAATAATATAATTAATGTCAGTCAAGAAGGGTTTATGGAAAATAGATCTTGTCAAACTAGCTTGATATCTCCTTTTTTGATAAGTTTAGTTGATGAAAGAATGTATTTCAGACATCTCCAAAGCAGCTGACTTGCCACCACAGGACATGTTGTAACAAAAAAGGTACAAAACTAGCATGGCCTACGCTGATGATGTTACAAACTGGCCTCTCATGCCAGGTCTCTAAATGGGATGGTTAGCAAGGCATCGTCGTGGCATGGCTGTGTTTCTAGTGAGGTCCTGCAGCAAGTYGTCCTTAGCTCTGTTTGGATGAAGATTTTAAAAAATGGATGAACCTGGAAGAAAATCCCAGGTTATTGGGGAGACCAAGGAATGGGAGACCGTTCTGGGAAGGGGAGGGCCTTGAGAAGGATGGGAGGCACCTGCTGAATACTTGAGACCCAGCTGGCACTAAGATTAGTGGGATCTCCAGGTGTAAGAAGAAGGGATTGGGAGAGCTGGGAGGTGAGGGCACCTCCACCTTGGTTGCTGGTGTGATGCTGTTGTGATACCATGCCCGGATCTTGGTTGAGCAGTGCCAGAAGGACGCCTAGAAGCACTGGAGAGGATCTGTCAGCATCAYTGAAAGGTCTGAACAAGGTGTCTTTTAGTGACGTGCTCAGCTTTTTGACCAGAGGTTTAGAGGTGGCTTGAAGTTGTTGCACATACCTATATAAGGAGCAGAAATGTGATGGAGGTTCCTTCCATCTAGCTGATGAGTGTGTGGCTGTTGGCTAGAAGTTGCAGATGGACAAATTTGTACTGGAATGAAGGACTGTGTTCAGAAAGAGTAAGGGTAGATAACCCTGGGAATGGTTCACGAAGGGCTGCTTCATTGCTGGCAATTTCAGCATCCCCTGACAAGGAACTCRAAGCAGGGAATTCATTTAGGGAATGGTGAGATCTCTGCAGGTAGGTGCTTTGGTGGCTTCCAACCTTAGGATGTCTGAAAGCATCACAGCAGTACTGGGTACTGTGCCCTGTCCAGGTTTGTTCCCATGCCTTAGTATCTCAGGCAGAGAATTTCTCTTGTTTTAACTTTTGTAGAATGGATGCAATTTGAGGAAATTAGGCATTTGTTCACATAATGAATAACCCTGATTTTATCAATTTGCAGCTCTATTTTCTGCAATTTGACAGGTTTAAACGGCACTGAAGTAGCTTTTCGTGTAAGGTGTCACTCTGTTTCCTTACTAATGCTGAACAAGTACCTAGCCTATTGTCAGATCGTTAATTCTCTGTTATTAAGTACTCAGGTGCTGCTTCACTGAAAGGACTGTCAGCTGCCAAAGTGGA
This sequence comes from Nothoprocta perdicaria, assembly GCF_003342845.1. Taxonomy (NCBI): domain Eukaryota; kingdom Metazoa; phylum Chordata; class Aves; order Tinamiformes; family Tinamidae; genus Nothoprocta; species Nothoprocta perdicaria. The sequence continues at coordinate 1,136,529 of NW_020454150.1, read as the reverse complement.
ACCGTTTCGATTAAGAAGCCAACCTGCTGGAGGCTCCTAGGACTAGCAAAGCTGCAGGATCAGAATCTCAGAGGCAAAAATTTGATTTCTTTYGGTGAATTCTCCTCACTTGCTTGTTAAATTCCCACACGCTATTTCCCCCCACTGCTGATAAGCTGCAGACCCTCACGAGAGCAGAAACCACATCCCACCTGAGTGTGCAGCTTGGTTCGTTCAGATTTTGGAGGCGCTCTGATTATAGCAGCGCCCAGCTTGGCCCCTGGCAGGATCCAGCGCTTGCCTGGTGTTACCTTGCACAAAATGGGCACTGCTTAGGAGCTGGGAGCTCTGATGGTGCTTGTTCAGTCTGCCAAAGGATCCTTGTACTTCTATAAACCTCCTCTTTGTGTCTGTTTCTTATATTGAGGRGGAGGAAAAAAAATAGAAGAACATTGCTGGTTTCCCTTTACCTCTTTTTTTTTGTCTCACCTTGCTAATTTAAGGACTTGGCAGTGCTGGAAGCCTTCTTTTTTATAAGTGGAACAAGCACCTTGGCTTTTCCTGATAGCTTCTATGCATAYGGCCCCAGAAGGATTCTAGAAACTTGTCGAATCTGTTGTCTGTCCAGCAGTGCAGGTCTGACCATGAGATGGCCAGTGTTAAATCGGGGATAGTGTGGAAGACAGTAAAACACAGACATGTAGAGCAATTCCATCTGGCTGCATCCTCATTGTGGTTCTCTGATCAGACACTTAGATAGCAGCTGGGTTTATGAGTGATTTAATGGCTGTTTAGACAAAGAGAAGCATTTGTGGAGGAGGCTCCTGTACTTGGATGGTGAAGGATAATCCCAGGTTGTCACCAGTGTTTGCACAGGTGGGACTGTATCTCACTACTTGAAGTGGTTTGAAGCCTTATTCTGAACTATGTTGAGCCAGGTCATTTCCACCTGAAGTCCGTGCAGTCCAAGGATGATGAAACGCTCACACCTTTACCTTTTGGCTCTTGTCATCTGTTGTTTCTTCTATGAAAGCTGCATGCCTCTAGTCTGGAGTGACATATATCACTTTGCAGCTGAAGGAAACTGAGATCATTGAATTTCTTTGCTGCTGGCTTCCCCACTGCAGTCTGGGAGCACATTCCTCAGGCTCTGTTTTTGCCATTAGCCAGACTGTCCTTGTAGAGTGGGGAACTCACATCTGAGTAGGAAACAGGGAGACAGGTGGGGAAGGGGTCTCTGCTCCTGCACTGCAGCATCATCCAGCTGAGCCAAGTAAGACTGAAGCCTAGTATTGTAACATTTCTAATGGTGTAGAGCCGGAAGCTGAACGTTATGTTAACCAGGTGACTGTTGGCACCAAACACTATGAGGAGACTTTATGTCATTTTAAAACCCAAGTTTCTCATTTTATAATCTTTCAAATCAGTCATCCAGTAGTGTCTTTGTGAGGCTGTTTTGTTTTTATTTTTTTTTCCCCCATGGCCTTAAACTAGGACTCTGAAAATGACATAGCCAAGGACTTATCCCAAGCATTTAAGCAAAGCTTTCCCAAAGCCACCTGGTTTCTCTGCTTATCTGTAAGTCTTAGTTTAATATGTAGAATGCCAGCAGGTGGCAATCAAGAATATGCAGACTGGTGGGCATTTTGTAGGACCAGATGACTTGTTGAGTGTGGCTTAATCGTGTGTGTATGACTTTACATCTTAACAGGCATGCAGAATTGGAGGTCCTGGGTTTAATGGAAACTTGTGTCATTAGCTGAGAACGACTGTCCTGTTACTGCACTGAAATCAGGCAGGTGCAGGATTATTCRAGCTCCCTCTCTCCGTGTGGGATAGGAAAAAAAATCTGTTCACTAATGAACTTAATGGTTGATAATTTAGTGGTAATTGGATAGACMGATTTATTTTTGATGCAGCAGGGAAATCTTACTGCTATACATAAAAATTCCAATGAAACAGTTTGTAAAGTCAAATTGCAACTGACAGTACAGCGTTTGCCTCTAACATTTACCAGCATTGCAAATGCCTTTTTCCCACATCTGCCCCTCAGCTTGATCTTTCCTCGCAGTAGGAGACTGCAAAGAAAAGAAAGGGAGAAAGGTGCAAGGTTTCTACACTGTGGAGGTCTTTTTTTCTTTTTTTTCTTTTTTTTTCTTTTTTTTTCTTTTTTTTCTTTTTTTTCTTTTTTTTTTCTTTTTTTTCTTTTTTTTTTTTTTTTTTCTTTTTTTTTCTTTTTTTTTTTTTTTTTCTTTTTTTCTTTTTTTTTCTTTTTTTTTCTTTTTTTCCTTTTTTTTCTTTTTTTTTCTTTTTTTTCTTTTTTTTTCTTTTTTTTTTTTTTCCCCTCCTTCCAGAAGGGATGACTCTGGCATGAGGTCGTTTGAAACACTGACTGTTTTGTATGGGTATCATGTAAAGCATTGTGACCTACATTGCTTGAGCACTGTGATCTGATCCAATTAATGGATCTGTCAGCACAGATTAATTATAAAACTGACAGCCACTTTTAGATGTAGTGGGTGCTGGTGACCTCTAATCTGGAGAGGAAGATACTGCTTTGCACTATGTGTRATAACGAGGTTTGCAAGATTGCTGCTCTGCATGTAGCTGTCATTTTAAAATAACAAATCCCCTGTATATCATCTTTGTATTATTTTTAATAGATTTTAATTTGTTACTAAACAGGGAATCTCTAATGCCAAATTGATCTCTGAAATCTGTTGCTAGTCCTAGATTTTACTCTATTCCAAAAGAATATGTAATCATCATTACATTATCTTTCATTAGCTTCATTAGTGAATCTTTCTTACTGTAGCCTACTCAGCTGAGCCAGAAGAGCTTTACAGAGGGTAACTCAGGTCTGTGAGACTCGAGTTGCTTGCAAAATAGGAAAGTTATTATTGATACAATGCTAGTGGGAAATGGCAAGTAGTTGGCTGTGTGAGGTTTTTGATGCGTATTTCTGTTCAGCTCTTTCTGGGCAAAGTTTATGGATGATAAGGCTGTTTTGTCCAAGATGCTACATAAACATGATAACAGAGTTCCTACTGCCAAAGGAGTGAACGTGTACAGAGAAACTGGAATTGCACAGACAGATAAAATGAGGTCCTGCTGTGTGGTCAGCGTGTCTCAGTAGTAGTAAATGTATTTTCTCACTGGTCTTTGAACTGCCCCCATGAACTTGGTGTTGACCTAGATCTTTTTGCTTCCTACCCTTTCCATGTGAGCTCTACTGCTTGAAATGCTTCTTTTGCCTCCTGCTTCATGGCTGCATGTTTCTTCAATCCTACTTTTCTGTTCTCCTGCTTTTCTATTCTCCCTTGCCCTACACACAGTAACGAGCATGGCTGTGATGCCAACAGGGAGCAGGGCTTGGGTGAAGAGCCTGTAAAAAGGATGTAACTGTTTTCAGCTGCTGTGTGAAGAATGTAGTGGAAATAAAGGACGTAATGTAAGTCCAAGTGTGTGCTCTTATATAATAGGAGAGAGCAGATTGCCTTGTAACAGACAAAATAATGCTTGTTTCCCATGGAGCCTCTCCTCAAACATCGTCTTCCTTGATTCTGCTCATCTTCCCAGATCTCCTTTTGATTGCCTTGACTGCTTCTCTGTTTCTCCAGAGGTGAGGTCAACTATACACATTACTTTGGATAGAATTTCATTTAGAAGTCCTCTATCTGATTGCTGATATTTTCTAGGTCTTGTTCTAAGCAGTCAAGAAAGATGACACATGAGCTGTAGCTATGGGTAAGAAGAGGGCAGGCAGCTCTACTGTGACTCTCAAGATGGCTTCTCAGCCTTTATTTCTCTAAGAGGTCTCCATATTTGGAACCCATCAGGAGCATACATGAGAGGTTAAGACTGTTTTGCCAGTGCGCATTAGCTTAAATTCATGCAAGTTAAACCTCATCTGCTAATGTGTTGCCTGGTCCCCTAACATGTTTCAGRACAGCTGGAGTGTCTCAGACTTCATAGTTCTTCATCAACTGAAATAATTTAGTCTTGCTGGAAAGCTTTGCCTACTCTATGTCCAACTCTCTTCCATGTTACACAAAAGCCCAAGAAAAAGTGGACCTTGGTAGCCAGTCTTCTGCAAAGACACAGGAGGCAGGCAGTCATGGGAAAGGAATAGGGTAAGAAAGTAACATTAATGTCATGTCATTTTACTGTAGGATGTTTCTGTATGGGAAAGGAATGTTCACAGTGACATGTTCCCTTTTGGCAGCTAGCTTTTAATATTTCATGAAACCAAACTAGTTCAGAAACATAAAGCAGCCTTTTACTAAAGTGATTTTCTAGAACAGGCTTGGCATAATACACACAGGTCAGGTCCAGCCAGAAAACTGTCAAGCCTTTTCCTGTATTTTCACTTCCTTAATAAGCAAAGACACATTGCTCTTATGCTTCAAGGCATCCCAGGAAGCTGGAGATCCCATGTTTCTGAACTGGTRCAACTACAGACATTTTCCCTAAGAATTATCTACTGATCCTTTCAACTGGTCTAGAAAAATAATTCCTCTCCCTCGTTGCACAGAAGGGAAATTATCCAAAGCTGTCTAGAAATATCTATTAAACTTTTTTTTTCCTTTATTTTTCTCTTCTTTTTTTCTTCCTAATATTTGGATCAGACTGAAAATTCCACCGTGATCCAATACAGCACATCAGCACCCTGCAGGCAGCTACTGTTCCCCACAGTAGATAACCCGCACTATATCCCAGGGACTCTTTTATTTTACTTGTAATACATTTTCCCAAGTTCTTTTAGCTGCTGGRTACAAACTATATTTATTCTTTTTCAGTAACTCAGGAGGAATTTTTTAGGTACATGATGATCTGTGCCTTCTATGCACGTTTTCTTTCATGCTCAAGAAAGATTATTTTGAACATTTGTTTCACCTTCACTGGCTTTTGGGCATTCCTCTCACCCAGATGATGCCATTTTCCTCATGCTTGAACTGAAGACTGCTGAGATTATACTTCATCCTCTGAAAAGTTTTTGACTCGTTCTTTACTCACGGCTGAGCAAGACCATGCCCAAAGCTAAACATGCCTACATCTTAAAGTGGAGGATGAAAACCCATCTTTTGTATGTGGGCTGTGCAATAGCAATATTCAAAAACCATGCAAGCAAATCATTGGGGTTGAGGTGAAGCAGAAAGCCTGAATCAGTTGATCTGTCCATCTCTACCTGTTGTCTGAAGGACTCCAGATAGCTCATTTTTGTGACCTTCCCCGACACGTATATTGCTTGTCAGCATGCACAGCAGGTGTTCACACTGTGCGAAATACAACATCCTGTCTAGCACAAAACTCAGACTGCAGCTTTCCACTGCAGGAAAAGTAATCATCGATGATAATTGTATCCCCACCAAAACTGCCTGAAAATCTCTTTTAAGAAGAAATGAAGAGAAGAAGAGAAGAGAAAGAGCAACATTAGAAAACGAGCATGCATGTTTTAAATTCCTCTTTTCCACCTGCCTTGTCAACAAATGAGTATGGTACGTAGTGCTGGGGGACAGATTGACATACATGTTGGCTAGAGTCAAGTGAAGGAAGTTGACTTAACTTTGCAAGCATAGACGTTGCAGTCTGTGTGGGTTTTCCTTTCTGCTTAACTGGGGCACTCTGAGCACTGGTGGTTATTGACCCCTACATCTGCTGTCTTTCCAGCCCTTTCCCATCTCCAGTTACTGTGTCTCCCTAATGCATGCACTGCTTTTAACATTCTTTCCAGATATTCCAAGATTCGTTTGGCTTTTGATCCTGCAGGCAGGATGTGCCTTCCCAAAGGCAGTGGCAAGAACCTTCCAGGGGTGAGCAGCGTGTTGTTCCTTTAGGGGCTCASGTTTTTGAAGGAAATAGATTGTGACCTCTGAAGAGCTAAGCTCTAGATGCAAACATCTCTGCTTTTCTAAGGTGCCTGGATAATTGTGACACACAGAAAGCTTTGTACGGAACTTTCTGCTACTAGTATGTTGTGAATGGTGAGGGAGGGTGGACCTGGACAAGCCTCTCCAGCTGGAGGAATCCCCTCACATTTCTCACCTGCTCCAGGACAGAAAATGCCCAAACAGTAACAGGTTAATGGTTTTCTGCTTCATGGTCTTCTGCTTCGCTGTCTCCATAGTCTCTGTAAGCACAGGAACGAGCCTTTACTATTTCTATCTCTGTTCTTTAGGCAAGTCCACAGCTGCTTGCTTGCAGTGGGAACATGAACTGGGGGTAAGTGAGAGATGCTGATTCCTCTGCCTCCAACAGTAGCTGAATTCTGCACTGTGAGTTGTAGAGCAGCTGTATGAGGAAAGGGAAGTTGCTGCTATGTTGGGAGGGGAAATGGGCCCCCACTAACACTGCCCTGGAGACTTGCAGGAATGCTTCACACTACATATTTTCAGGTACAGTTCATGTAAGTATTTCTTCAGTTCAGATAACCCATTTCTGATTGTGAGTACTGTGAAGGGCTCTGGTCGGAGCTCAGGGCTTGAGCCGCAAGTCAGGCGGCACTGCTGTAATAAGGATTTTCCAGACCTCGCACCTCTTTGTAGATGGGCCATTCTAATGGCCGGCAGTGTTTGCGCCTGTCCTGAACAAGACAGACATGACATTCACGTGTACGATGTTGGACTTGCCTTACAGGCAGCACTGTGGCCATAAAGATGACAGAGTTCTTTGTTGGGATGTGTTGTAGATTGCTTATGCTAGATCCAATGGCCTGCATAAATATCTGGCACGCTCCTCTAACGCAGGATGTTTCAGGCAAAACCGTGTGAGCAGAGTCAGTGCAGACTATGTATTTTACTTTACAACTCAGTGCAGGACACGCTTGTAATGCCTTTTAAATATTTTTGGACAAACAGAGCTCAACAAATCCAAATTTAGCCGCAGCCAAATTTTCTCTTTAGCTCCTACTTAAATTCAGAAGTTGTGGCTACTCAGGGAAGTGTAGTATTGAGTGAAACACAAAAGGCTCCAAAGCCTCTTATTCTGCCAGCCTTAGCCAAGAAGTGATGAGGTTCCTGTTGTTTTGGTTTTGGTGGAGTTCAGGAAAACTTGGTAGAAATGAAAGGGTGAATCTGGATAAACTTTCAAGTAACATTAGTGTCTAGAAACACCCTGCTCTTCATCATCAGACTGAAATCTGAACTGTTCACCAATGCATTCCTTATGTACATTAAAGGGAGATACTAAAGGAAGATGCTAAAATTTTATTAAGTTGCTCCTGATCATCTTACATCTTTGTATAATTATTCTGAAGCTTTATCTTAATAAGCCTGAAATAAAATAAAATATGGAATAAAATGAAATAAAACTGAAGTTTTATCTTAATAATCAAAAGCTACTGTAAAGGAAGTATATGGAGATGCCTCAACTCCCCTGCCTTGGCAAGGGTTTCTTGCTTCTTGTGAGGCCTGATCTTTTTCAGCCTTGCTGAGATTTCAGATACTTTCTGGCTTAGTGGCTGGCAGTGGCCCCCCTAAGATGATGGAGTTGTGTCGGTGTTTGCTAGCTATGAAYTTCATCTGTAATTCACTGAAGTCAATCAGAAGGCTGCTTAGCTTCAGTGATCTTTAAAGCAGGCCCTGTGAAGGGACGGGCCTTCTTTTCATTAGCCCCAAAAATAAAGACAAAAACTTCTTTAACACAGAATGACTGAGTATTACTGTTCTGCATCGCAGTAGATATGGGTCACATAGTCCTGTCTTACTCCATAGTGTTCTRCTTCTCTGCTTACACATGAATTTCTTCTCTCTGGGAAATATGAAGTCTTAATCTGTAGTCCTGTCAGTCAGTGCAGAGACAGGGAAGTCTTGATAGTGATGTTTCTTGACAGAAAAAAGCAACAGAGTGTGGGGAGGAGGAGGAGACCACAGGGAGGGATCTTGGGGATCTTGTTTTAATCAACCTCATTTAGGGCTCTGCTGGCAGATGATGGACAGAGCTRGGTTTCCTGAAAAGGTGCATGATGTGCAGGTAGTGCTCAGTAACTCAGTAACCTCAGCTGTGGACACTTSCAATAAAAATGCACTTTATTACGGCTGACAAAGCTATTTCTAGTCCAGCTAAAATGTGTGTGTGTGTGAATATAAACATTAAAAAAACTAGGAATTGAAAATTAATTTCAGATTACTTTATGTCCAGGACTTCATGAACACTTTTTGTTTTCATGTAAATATTCTCCTCTTAAGCTTTCTATCTAGCCATTTAGTTAACAGAATACATGAATGATTCATGTAGCCTTATACATAATGCATAATTAAATCATAGACTGATGGAGTGGAATTTATTAATTGTGAAGACACATGTGTTACCATGATACTAATTTATTTCTTTCAATTTTATTGGCATATTGCTCACTCATCTGTGATTGCCTGCTTTGTTGCATTACCCAAGAACAGTAACATGTTGTTAAAACAAATTATCTGGACATTTGGATAGGCTGTTTGTTCACTGATGGGAACAATATGTATTTAGCAAAAAGATTTAATGTAAATTATTATACATGGGGCATTATCTTAGCACACTACCATCACGCTATAGTTGCTCTCACGAGCCGTATTACTTTTTGATAAAAGTAAAAAGTTTTTATTAGAAAAAATAACTRCTGGGATTTCTTAATGTGAGAGAGCAGAAATCCACAGAAAAATATTTTAGTGAAATTTTATGATATCACATTACATATAATTAAGAATTATTGTAAAATTTAATAGATGTARTATCTTTTTTTCCTGAAAAAACAACCAACCAAATAAAACTGGTTGCATCTGCCACACTGAGGCCCAGGRTAGGCAACTAAACCCAAATTAGTGTGCCTGAGTATGTCTTTTTTATGTCTCTATTTCCTGTCATGTCTGGGGGTTGTTTCTGGGAAGAGGTCGTCGTTTGAGTTGCAGGGTGTATTTCTTCTAGATAAGAAGTTCTGCTGTGTCTGGGTTGGAGATGTTGTACTGGTTTGGTCTAGAGGTCATAGATGTGTTATCTTGTAAAATCCCTCATAGTGGATGGTCCTGAAAGCTGTTTAGGCTCAAAAAAGCGCTGATCCTTCAAAACACTTTCCTTCTGCACCATTTATGTTGATCCTGTTCACTATGGATTTGATTTCCTCCTYGGGATCCACAGAGCAACTTGAATGGTAGATTCAGGGAGGATTGGAGTTTGATACTTAATATTCTCATTTGTTTCACTATGGGATTTAATGTGTTCTATAACATGAAGGGATCCTGGAAGATACCGGTTGAAAAAAGTGCATGAAGGAATTGCTTTTCTCGGGTAACTCTTGGGAGTTTTGGGGTTTACCTGTCTACGCAGGGCCTCAGTCTGCCAGATGTTGGCCTAGGATCTTCAGCATGAAACTGCTGTTTTGAAGATTAAAAAAAAAAATGCTGAAATCCACTTCTCAGYGTTGCTACTGTCCTTCAGATGTAAAATCTTAAGTACAAATACAGTTAAAGAAAATGATTTAATGCAGCCATAACTCCCTGACATGCCAAAGCCATTGTTCTAATTCTGACTCCGACCTCCATGACACGAAACCAGATTGTCAGCCAATATATTGCTAGACATTCTGCTTATCACAGTCGAGTTTATGCATAAGCTTTCAGTATACAAGTATTTAAGAGCTGTTTTTTTTATGAGCAAGCTGATTTCTTGCTTGCCAGAGCTACAGAACAAGCCCATCTCCAGGCTTATCAGCATGTACCTCTTCAATAACACTGTGATGAGTAGCTTTCATTGTACTGAGTMTGTATCCATTGGATAAAATATAGTATCTGTAGTGTATTAGTCATCTGGCCAATAGGGAAAAAGTTACCATTGCACAACTATCAGTTAATAAATATTTTCTGCATGGAAATTAATCAGTTTTATCTTTGTCGCCTTTGTCTTTGTCTTTTTTTTTTTAAGAAGGATATTGTTAGCTTCTCTGTATCCTATTCCTATTAAGCCACATTTGAATTAACAGCAAGAATTTAATATCTTCCAGAGCTAAGGAGCAAGTCCTTGTTTCCCATAAGCAGCCATAGGCTCTCCAGGTTTGTTCTTGGAAATGTGCCCTTCAGCARTTTAAAAAAGCCCAGTTAGTAGATGTTGAGTTGAGATGTTAGGTCTGACTTTTTTTTCTTGGCCTCCTGCTACCAGACTTCCTAATCACATAAATCACAGTAATGGTCCTCTCTTAAAAATTAACGGAGGCACTGGGAGAGCCTTTCAGCKGAGGACAGCTGAGTGCTCAAATGGATCATGCAGGAAGGGCCTGGAAATCCTGCTAGTGGAGCTGGTGTTATGCAAACCTTCGTCCTCCAAACCAAGACCCTGTTTTGTGTAGGTGCAAATGCTCTGCTCTGACAGCATAGCGAGGTCTCTCCCAGGGCTGTGGTGTGACAGAGTGAATGAGTGACAGTCCCTTCAAGGATATACAGTTTCAGGCTGGTTGGCTTCTGCCCTCACAAAACCTTGTAATTTTTTGGAGTTTTGGAGAAGGTTCTAAAAACAATTTAGGACTTTGAGGTCCTAAAGAAGCAGAAATGGAGCACATGGTGCTAGAGAGAGAAGGACCTGAGTTCCTGCTTTAAAGAAGCACTGTAGCATAAATGGTGCCATTAGAGACAAATTCTGGGAAGAAAGCTAAATATATTTTTTGCCTTCTAGTTATACCCAGGGGCATATTAGAATGGTGGCTCTGTGTAATTTGCAAGGGGCTACAGGGTAAAAACAGTTGAACTCTTCAGTCAGCGTGACCCAAGTAAGCACTGTTGGTGAAGTCATGTGGTTAGTGATGTTCAGGCCTCTTGCTTATAAATCTGTTTCTATACATATTGCAAATCTTAAGAAATTTCTTAATTTCTTAAGAAATATTGATGAACTGAACAGTAGTAATGGTAATAAATGGAAATAATGGTAATGGAAATAAAATGTTGTCTTATTTTCTGAAGTTAATAATGCCATAGCCATGATAATTTTAAAATTTAAATTCAAACCGCTAAAGCAGAGACACTGGCCTAAAGACTATACTTTTAATATGACTTTACTGTATTTCTTCTAATTTCCCTCTGGTTTTAGATGCAGGATTCGATTGAGGTCTCAGTCAGGTCTGTGGCTTTGGCCTGTTTGCACTATAATGAACTATTTTCCCAGCCTTTTTCCCAGCCAAAATTTGTAGTGGATATTTCACTTTGTAACCAGCTTTTTGGTAAGGGAGCTAAAAGCCTAACACAAACCTTATCCAACCTCTATAACTATATATAGACTGTAGTGTAGACTGTACTAATCTGTTACGCAGTTGGCCACAGAGCTGCCTGTTACATGTGACTGCAGCACAGTTTGAATGAATGAGAAGGTTTTTGCTTTGGCTACTTGTGCTGGAGATGTAGCCTGYGGGTTTGCCTGGGGCCAAACAAGTATTTCGGCTGGCCAAGTACAATTTCAGAGCTGACTTGAAGCCACTCAGGAAAACGGAGCTTAGTCATTAATAGACATTTGGGTACCATACTGAAAAGGGTGCTATAAAGAAAAGAGTCGAGCAGTGCATTATATGGACAGTAAGAGTTGGATGGATGGATGGATGGATGGATGGATGAGAGGAGAAAAAGAGGCTGTTCCCCAAATCTGCAGCATGTGTATGTGTGTTAGTGCACATGCACAAGGATTGTCCCTGCTTCTGTAGCAAAGGAAACGCTATGGGGACACAGCCTCCTAGGACGGGACTGATGAAACTGTGGTATCTAAAGCAGGTGATGGCGATTTGCTAGATGGACCCTTGTTGAAGTGTGACCTGGTAATGACTGAGAAGGACCAATATCAGCAGGTTTTGGACTTACCAAATCAAATGACCTCTAACAGGCAGGACTCCCTTCTGGAAGGAACTGCTTTTCCTGGGGGGAGCTGCTGCAGGGCCGGATCCGCTCCTGCAACTGAGGAGGTGGCCTCACCTCACTGTGGGGGCAGTGGAGRCTCTTGAAGGGGACATCTCACTGCAGCTTTGTGCCTTTGTGGCTCAGCTTAAGGGGAAGACAAATCCCCAGCGTGCTTTATGGAAATCAAAACTTCCTGTTTGTAGCACAGCTTTTGGCAGTGTGAGAAACTACCACCAATTTGGAATTCAGGATCAAATCAGTCGCATCTTTGAGCAATATTGATTTACAAAGTGGAGCGTGTCTCCCTTTGGGAATTCTTCCCCAATTTAGGCTTCAATTGKTGTAATCTCAGAAGAAAAGCCTTGCTTCCCTTTATAAACTGTTCTCACCAGATGTCTTGTAAATCTTTCCCTTTATTCCTTTGAAATGACTGGGCTTTGACCTTAACTTTCTTAATGTTATTTAGCCCACATGGAATATCTATAAAAATAAGAGCTGCAAACTCTATTAAGAAAAGCACATATATGACCTCCACTTGTAATAACAGAATGCAATTAATGTCAGCMCTATTTTGATGATAAATTGGGGGGTTACAAATGGATTTTTTGTTTTTGAACAAACCAGTATGAAGGGAAAAGAGAAAAAGAGCTTAAAGCCCCTTGCTAAACTTTTAAAAGATCTCTTCTCCCCTACTCTGAGCTGCAAAGCAATCAATACAACTGAACCTTTCACCAGCTTGCACATCCTGCAAGGAAACTTCTGCAGCTAATTAAATGCAGGTAGGTAACTGCAGATGGGAACGCTCTCCTGTTGCAAACAAGGGGAAGACTCCACTCATGAAACAGCTCCGTAACCGTGCAGACCCACAGGCCATGAGCAAGGACCTGTTAGTCCAGAGGCCTTTGGAGGGAGAAACACCAGCCCCTCACCGTGAGTTTTACTGCCACTCGTGTTCATTTGCACCCACTGGTGTTCAGACATTCTGGGTTCTCCTCTTGCGCTGCCTGACCTGGGCTCAGCCCTTCAGCTCACGCTGTAGGGCCTTGTGTTTCCCGGAGCAGAGGGCTCTGTTTCAGTTTGCAGTTTATTGTTCAAAGTGGCAGACGTCTGTTACTGGCTAATAAAGCGTTTCAGAGGGTCAGGGTGGTCTAATTAAAGTTAAAACACAAGGAGCAAGTTTGACAAAGAGCAGGTGTAAGGGGCTCAAGGAAAGGTGAAATGCAAGGACCACGATCACAAGAATATGTAGTTGCTCAGGCTAAGTGTGTTTAAGCGTTTATCCTCCAGTACACTCTACTTCCTTCTCTTATACTGAAACCTATGTAGGAAGGCAATCAAATTTCTGCAATTTGATGACTTCAGTTCATTTAATTGTGGAAAGCAGATGTGATTTTTCTTTCCCAAATAGGCAAAAATTGATAATTTTGTGCCTTAATAAGCTTTTGTTCCTTCTTTATTCCTTGTCTCATGCTTGGAAGACCATATGTAATAGCTTTGTGGCATCGGTATCAGAAGAGGTCGGAAAAATGCTTTTGCAAGTGTATTTTCCCTTCAAGGGCCAGACTGGCCCTGTGTTCAGAGCAGCTAGGTGCCTGGGGCAGAGAAGCGCTTGGTGACCCAGCACTGTGCAAGCAGCTGAGGTGGGAGTGCTGCTCCGTTCCTGGCTTGCTTAAGGCTGCAAATTCCTATAGTTAGTCCRTTTACAAGAGGATATAGCTAAAGAAGCCAAGTGATTGGTTTCTGGGCTCTCAGAGTAGAGACACGCTTGGGAAAACCTGGGCTAAAACACAGACTAAAAGCCTGTGCTAAAGCAAAGACTGGGCCCCAGTGGGAAAGGGACTCTACTTGSGCAGAGCGGTCCTCATGGCGTGAGTTGTCTCTTGAGCGAGGAGCGAATCAGGGTGTGAAGCTAGTTGAATTCCTGTTGAGATGTGTGCTTCTTGAAGGAAGCACAGTGCTATGGAGAGCTGCTCAAGTTGTCACAGAGTGGTTTGGTCAATATGCCAGAATTTGGTATTGTACTTTTCCTGCTGGCAGGCGGGAATTTCTGCACGTGTTCTTCATAGCCAGGATTTGCTCTAGGGATAAAGACTTGGCCCATAACACCACTTGTCTGGGGGCTGGCATCAAAGGCGATGTGATGGTATAACTCCGTGTAAGTCTTTAACCTACTGGGTGCTCTGGGAAGGTGACCTTTCTCCTTATATCTGTCCCTGTATAAGTCTTGACAGAGCAGTGCGGTGGATGTCCTGGATAATAAAGTTGGCTTCCTCTCATGGGGACTGCTGAGAAGCCTATTTTTATATCTCTGCCAACCTCACTGAAGCAGGAAGCTTCTTTTGATTTTTTTTTTTTCTTGTAAGCTAATTCCAATCCTGTTCTGAAACTCAAAATGATAGAGAAGAAACCAGTGAGGTGATCCACCTGATTAGTRTTTAAAAGAGAGAATAAAAAATGGGAGGTTATCAAGGAAAGGAACATTGCCGTTTTTGTCTCTGTATAATGACTTTGAAGAAGGACTAAACCTTGGAGTGTTGGAACATGGAACTTCACTGTATTTTAGACCACTGCTGCCACCAAGTGGATTAGTTTCCTCTAACTCTTCATGGGGGCTTAAAGAAACTTGTGCTCGCCTTCAAACAATGTGCTAGATCATGGAATGGCAGAGGGTTGGCTTCTTTTAATTAACCTAATTTTAAAAAAAAATTTGACTGTGCTTCAGAATTACTGGTTTAAGGTAATGTCATCGGCGCCATATATTTTTTTCAAAAATTAATTATAGCACACTGAAGTGGATGGGAGGCAGGATATTTGCTCTGTGTGTGGCACAATCGGAGCACTGCCAGCTGTAATGGTACGTGAGTCTTGGGGGACACAGAGTAATTCACTATGATTAAACCAAGGAACTTGCAAATACCAAGTAATGTACTCAAGTTAAGGTAGTTATTTCAGTTGCTTCTCCTTGACTCTTTACTGTAGCTTCCTATTTTTATTTTTATTTTTATTTTTATTTTTATTTTTATTTTTATTTTTATTTTTATTTTTATTTTTATTTTTATTTTTATTTTTATTTTTTTATTCTTTACTTTRTAAAGACCTCCAAGCCAAAAAAGATGGCCACTATATCACACCAGTGGTTGTTAAAAGCTTCCTGGTCAAGTTGTTGCTACTTACTGCAGGTGTGTCTCCACAAAGATGTATCATGTGGGACTTCAGAATAGTCATTTGTTTATCTGTAGACATCCAGGCTTATGGCCTAAGTGATTCTGAATCTAATGGGGTTCCTCCAGTAGAAGGGATGCTCCATCTGCCTGGTACAGTCCTTGCAGCTGTGCCCCCACGAAGGCTATCTGTGGACTTTTGGTTCAAGAGAAGTGTCATCAATGTCATCAATATATTGTAGTAGGCATCACTGAAAATGAATTTGTATTTCCATAAAACACACTTTAGGTGGCAACTGGACACTGATTTATTTTTTCCAAGAGTTGTCTGCAACAATGTCTGAGAATACATTTTCAAAGCAGGAACCTCTCACTAGCAGTTTTAGGCAAAGCTCATTTTCTCCTGACTTTGAAAAAGACTGTGCCAGTAACATCATGGAATTCAGTCATGTGAAACAGTCATTTATCAACCTGCTTGTAAGAGGACATAACTGGAGCTTCCTTTCTAGGAAGCTTTGGCTTTGCTAGTCTGTGACAAAGGAGCAAGTCTGAGGAAATTCTGTTTTTCTGATGCTCCCTTTTGCCATCTGCTTGACAAATGCTGGTCACAGTTTGTGCTACTGTGCTTTGTTCACGTGTGTGTTTGAGAGGTATTATTGAACCCTCCTGTAGCACTTGGGATATGGAAGTCTGCCCTCACCGACACTGTTGGCTGGAAGGCACCCCCTGGGCACTGCCTTGCACTAGAGCTTGGAAAAGGTCTCAATGTCCCCGGCTGACAAAATTGTAACGTGCAGCTTGGGAGGTGTTGGCTCCCAATGTGTTCTACCTGCAATGGTCATTTCTTCCCTTTTGCTTGTGGAGTGAATTTTGCTACTGGAGAAAGTACTCAAAACCCTCTCTAATACCAACAGACAGAAAATGACCAAAATAACAATGCTTTAGATTGTTACTTCAAAGTAGTACCTTATTTATTTATTTATTTATTTATTTATTTATTTATTTATTTATTTATTTATTTATTTATTTTTATTTTTTGCTCCCTGATTCTGGAATTTGTCAGCAGGGCATGCAACATGCAAGGCATGTGCTTTTTTGGTGCATTGCTGTGTTTCACGAATAAGCCAATATTCTGTATGAATATACCTGGTCGGGGAAAGAAATTCTGCCCTTGAGGTAAATGTGATGTTTTGACATGTGGTTCCCTCCACCCCCTGCAAAGGGTATGAAATTAAACATAGCATGAAAACACAGAAACACTTCATTCAAAAAGTGCCAGAATGCTTTCATCCTTGAACATTCTAATACCGCATAAAATTATATATGCCAATATTATAATAAAATGTATTTTAAAATGCAATACAAAATTAAAAGTCAGAATGAAATACAGCCAGACAGCCAAGACCAAGGAACTTAATTTAAATATTCCATTTTAATATTCCATCATAAAAATCAATATTTCAGAAGTTTGCAGTGTTGACAAAATGGTATTTCCTATCTGAAACCTTTTTTCTTTTTCTTTTTTTTTTTTTTTAACCTCTGGTTAAATTATCTTTTAACTGCTTTTAACTGTGAATTGCTCAATTCTGTGTTTAAGACTATCAACGCTTTTCCAGAAGACCACTAAAAAACAACTTGATGATGATTCTTTGTCAATAATGTGTTGAATAGGATTTGAAACACCAATTTTGTACCTAATATCAAATTTCTAACCTCGATCTGTTCTTGCTCATGTCATATTTTTCACTAGGACAGATGAGAATAATCTTCTGGCTCTACTTAATGAGAACAGCGTTGATTCACATTGTACAGACTAGTCTCCAGAGCCTGACAGGAAAAGAGGCAGAAGTTCCTCTGCCTGAAAGACAAGAAACTCCAAGGCACAGAATTACAACCCAAAACTGAGGTCTGCCAGTTTTAAGTGTCTTCAGGCATGCTTGACTTGGATCCAAAGTCTTATTCGTACTTTGTCCCTTGTGAACATTGATGGGGCTTCCTTATGCTCTGCTTGTTATAGGGAAAAAAAAAAAAAAAAAAAAAAAAACCAGAAAAAAAACAATACTGGGCATTTAGGTTTATTTTATTTCTGGTTAAAATCAGGTGTGATTAATTAACTAAATTGCTCTGAAATATTATGAGCAGCTAAAATTTTAGGTGCTCCAGTTTTCAGATTACTTTGCAAACCCTTAACAGATCAGAATTTTAATAAAGGATAGTTGCTGTTAAAAATTCATGCAACTGTGAGATTTACAAGGTGAAGAGTTTGTCTGGCTCTGGATATTAATATTGGGGATTGCTCTCATTTTGTCTGAGCGTGGATCTTGCCGTACTCGGATCAGAAACGATCAGGAAGTGCCACGTGAGCAAAATCGGTGAGCAAACTTTTACACTGCTGATACCTCCCCCTTTTTCTTGCACTGCTCTTTTTTTTTTTTTTTTTTTTTTTTTTTTTTTT
>NW_020454150.1:955245-1119055 GCF_003342845.1 Nothoprocta perdicaria | reverse complement strand
AAAAAAAAAAAAAAAAAGCTCCAGCTTCTGTTATTGATTTTGAAAAATATTCCCTGAACAGACTTAGGAACTTGGCACCCTGGAAAACATCCATTCTTTGTTGATATGTGAGAAAGATCATGACTTCTTTGTTACTGTTTAGCTTCCCTTCATAACAGTTGTCAAATCAGAGTTAGTTTTCATATGTATCCGTCAATGATGATGAGCTCCTGAGTTTGTTTAGTATTAATGTGTGTCATGTTTGGAGTCCACTGTCAAATTTATTGTTTGCTTAACAGATGATGTTTCAAGGGTAGTGAAGTCTCCTTCTACATCCAACTGCTAATTCCCTTTTGCTTTGGGAACTGTCATCAATATTTTTTTTCCTCTTTGTGGTCTTTAGCATCATTTCTTTTTGTAGTTTTCACCCAAATTCCGCTGAAGTCAAATAGACCATTCAGGGGAATATTTGGTTCTCGATGGGAAGGTGATGGTATGTTGCAAAAGATCATGCTAGTGACACTTCTCAGTGTCTCAGCTTGCTTACACGTTAGCAGATTTATGTTATTCTAAATCACACAGATCACTATCAATGGCCTAGCTGTGGTGGTGTTGCTGATTATTTTGATACTTTTCAGTTCATTGGATAGAGCAAGACATCTTTCTTTCAACTAGTTTTTGGTTGATTTGTTTGGAACTCCCAATGATGACATGGCTTTTAACCAAAAGTAATGTTTTTTCTGGGTCTCAGTTCTGAGCCCTATCCATTTAGATGACAGGTCTCATTAGAATCTTCCAATGCAAACAGTAGATTTGGGTCTCATTCAAATACTAATGTTCTGAACTAGAATTTATTATAGGACCAGTATTCTGTACAAAGTCTACCCCAAGAATAAAAACATTTATGCTTGGAAAAATGACTAACGCTTATTTTCATTACACTGAAAGGTAACTGGTCCTCTAGCATTTGGTCAGTCACCCTGTGTTTTAAAGCTTTGCACCAGCCGCATTGTTTAATGAAAGAAAAACATCAGTCTTCCAGAAACACTGAGCACTACTGGCTTCTTGCTTTAATAAATGAATAATGAATGATGACCCATTATTAATGAAAATTTTGCTAAGCTATCTAGTCTAATGAAACAAAACTGTCTACAAATCTTAAATATTCCCTTAGATACTTTTGTAGATTCTACTTTTGTGTCTAGTAAAGAACAACAGATTCCTGGCTAGTTATATTGCTGAATTGCTTTTCAGTTCCTGTTGCAGTGAAGTTCTGAGTCTGGTASGTGTGAAATTAATTGTGATGATGAGCTTGGAGATTCTGTGCGTAGTGTTTGATTGCTGTATCTCACTTCCAAATTTTTTGGAATAGAATCAGCCATGTTTGGCTACTGGGAAATACTTAACACTCATGTGCCAGGGTGGCACCTTTTCCGTTCTTAAAATTTCTCATTGACATTTTTAATTATATCTCTGATGCTATAGGCACAGATTATGCTATATGCTTTATAACTCAACTGTTCATGTTTATATCATGCAAAGAAAGACCTATTTGTCTGAAGATTTTTCTTGTATTTGCAAGTACTTAATTCCCTCATTAATGTTAGCTGTTATATCACACTACTAAGAAGCAAGAAGATGGATCTAATCAGTTAGGGCTATGAGACAAGGCTCTCTGTCTCTATCTCTCTCTAAATGAATTGCCATATTGAGGAGGATTATAAAATCACAAGGCTAGGAGGAAAGTTTTAAATAACTTTTGATTCATGAAAATTATTTCTTATTCATTACTGATGAAGACATTATGTAACCTATATACTACTTTTATACTACACTTCCATGCTGTCATCTGTCTGTTCTCATTTATGATGTTGACACTACTTTGCAGAAGTAATGAATTCTTTTTGAAAATTATTTTTAATAGTAAAAGTGAATTTCTAAACAAGTTAGAAATAAAAAAATTTTGAACAAATAGTGTTGCCTTTCACATGACCACTTAATCTTTTATGTGCTCTCCTCTACAGAACCCAAGCATTTTACACCTCTTAAGATAGAGCAGAACTGTCAAACCAAGGAATCACTTCCAAATTTTTTTACACCCTGCAGCTTAGCTCTTGACTGATCTCATAACTCTGTATCTTATAACGCAAGTTATAAGTCAAGTTACGTTGATAACATAGTGCCTTTAACAGCATCATCAGTAGACGACCTTTTATTTAGAATTAAGTGCAGTGCTTTTCCCAGGTTTCCTGGGAGAAGTTCTGTATGTGTGTTATAAATTATACTACTCAAGWAAGTTTTATCTCAGGACCATTCATGCACTACAGAAAAATAAATGAAAATAGGTGCAGAAATATCACTTCCTCTAGATTTATGTAGAAATATATAATTTGCTGGCAGCAAAAAATACCTTCCTCTGTAAGTTCTCTCATCTGCAAACTTGCTTAGACATTCTTCTCAGTTTCAGGGTCAGCAGAATATGCTAAAACAATTTTGGAAGGTTAGTCTGTTTTTCTATTCAAAACGCTCAGTGGAGCTGTCTGTCAATGGCCAACCTTCAAGCGCTTTGGAACAGAAGCTCTAACGGGCTGTCTGAGCTCGCTCTACCTAACAGGGAAGAGTAGCCTGAGGTGCTGGGGGTGCTTTGAAACCTTTGAAAGCTTACAGAAGTGCAGATTTTGCAGCTCAGTTAGCCACCTGAGCTGTGCAGAGGTGGCCTTGAAGGCTCCTAATTCTGGAGATGGGGCCTACACGCTGCTCCTGGAGGTGGCCTTGCTACCAGAGGGCCCCTTGCAACACCTTGCAGCTGTGCACAGTGAGGGTGGTCCCAGCAATGAGCTTAGCGGTTGAACAGAAATGAGCACAACATGGTCAGGGTTTTATATTTTATGCCTTCTTTGTACCTGAGAACTGTATGTGTTATAACAAGTGTAATGATCTGTGAAGGTGCTTGATCTGATACTTGTGGCTGATGATASGTATTGCTCCACAGTAATACTCATTACTCCATAATGGGTATGTATTATGGAGCTGTATACCAACAGCTGCTTCCTCTTGCTGTACCGCACACATTTGCAGTTTTATCCCTTCTCTTAGATAAGGAAAGTAAGTTTCTTGTTACTCAGCTCGAATCATTGCAGAGTCGGGGCAGCTGGGAGTAGCGGGGAGAGGAGCAGCTCCAACGAGCTCCTCAGGTGCAACCATAGAACTGGTTCGCAGCTTCTGGGCACGGGCCTGATCTCCTCACCTGTGCAAACCCCCCAAGTACAACAGGAACCTGCTGGACTTTCAGCAGAGTCACGGCTTGCATGGTGGGACTTGGTTAGTAGAAAGGAGGAAGCGCAGGGACACAAAGAACAACTTCAGCTTGGGGTGAGTTTTGAGCACTGGTGGTTAAGAGAAAAAGTATTTCTTGTCTTTGTTGAATATGTTACAGTTGATCTGATGTTACTGAGAGATGTTAATGTGGACCCCCATGATGGTGTGTTTACAGCAGCTTTGCAGAGCAGAGCAGGGTGGCGAGTCACTCAAGTCAAAGGGAGCAGTGTTGCTCAGGTCCTGTGCACAGCTTCAGAAACAGCCCAGTGGCATTAAAGACTGTTCTGTGGTTTCCTGAAGATAAATATTTTTCTCTTTCGGTAGATTTATGCCTKAGCAGCAACATACTGAAGGCTGGATTGTAATCTAAGCTTCACTAATGTAAATCTAAAGTAATTTTGAAGTAACTGGATTTCCTACTCTGTTTGTGAGTTAGCTATTATTTCATGATCTGACTTTTAAATCATGTGTTTATGTTGTAATGGCACTTCTGAAGAAGAATTTAATGGCTTTCCTTTATTACTGGGTGTAGTCCCTGGTGTTAAATTGATGAGAATAATCTTGACTTGCAGTTTTAAATTGTCTTGCCTCTCTTCAACTTCTTATAATACAAGGGTAGTGTGTGTGTGTGTGTGTGTGTGTGTGTATATGCGCGTGTGTGTTGTTTGAAGAGTTTTACTTTTATATAGTTACTATTCTTTAATCCCATATAATGTATTCTACTCTCAGTTGCTAGGTCACTTAAGAGAGAGAGAAAAAAAAAAAAGAAATTAAACAAGAAATTCCCAAGACTTGGATATATTTTTATTTACCAAGCTACTTGAAGATAACTTTTCCATTTCTCTTCCTCCTCTGCTTGAGTCACCTAGGACTCCTCTTCCATGTTTATATGCTTTTATGTTTTGTTTCCATGGTTCTATATGATAGTCTCTTATTTAATCTAGGGATTTTTGAGTTTTCAAATAAGGTGTGTTTCTTTTAGAGCTGTTGTCATTCTTAGCTGTAATCTTTAAAAATATTCTTATGGGAGATTTAGTGGAATTCATTTCTTTTGCTAAGTGCTTGGTAGTTATCTGTGTTAGATCTGTAATGGTTTCACTATTTCTCATGCTAAAGCATGTGAAGCCGATGTACTSAGATCAGTTATCTTCTTCCTACAATTTTTGCTCCTTTAAGTCATGTAAAAAGTGTGGATAGTTGGACAAATAAGAAACATGAAATACTGTTTTGAGCATTTAGGGTTCCTGAGGTTAATGAATTAATGAAATTGAATTTACAAGCTCATCTTTCAAGATAAGGGAAGAATTTCTGGGAATGAAACTTGCTTTCCTTTTAATTCATGAGTCTCATAATAATGTTTGGTTGTCCTGATACTGGAACAAAGATGCTGCCTTGATGACGTGGCACAATCTTCTGGATTCGTTTCCCTTTTTTCAGTAGATAGTGGAAAAGTTTAGATGAGAAGGTTTCTTTTTGCTATCAGGATGGCTATGTTGATATAGAGGAATGCAACTTTTTTAGACGGGTTAAGAGTCACTGTGAACAAAATACAAGTCCTCTGATGAATGTGATCAGTCCTCATGTTTGGCTCTGTTGTCAGGAAGCTTGATTTTTTTGCAGTGTTTATATCCAGTCATTTTGCTTTTCATCTGGTGCTTTCTTGGGAAAATAGGAAGGTCAATTGACTTGCTTGAGACCATATGTTTAGAGTCCTGCCAGTTTGAAAACATGGTGGTAAATGCTCTTTTTTTTTTTTTTTTTTTTTTTTTTTTTTTTTTNTTTTTTTTTTTTTTTTTTTTTTTTTTTGCTATAATAAAATGCCCAGGATGGTGTTTCTGAAAACCTGAAACTAAGGATGGCAGTGGTGCTCATTATAACATAATTTGGGTACTCAGAACTTCAGAATTAAATTTAACATGATGGATTCTTATTTAACTAATGGCATAATATTCTGAGATAGCAACGGGGGAAGAGCTGGAGACTGGCTAATAGAAATCTTAATTCCATCCCTACAAAAAATCCTTAACCCACTATCCTCCTCGATACAGTGTAATGTTAATTCTTTGATTTTTGTGTCATGAAGCAAATGTTTGAAGTGGGCAGAGYGTGGCTTGCCTTTGACAAGAGTCTGCTCACTTCTCTGAACACCAGGCTTCAAGGTCTAGCTCAGAAGGGGATCTGGGGCTCTGCTCACCTTTTCCCCAGGCTTTGTAAGCTAGGCTTTGAGAGCTTTGATTTGCCAAGTCAATCATGTACTTGCTAGCAGTATTGGTCATAAAGGCAGCTGAAGCCTGAGGAAAACCTGTATCAACGTGAAGACTTTGTCATTTAATGGACATTTAACAATCTTGGTTTTATTTCTGTAAAACAAAATAACCTTTGAAAGGAATTCTTTGGAAATTCTCTGAAGAATTCTGTTCTGTGGTGACAGGTATCATTGATAAAATAATGCGTTTTTGTCTGTCATTCACCCTGATCCATGTGCCTGCAGAGTCTGTGGATCTTGCACTTGGAAAAGGGCTGGCAAGATTTGCTCCGCCTTCCAACAGCCCCTTATCCTTACTCGTCTTTCCTGCCRCTCCAAGGGTGATTTGGAAAAATAGCAGATGAATTGAAGTATATCCTTCTTCCTCATCTCTATGGAGATGGAGACATAGCCTGACGTTGTGGTCGTTCCTTATGAAACAGTTGGCAACCCCCTTAAAGGAAAGGGAGATAAGGTCTGATGTGCCTGGGAGGAGCAGGGAGAAGTCGGGATCCCACAGAGGGGCTGCTGCTCCTGCCGGCGTGCGGGAGGCGAATCCTCCTTCCTGCTCTCCTTGCACAAACAAGCACTGAGGAAGACATAGGAAAACTTCTTTTTCTTCAAATAATTTTTTTTTTGGTATTTTACAGGTTATCATCTGCCTTTGTTGTATTTAAAGCCTTATTAAGTTGTATTGGAAAACTGTCAGAATTTAAACCCTTGTAGAAAAATGTATGAGTGGTGGAGATAAATATTTTTTTTCTTCCTTTTGGTTTTTGTTTTCTCTGTTACTAGCCTAGGACTGTTGTGTGACTTGTTTGGGGTTTTTGTCCCACTCCATATGGACTATGTYCTTGAAAAAACTGTACTTAAAAGAGCAAACGGGCCCAAAATGGGTACTTCAAATCACTTTGCAAAGTCTTGCCTAATAGAAGTAGACGGACATGGGATTACAGCCAAATGCCAGCACAGGAGAATGCGATTTATATTTATTTGCAGGTACATGTATATRAAATATATGCACTTTCCATATATCAGAATCGTTTGCTCAACAGTATATAATCTGTGCAGTTGCTTGCCATAACTTTCCTAGAATTGATTTTCTCAACCGATTAGCTACTTTTTGCATCAGTGGCCATAAATGGGGAAATAAGGCATATTTCAGTGGAACAAGAGAAGATCATTACAAAAGGATAGTGAAATTTACTGATCTGCAATATATTAAAAACTTCTTGGGTCTGATCCTTTAATAAATCGGACCAGAGGTGTATCTGTATGTATGCACATATGTTTTATGAGGAACTTTACATTGAAAAATGTAGATTTTTACTAAGAGCCTCAGCTTAAGCTAATGCAGGTCACCTTCAATACTTGTGGCTTTCCTTTTAATGTTGTTATATTTTTTTTATCTGATTCTCCCATTTGTGACATTGGCCTGTGATCTGGAGAAAAGGATTCCTTCCACTCTGATATTTATTTTTTCCYTCTGAGGCTTTCATGTTTCCCTAGGACTAATGATTTTGAGAAAGTAATTTAAAAGACAAGCAAAAGTATTATGGGAAAGAGGTATGGATAGAAGTTAACCATGAGCAACTAGACTGGAGTTGAGGTTAGTTTCTATCCTGCTTAGTTGTTTTGCTAGAAGGTTGTGTGAAGYGTGGTTGCTGTGGCTTCAGGCAGCAGGGCTGTTCTTGGGACACAAGATTTTGACCCATAAACTGTAGGGGAGTTRGTGCTTTTGATGCTGGGTGGCTTGTCCGATCCTGTATAGCTGCCGGGGTTTTTAATGCACCCTGGAGTCAAGTGAATGTTAGGGATGTTAGTGGAAAAATATGCAAAAAAAAGGAGGAGAAAAAAACTAGACAGAAGAAGAAAAACAAAAAGAACAAGAAAAAAAACCCAACAAAACCCAACCAAGTGAACTACCGCTGGCCCCGCGGGAGCAGTGTGCGGTAGGTGGTGCGGCTGGGCGGCTGCGTCGGGCCGCCTGCCTGGGGCTCTGTATGAGCCGCGGGGCTGTCGCGGGGGATTATCCTGGCCCCAGAGGGAGGGATTAGGTGCATTCCTGAGCCACTGCGCCGAGGAGTTAATTAGGGATGGGGGAGACGGGGATGAGACAGCGGCTGTATTAGCCATCTCRTTTGGAAGGAAGCTGTTGTGTCAAATCATGATTATTACAATCATTGCACCCTTGATGAACTTTAGTAAAAGCAGAGTATTCATCACAGAACCAAGTAAATTAGGGAAAAGAAAAGGAAAAAAAATAATCCCATGAGGTCGTCTAATCTGTCCCCTGGGGCCAGTCCCCTGCAGGACGGTTCCTAATGCTTGTCCAGCTTGTTCTGGACGCCTCACATGACAAGGCCTCCATCCCCGGGGGTGACTGGCAGGGACTGGGCAAATCCGGTGCCCTGACGTTGTGACAACTGTGGCTGCCTTTGCCTACGTCTCGTGTAGGCCCAAATAGGCTGAGAGGAAAGCGCAGAGTATTGAGCTGGGGCCCAGCAGCCTCCTTGCTGCGTGAGTTACTAAAACATTGCAGCTAACGTGGCCTTCCGGGGAGGCTGTTCCACAGCCTATTAGTTCTCAGTCTGGAAGCTGTTCGGTGATAGTTGTCCTAAATTTTCTCGCTGTTAATTTCATCTCATTACTCCTAGTTATACTCCCTTTTACTGAGCTTAATAACTCTTCTGCCTTCATGATGTTTATACCCATCAGATATTTGTAGACCCTAATCATGTCCTTCTCACCCCCGCACACTTAATCTTTCAGAAAACCAAGCTATTTATATTTCAGTATTTTAATCTTTCCGTATAAATCAGTCCCCCTAGCTGCTTAATCATTTTTGTTGCTCATACCTGAGCTCCCTCCAATTTGTCAAAATCATTCCATTAATGACGCGCTCAGAAGCCAGCACGGAGGTGCATGTGAATTGAGTTGCAGCAGAGGAGTAACAAATTACCTTAGTGCTACAGGATGCAGGTACTGCCAACTTAATGGTGGCCAACATCCAGAAGGATTCCTGAAAAGAGTGGGAAAAGTGAAAACGCATCTTCATGATTAACTTKATCTGGGTCTGTCTTGCTGCATCCCTGGTCTGTGCATGCAGATCTTTACCATTTCCTTGGTGTTCATTTGCTACTCAAATATATTTGCCTTAATAATGCGTGGATACTGATCCAAACTTACCCCATAATGAATTACATGTGAATTTTTCTCTGACCATTTTTTGCCAGTGAAAATCAATGGCATGAAATTTTACAATTGCCACAAAATGTATGAATGAGTTGCATCCCAGGGAGCTCAGAAGATCCTGACTCATTTGCTTTTAGTTTTAAGTACAAGTGAACCAGAAGAGGAGAAAAGATGGATAGGCAGAAAGAACCATTGTCCCAGGTATGGAGACTTCCTTTTGGGGGCAATCAAACTAAACCAGGTTAAAGAGAAGAGTTGTGGAGAAAAGCATATTTAGAAAATGAGGTGGAAATTTGGACATATCTGTTAGTCCTGAAGGGTGAATAGGTTATGCGTGATTTAGGAAGACATGTGTTTGATCCAGTAAAAGTACTGTTGAAATCCCGTTCATCAGGTGCTTATTGCTCCCTCTAGATCAACGACTGTGGTTCTAAATGATATGTGACCTGTCATTGATGCATCTTCTGTTAACGTTTGCTTTCTCAGGGGAAAAGATACTGTGCAAAAATTTCCAGAAGAAGAGCACGCGTCTCTCCCCAAAGTTTGCTCTTGATGTGTTTTATGTACAGTAAATTTTCTATAGCAGACTTTAAGTGTTGGGAAAGCTGCTCACTCATTGGCATAACGTCGTCTTCTGTTAACTCCTAATTTAGTGGATTTACAGCTCCTTTCTATATTATATTGAATTTAATCCTATTTCTTCCCCCCAAAAAACAAATCCCCTGAGGTGTTCTTAAAAATCTTAGAGAAATTATGTCTGCCTAGTTAAAGCTTCTTCCTTTCATGTTGAAACACAAACAAGGCTTGTGTTGGTCTTGAAATGGTGTAGTTATTAATTGGGTTCAGCCATTGGACGCACACAGTGAAGGGAAATAACATCCCTCTCTCCAAGGGATGTTAAAGACATGAATTGCAGGTGAGCTAAGGGACTCTCCATGGGCCAAGGCTGATGTTGGTGGCAGAGCTGAGAATTGAAGCCCGTCTGCCCTTGATGCTCAGTCCTGGCCTTGGTGTCAGAACGTGTTGTCTCTCAGCGGGCAGGTTGCTGCTGTTAATGGGGAGGTGTGTGATCCAAAAGACATTAGAAGCCTTCAAAGCACTGGAAGTTTGATTTCAGCCTTCTACTAAGCCAATCTTGCTCGCACTTCATTACTTCTGAAGGCCAAATATTCCGTCAGCTTCTTGAAACGTGCTCACAAGTGAATGTTATACACACACAGGTTTTACTTTTAGCCTTAGTACTAAAGGTAAGGCTATTTTAACATAAGGCTTACTTGACAAAGCAGGCTCACCAATCTGAGAAGTGCAAGAAACGGTGCCTTACTCCATCCCTTTTACCTCTTTGTGTCCTAAATCATCTAGATTCATTCTGCTGTGCTACATTGCCCTTTAGAAAATATATGCCTTGTGGTTGGAGTGCTGAAGTCTTGTGCTGTGAAATCAATGTGGCTTTTGCTGCAGTTCTGGAAAGTGCAGAATTGAGTAATGCTGCACAGAAGTGGTGCGTTGGTGATCCGAAGCTGGTGAGTTGAAACATCTTCCTTTATGTACTACATAGTGCAACACACTGGACCAAAACAGGAAGGTTAGAAATTGTGTGAGTTGTTTTTTCCCCTGCTCCTTCCCCCCAACTGTAGCATTTGTGCTGAATAATGAAGTGTGCAGGGGGGTTGAACGGCTTCTGTGCATAAAATTTTAATGTAATGCCTTCATTTCACTTGATTGATCCTCTCCCTCYAGCAGTCCCAACCAAACCACAGCAAGAGGTATTGAGAAGCAGATTAGGACCCAGAGCTTTCAACTCTGCCCATGTCCTACAAGTTGTTTGCAGCTGGGAACCCTTCACTGCTGGCAGTTCTGTGCTCATCATGCTACTGCAGAAGCTGGTGAAATTCTCAGCTTTTTGCATTGAATCAAGCAGTGATGTTGGTGGAAAGTTGCAGCCAAGGTTTCTTGAGAATCTCTGGAGGTCTTAGACTGAAGATTTATTTGTAACCTAGAAAAGATTTAAATGTTAGTAGATTAGTCAAGAGCTTTCTATTAAATCGAGTCTCTAGGATCAGACAACCAAACCTCTGTATTTTTTCCATTGATGTTGTATGTACTTACATCGCTCCATCTCTTGACACCAGCAGCTGGTCAGAGCAAGGTCCCTTACTGGATTTTGGCTTTCTCTTCCTGKGCCATCTGCTGTTGTG
Organism: Nothoprocta perdicaria; assembly: GCF_003342845.1. NCBI lineage: Eukaryota > Metazoa > Chordata > Aves > Tinamiformes > Tinamidae > Nothoprocta > Nothoprocta perdicaria. The sequence goes on along the minus strand of NW_020454150.1, from coordinate 1,108,120 downwards.
GGTTATTGTTGAGGGGCTGCTGCTGCTACTGCACATGTGAGAGAACAACAGATAGACAGGGCATGCTGTGTCAAAACGAGATGCCAAAACATGGGCTGCATTTTAAATTAATTTTTAATAGTTTGAAGCTAATGGTCTTTTATAAGGTTTCCAGATTTGAGCAGACTGTCAAAGTGACACCTAATGACTAACTTGCTACGCAGAGCTAATTTTGAGAGTCGTTTCCAGGACTGGAATATGCTCTTCCCTTTAATTTCCTTGCCCTCTATGCCCAGCTTGATTCTGTGTTTCTGATGAGGCTATGTTTGCCCGTCTCATGCTCCCATCAGTTTCCTTCTCTCGTTACTTCTAACTGAGCATGGAGATAATGGGGAAAATTCCTGAATTCTCTTTTCCTTGCTCTCCCCTCTTCCTCTCCCCCACGGATTCATACAGCTTGACATAGGGCTTGCTTAGCTTTCCCTATCACCCATCTTGGTGGTAATACTAATTTACTCCTCCTCTGCTGTTTCTATCCAATAAGATTCCTCTTGAGCCACCTGTATTACTGGCACTCAGCTTCTCCTCTGTGATGGACACTCTAACACTTTAATCATCTTTGGATGGACTTTTGCTGGACATGTTCTACTCTGCCCATGTCCTTCTTGGACCTAGCACTCCAGCTGTGGCCTCACCAGGGCTGAGTAGAGCAGAAGTGTCACCTGCCTCAACCTGCTGGCCACACTCTTTCTAGGGCCACCCAGCATGATGTTGAGCCTTCTTTGCCACAAGTGTTCACTGGTAGCTCATGGTCGATTTGTTGTCCATAAGGACCATGAGGTCCTTTTCTGCAAAGCTACTCTCCAGCTGGTCAGTCCCCAGCCTCTCCTGATGCATGGGGTTATTCCTCCCCAGGCGCAGGGCTTTGCACTTCTGTTGGTTGAGTTTCATTAGATTCCTCTTCATATCTGCAACCTGTTGAGATGCTTCTGAATGGCAACGCAATTATCCAGTGTTTGTCTCARTTTTGTCATCTGCAAAGTGGTGAGAAGTGCACTTTGTCCAATCCCCAGGTTGTTAATGAAGATGTTAGAGGGTTGGCCACAGTATCCAGCCTGGGGGACATCATTAGTGACTGGCATCCAGCTGGACTTCGTATGCTGTTCACAAGCCTTTGAGGCCAGCCAGTTTTCGGTCTGCCTCACTGCCACTTATCTAGCCCATATTTCACCAGTTGGTCTCTTAGGGTGTTTAGGGAGACTGTGTTGAAAGCCTCAGTAGTGTCACCATAACCAGTGTTGGCTGCTCTCCCCACAGCCACTGAGCTGCTCATCTCACTGGAGGAGACTGCCAGGTTGGTCGAGCRTGGTCTTACTTTCTTCATAATTTATAATAATACCCTACAGTTTCAGTATCTTATTATGAACATATGTATMATTTTCCAGACCTTTATGTACAAAAATGGGTAACAAAAGAAGAATCAACTATCCAGACCTCCAAACTCAGTGCTTTTTTCTGCCTTCRGAGTTGGCTCAGGTTAACAGCTGTAGGTGAATATGTAAAGTTTTATAAGTATAGCAAGGTTTAACCATTAGATGTTTTGTTTTGCAACTAAACAGAATGCAGTATAACTACCAAGTATTATTTTCTTTCCTTTCTGCATTTTTCTAGAATGTGTATTCTTGGGTTAAAATATAGAAACTGTAGGAAAGGATGGTGTATGTTTAATATTCACTGTGAGTTGTAGATACTGGCTGTCCGTCTCTTTATTATTGCTAATCAGAGCCGCATGGTTAATTTCCTCATAAGTCACAATGAATATTTACCCTGGAATGTGTCATTGTCCTAAGTGAATTTAAGGCCGCTGTCTCTTGCCAGTAGGCCATGTTTCAAGAGACATCTGTTTATCCTCAGAGTAGAAAAAGAGCCAAAGAATTTGTTTTATGCTTTCCTGCCAGTGCTGTATGTAAGCAAGGCTTTTCTGGTTTCTTTTTTTAAACCTTCTCCCGTTGCGCTGACTGGTGGAACGTACCCTGAGCAGCAGCAGCGATACCAGCCCCGCCGCGTCCTGACTCTGAAGTTCTCTTCACTTTAGCACGGGTGTCTCTGTTGCCCCAGAACTGTACAGATGTGCAACAGTACTCAAAACCATCAGGGTGTAGTATAGACTAAGTAAATCTGCCTCAGCAGAGCTGAACAAGTAATGTACAAAGTGATTTTTAGTGTTTTCATATTTTTAAACAAATGATGTCTCGTGTTCAGGCTCCTTCCATGATCCCCTGTGTATGCTTTGTTTTTATTAGAGAGAGAGAGAGAGAGAGAGCAAAAAAAAAAAAAGAAAAAGGGGGAAAAAAAACCCAACAGTAATGTATTTGAAAGTGTTTTAAATGTGAAAAGAAAATTTCTAGTATCTCTTGTGTTTGTTGTGTGCGTTAGTTAAGACAGAAAAGTAAACAGTGACTTTAGGAGATACAACTCGCGCTGTGAGTTCTTAACACTCATGGCAGGCAGCTCACAAWGATACTAGTCTGCAAATAATTTTGAGTCATTAACGCTTATGACAGTAGTGTTCTGTTCAATATGCTTGTAACAATTTATGAACAGAAAAAGGTTGAAATGTGCTCATTTTATGGTATACTTACAGCTTTGATTTCTCCTCTTACCTGATGAGGCCTCGTTTAAGATGTGCGAATGCGAGTTAATTCTTATGACCCGTTCAGCGTACAGTGCCCCCCATGAGAGAGCATAAAGATCGAGGTGATCGCCAGGGTGTGTTGGCTGAAATACAGCTCAGAAAATAACCTTAACCTCAATCTCCCCTGGGATCTGTCTTGTGCGCTGCTGCGCTTGTGCTCCAGGCTGTGTCCCACTACCACGATACTGTATAGAACGGGTCTTGCTTACTTGCTCTCTGCTTCTCTCCGTTCTTTTCATCTACTACTACACCAACATATTATTTATCTTTTTTAAGGATCTATGAAAGGATACATCCATGCCCATTTATTGTACCTTGCAGGAAAAAGCAATGAATGCACGAATGATGTTACTGTATTTGTGGGCAGTGTTGAGAGTCGAAAGGCAGTTTTTCAAGTGAGTGCACTGGAAGTTGATTGGAAAAAAATCCACAAACTAAAAATGGAATTAACCAAAGATATAAAATTTTATTTCAAACCTAAGCTTATATGTTTAACGTCCACCTGGGTATTTTTCTTTCTTGGAGTGCATGCATGCTTACAGGGTTGAGACTGTAAGCAGAGGAAAACTGGTGTACTTGGAGCAAGGAGGACAAGCAGGGTGATCATGATTTTAGCTACATGCCTATAGGAAAGTTCTGAGCTGTTAGCCTTTGATAATTGTATAACTGTTGTTTGCAGTAATGAAAAGCTGAGGAGTGAATCTGCTTAAAAGCTCTTCTCATAAAACATGAAGTTTTATGACCTACAAATGGAAACATGACCTACAAATGATGGTTATGAAAACATGACATACAAATAAGTGAGAAAAGGAGGTTTCTGGGCCTTTTTTGTTTTTCTGTTTATCATGTACAAAAGATGCAGAAGTTCTTCAAGTTCTCACTTCTAATAAAGGACAAGTGACATTTGGGCAAGCAGATGAAAATGGAAACACTTCTGGATTTTCTTTCAGTAGGATGGATTTTCTGTTGCACCCATCCAGTGATAACTGAAAATGTTCAGCGAACAGCAGAATTAGAGGGGAAAGCTGAGCAAATGAGAGGAAAGATATGTTGAGAATTGGAAGTAGATCAAATAATCTTTGTAAATRCTTGTAACTGTGGTAGTGCACAAATGCTTGTGGAGAAAAAGTGTCTTCAGTAAATATTCATCCCTTTCCTGCTTGCTCCCTCACCGTGGAAGTGCCTTTGGTCTCCTTGCAGTGGCCACAGGGAAGGGGAAAGCTTCTACCAGGAGATCTGAAGCACATTGTTGATACTCAAAGGGAAAAGTAAGAAGGGATTTATGAAAATTTTAGGGCTTTAGGGCTTCACTCTACTGTGGAGACAGTTATGCAAAAAGACTTTCTGCAGGTCACGTCTTCTACCAAAACCCATGTAAAACAAGGACTAGGAACCTGCTTTCAAAGCCTAGTGACACAGCCTGAAGAACATGCTGCCATTTTAAGCACCTTGGTGCAAGCTTGTTTGGGGACCTGCTGTATGTTTTGTCTTAATCCCAGCATTTAATTCTTTTTACTAAGCAGTATGTAGGATGGAAAGTTTGAATGTGTTTTGCCTGATTACTGTAGGACAGGTAGGATAGGGTTGAATAAATGCCGTGAAAATGTTGTAGTCACAAAATGGCTATAGATGTCCTAATTCCAGACACTCAGCATTATATATTAGACAGCAGCTCTGCTCAAACAGTAAAAGAACACGTCACTATATATCCCTGTCAGATTAAAAAACTAATTTGAAAAGATTAATGTATTCCATTCCTGTTAGCCTGAATCAGATACCGCTGTGCCTACAGCAGCACTGCCTCCTGATTATTGAATTTTTATGGCCTTGTAATTAATTGCAGATTCCCTGTTTTGTTCTATTTCTTTTTCTCTGACATTTTAATTTCAACAAAAAGCAGCGGTCTCCATGCAGCCTCTCTCAGGAGATCCTAATGGCCTATAAAACAAAATGACTTATAGATATGGCACCCACTTCAGTTGGCTAGTGATTGTTCGAAACCTTGCTGATCACGCRGAATTTAATTTTTCCCTTCCTCTACTGTAGTTATTTCTTGTCTATTAAATTGCAGCTCCTGTGTCCTGACTAACAAATGGATGTAACAAAGTGCCACCCTTCCATAATACATTACTGTTGCCACATGCAAATTTTTTCCTAAAAAATTGCAGTTCATTTTATCTAATTATAAATGAATAAATGACTCTTGCACATGAATAGAATATTGTCCTTGACTCTGCATGTGAGAATTTTATGTTCTGGTAAATCACTTGGATTTATTATAAATTTAAAGCATCAAATGTGTTTTAGATTCATTTTGCATTTCATCCCTCCTTTTCTCCCTTCTCCCCAAAACACTGGAATGTGCAAAAATGATTTATTTCRGTGCAGCAGAAAGGCAGGTTAGCATGACTCACCATCTCCCAGTGAAACTCCCGCAGTTACCGAGGCCTTGTAGCCGTGAATTATTGTTATTTATATTACGGTAGTGCCTTGAGATCAGAACCCCATTTTTCTGRGCGCTCTACCAACGCATAATAAAAGGTCGTCTTTGGCCGAAGGAGTTGATCACCGACTGAAAGCCCTTGGCAAGGGAAAGCCGGGCACGTGTCTGGGAAGGAGGGGAGGCAGGTGAGGGCTGGGGAAGTGGCCGCTACAATGCGAGTTCTCACTCCTTCAAAACTGGCTCTGTTGAAAAAGTGACTTTTTCCTAACATGCAACGGAGTTCTGAGGTGTGGTTTTATTTTTATTTTGGAGATTTATGCATTCTAATATGTTGCGTTGTGCCTTTGAGATACCTGAGTATAGTGGAAACAGCAAGAATCAGAAGTAGAAGCAAGAGTAGAAAGTACATTTTTGTTCTTGGCTTTGACTTAATTTTTTTTTTTAACAGAAAAATAATCTAAAACCCTATTGTTTTCAAACACTTTGGTCAGTTTTTAATAGTTTGACAAATTTGTCCTTATGAGAAAAAGAAATCCCAGTGCTGGTTTCTCTATTAAAGGCAGTAGTGCAATTTAGAGCTAAGGTGTGACAAAAGAAAGGCTGAAAAGCAGTAGAAGTGAAAACAATTTAGGGAGAATGAGATGTAACAATTTGCTAAATGTCGATATCTGAGCCAAAATATTTGCTTTAATCTCAGTGGTTTTGGATTAGGTGCTGGGAGAACATGTGTGTTTCAGTGGCTTTATCAGCACATCTGAAGTGTCCCGTGGCAGCCTGCTAAGTATTTTTGTATACCGAGAGTCCTGAGAGATGTGGAAGCCTTTGGAAGGCATTTTGGTGTGAGCCCAGGAGAGAAACGTACACTCCATCCACACGAGACAGCCAAAAAGAAGATGCAGGAATCATTGWAGGCTGGGTTTTGATGTGGATTCTCAACTGAAGTAGAATTGTGGATCTGCTCTCGACATTGTAGTTGGGTAGTGGATAAAAACGACTAGGCTGGCTAAATAGAAACAGGACCCTGGTGATGTGGAGGTCAGGGAATGTAACCTTCTGCCATCACGTTGATTATCTTAATTACAAAATTAAAATTGATATAAAAGGTTTAGRAAAGTGTTTTTGGAATATCTTTTAAATGACATAACCAAAAGGTCTAAATTCTAATCAATTGGCTTCAGACAGGTGACTCTACATGTACTGGTAAGAAGCAAATATCTTGTGCAAGCTCCTTCTGAGCAGGAGGTGGTTACCYATGCTGGAGAATGGTACCTTTCCTAAGTCTTTTGATTTATGTGTCTGAGTGATCTTAAAGTTTGGGCAAGTCTTTCTTTCCTTGGAGTGAATTATCCTGTCACTTACTTAAGTGGAAGGCTAGAGTAATACCTGTCAAGTCATGATTGTCACCCTGGTGTACACGAAAGCAAAATTCGGACCCCCTTGCAAGAGCACTTCTTATTTTCAGATTACCTGACCAGTTTTTAGATAATGTCTTCCACATATAGATAGTTAAAATTGAGGAAGTGGGTTTTAGTTATGGTAGGGGTTAATAAATTTTAAAAAGTCTGAATTATTTAATTTGAGTATGTTACCCTAACACTTTATATAGAGCCTTTCATCTGACTGGTTTTATTTCTGTGTAAATTCTGGATGGTGTTATTTTTCCTAGTGTAAAGGGTATGCAAGTAAATTTCAAAAGATAAATGAGCCTTTGCACTCCAATATAATTTCTCTGCAATCCTATGTCTTATTTATACATTCGGAAAATAGACAAAATGGTGATGTTTTGCCTCACAGAGCCTTCAGAGTGTATAAATAACATGTATTATTGCATATAAATTATATTGGAGTGCAGATGCTCATTCATCTTCTGAAATTTATCTGCATAGTTTAGTGTTTCCATGCACAAATGCTTGAAACCAATCTGGCACTCGGAGGAAGTGAAATGTCTCCATGCCAAACAAATGGCTTTAAGGGAAATGCCCCTCAAGGAGTCACCTGGAGCATGTACTCTGTTTGCCACCACACTGACAAATATGAATTTGGCCAGTCAAAGGAGCTAAATGTCAGACCTCTGGTGATTGTAATATACCTGTCTTTCCAGATTTTTAGCTTTTCAGGTCTAGGGATGCTAGTTTTCACCAAAATACTTAACAGCCAAGGCTGTTAAATGGTCCCAAGTGACCTTCCCAAGATCATATAGGTGATGTGGGGATACACCTTGGGGTCTTTGCTCCCAGCCTTAGCATCGTCCAAACCACAGAAAACTTTGCTGCTCCGTTTGTACCATTTTTGCTGTTGTGTTCCATTGTGCCAGTTATTCAAACCCCGCATACAAGGCAGAGTAATGAACTTGCTAAGGAAACACATCTCCCGAAGTAAACCCTGTGGGCTATGTAGTATTTTTAAATACTATAAATGCAGATATGAGAGTTTTATTGATTCTTACTCCCTCCCCAGGACACTGCTTTATTAATAACAAATGTAACAATATGTTATAAATACTCAAAACACCAATGTGTTAGCATAAAAACAGCAATAAATCCCTATCCTTCGCTTAAAGTGAAAATCCCTAGTAGCCCAGGCTGCAATTTGCCCACACTAAGAGCAATTAAGAACCATACGTAATGTAAAGGTGCCGCTGTGAGTAGCCAGAACTCGCAGGATAATTTCARTTTGCTTTCTATGGAGCTGTTCTTTGAAGAGGTCCCTAATGAGATTCTACTTGGCTCAAAAAGTAAGCTACAAAACTTACAATTTAGCCTTGTACCATATGTATGGGTAAGGTTCAGAGTGAGAATGAGCAGTTATGTTAGTAGATGTATACTTCTCCATCTTAAGATCTGGAGGCTAGCCTATCRTCACATAACCAAACATCTCTTAAAAAAGAAGACAGGCTGAGTCACACCAAACATCAAGTGTTCTTATTTTAAGTGAGGATGAAACATTGCTTAACACCATAATGTCTGTAAATATTTGGCCATTGCAAGTGGGAACATGCTGTAATGTAATGATGAAGCTTCAGCCAGGTTTGGATGTTCTGCAAGCATTTGTCCCTTATCTGTCATCCACGTGTTGTGTTGGGTGCAGGGAGAGGCTTGGTGAGCTCACTTTGGAGACTCTTCATGTGCCTCAGCACTGCGCTGCTCTCGCTCGGCAGCCTTTCAACTCCTGTGTCGACAGTGAATTCACCCAGACTTAGAGCAGTGTAAGAGCTGAACCAGCCAAATAAAATGCCTGTATTTTCCAGTATCTCAGTCATTTCTCTGTTCTTTCCCGTTCTTTCTGTACCCACGCTTTCCCTCAACTTCCACTAAATTTGCAAAGTGATCAATTCCTTGGCATAAATAYGCTCTTTCTGTTTTGTACTTGTATGAAAGGAAAATGGCTATGACAGAAGCTTTCGTCTTTAGTATAACAAATGCGTTAACGTGAGTATAATGAGATTGGCTGAATATTTGGGATCTTCGGCTTTCCTTTCCTGTGAATTTAGCCCTTCCAGTGCATGTGTGTGTCCTCTGTCAAGATGTGACCCCACCACAAAGAAGTTTTCTTTACAGATAGATTCAACCTCTCTTTCAGTTATGAGTTTAATTTCTCTTTTCTAGGGATCATGATGTTGTTTGCTAGCACATGTGCAAATGGCTGGTAAAGTCATATCTTCCAGAGAAGGACGTGACTCACGTTGCTGTAACCACTTGCCATTGGGACCCTAATTCTGCTGGTAGTCATCATAGTGTTGGTGTTGATGGAGCAACTTCAGTGTGAGACTGGTAGTACTCCCTTCAGAGAACCTTTCTGGGGCTCTCTGTTGCTTGGATAGAGGGAGCAGGGAAGCAATATGCTGCATTTTCTGGACTTACAAAACAAGTGGAACAAATAGATTTTGAGACCTGTGTTTTAACCAACAAGAATTTGTGCCAAATGAGTCAAGGAAGGAGTTTATTACTACTTTGCTGGGAATAGCATTCTATGCGCTTGAAGTTATGTGAGTAGAAAACTAATTCCCGTGGGGAAGAAATGTTCTCTAAACCAGAGTGTATACCTGAATTGTTGTTATGTAAAAATGTTGCACTAACTTTACAGGAGCTAAAGATCCCCTGTGTCAGGAATGAAACCCAAGAGGAAATGGATAAATACAAATAATTCCGGCTGCAAGCATACTATTTAAATGGAAATCCAGGTTCAGTTTTATTTTATGTCTTACTGACCACAATTACAACAGTGGTAGTTTCTTTAGCTCAAATGGTATGTTGTTGGTATGACATAAGTTAGTTGTTGGTGTAAGGCTCTTAAGGGAGCATGTAATTATTTTCTTGAATAAGCATTTTAATGTAGAAGTACATTGATCCTTAAATATGTTAAGCCTGCTTTTTTAGGACAAATATTACTGAAGATGGCATTTGAATACTAGAATTGTTCCTGATGATGTTTTCTGAGTTGGAAAACACTCAGGTCAAGCTGTAACTATTGTATGGTAATTTTTAGGGCATGCTAATGCAGAAGTGCAGAGAGAAAAAGTATCATGAAAGCACTGCTGAGCATGCTGGATGTGCACCACAGTGCTTCGAGTTCATGATACGGTACCACACAGTGGTTCAAAAATGCTTTAGTTCAGAGAGCTGATGCTCCTCTTCCTTCTTCATAGACCAGCACCCCCACTTAATCAATTTTTTCAAGAGACTGGTAAATATGGGGTGTTGGGATCTGGTTGTGAACCCCATGAGGTGTTACTGTTTATTGCAGGCACAAGAAGGCTGTTGAAACTAGTCTGTGTTTCACTGTCAGCTTTCTAGGAGCTGTTTATCTTTAGACATATAAAATGTGTGGAAACACATCTCCAGTCAAAATGAACTCATTACTAAGCAAGAGGTAAATACCAAGTTTTGCATGTTGTGAAAACAGAAGTATGTGAGACTGAAGCTCAATAGTGTGGCAGTTTTTTCTGTGTTATCAACTGCTTAAATTTTATGAATAATATAAAGGACAGTTCTCATATTTCTGTTTCTAAATATCATTTGCATTTGTAGGTTTGGCAACAAATAGGAGAAAGGAGAAACCAGATGTGAAATGACTGAAGGTGTTGGGTCACATTTGTAAAACGCTGGCTTTCCAGAACAAATTTCAGCATACGAGAATGCAATTTTTCTGTGCTGAGGAGGTAAAAACATTTTAGATGGTAACTGAAAACACAGGTTCATCTTCCCATTGCCTTCTYGGACCTTCCTGGGTTTTTATGTTCCCCCGTTCAGCCTTTTATCAAGCAAACTTCAACTAATTGTGCATGTTTAAGTTGCTCCAGTATATTGTCACAGCCAAGCTGGGGGTGCATCTTTTCCATTTACCCTCTTCAGCATAGCTTGGACTAGTGTCTTGCACACTGAGGTCCTTTCCAGATGGAAGTGCAGCGGGAGAGCAGAGTGCTCTGTGCAGTGCTATAAAGCAGGACTGTGATCCCYTCTCTCCAGAGACGGGAGCTCGCACAAGTACGTGGCTGGCTGCTCCTACTGACAACGTCCTTGAATGGAGGGAAAACATAACTACACCTATAAACTAATTCATTTGTCAGCCTGACAAGGAAGAGAACATAAACCACTCTTTCAGTGCCAAAAGATGTAAATTAGCAAGTTTTTTTGAGGGGCAAGTCACCTCATAGTTATTATCACAGAGTGAGGGTAAGTTGGGTGTTTTCAGAGGTGAGTGACTCTCTCTGTAGACCTGGATGTCCGTGTGCTGTTTGTGGGACTGACATTACTAAGAATGTCTCTTTCTTTCCTCCTCTGCCTCCTCAGCCAGGCAAAACACTTTTGCATCTGTCTTCAGGAACTTGAGCCTTTTATTCTTCCTGATGACTTGAGGAAATCTTTCTTTACCTTGCTCTTCAAGCAGTGGAAGAGAAAGTGGTGCTCTGCTGCACTGACACTGCAGTCTCTCACCTCTTGATTTTTAGCTTAGCTTTTGTCAACCTTCTAGTCTCCGATTCTGTATCCGACAGACTTGGTGTTAATTTTGCACCTCCCAGTGAGGTGAGAGAGTCTTCAGGTATGGCACTTGAGATCTGCAGCAAATGTGCTTTTTACTCTCTTATATTTCTTCTTAACCCATTAAGTTGTGTTGGTGAGAGCTGATGATGGTTTTCACAAGATAGTATCTGTGGATATTCTGTCTGATTTTAAGCAGCCTGGAAAAGCAATATAAAATGTTCATTTACCTTCATTTCTCTAATTCAAATATCATTGCAAATTGTGGATTGGCAATACGCTTTAAACTGTCAGATAAACTAATTCGCAATGTTTAAAGCCCTCCAGGTGAGCAAAAGAAATAGGAGGAAAAAAAAATTAGAGCTTAGCAATATTCTATGACAAAAGTTATGATGCCTTTGCAATAGAAATAATTTCTCCCTTTTAAGGCTCCCTACATTGCATCTAGATAATTACTGGATAGGCTCCTAACTTGTCTTTTGTACAGCTCAGATTAAAAGAAGCAGCAGCACAAGGATTAAAGCCAAAGTAATGTTTTTTAAAAATTATCCTTCTCGGGTTTGCCTGAGTCTATGTTCTATTAATTTAGCCATCCTAAAATGTTTTGTGATATGCGCCATGCTTCTAAACTGTGTAAAGGGAGATGCTCCCCCAGGCTTTCATGGAAATTATGTTTATAGTACAAGCTCCTGTTTTCTTCTCATTCCCTTAAGCAGAAAGGTCCTCACTGGTACATTTTCCCTAGCAAAAATGTATACATCATTTAAGTCATTACAGGTCGACTGCTCATTTGTTACAATAAACTATATCATCCTCGCTAGGAGGCCAAAGAGAGCCTGTAGCCATGAATATACATCTTCCTAGGGTAACTCAATTCAAAGCAGCAGCWTGCCACGGTAAAGTATTACTTAATTTATACTGCTAATGTTTAACATTGATTCTGTGTGGGAAAATAAAGCCCAACGCATTTTGAGAACCTACATCATTAAGGTTTAATAATTTAGACCTAGTTAATGTGATAATGAATTTACTGACAACTAAAGTGCAGTTTCAGTACTTACATTTCTAGAAATACTGACTCTCAAACTAGGTTTTCTAAGCAGAAAATGTATATTATAGGTTTGTTTGTGTAATTTACCCGTCCTCACCCTCTTACCCCACAGTAAAAAATACATCTTTAGGTGTGTTTACTAACTAGTGGAATACAATGGCTCCTCCGCTCCATACATCTGGTGAACTAAATGGTACTAATATGGCCTAATAGGATATTCGTGTTTCAGAAAGCTTCCTAATTGATGGGAGCTGCTTAATATTTTCCGAGCGTAGCGAAGGGAGAGCTGCCCTTGTGGTCACAGACACCGTGTGGGGCTGCCGTGAAGGCGGTGGGCGCGTGTGAGAGGCGAGTTACATGTGCAGCACCAGTGTCAGGAGGACACAGGAGCCCCTGTCTCCACAGAAATTACTTGACAAACGATGTGTAGGTCACTTTCAGAGCTGTAGGTGGGGAGGAGTTATTTATTTTTGAAACCTGCCATAGCATAGAGCCTCCACCTCCCCCTGCCCTTCACATGTCACTGCTCGGCCTGCGGCCGTCTTGACTGCCCCTGTGGGTGCCTTATATCAGTCAGGCTCCCTGGCACATGGCCGAGCTAACGGGTGTCCTCCCCGTGTCCACGTGTGTCAGGGGCTGGGGCCATGGCGAGCGGGGCCGGGGCTCCTGGCACCTCGAGGAGGGCCTCGCTCAGCGTCCTGCCCAGCGCGGCCTTGCTGCAGGGTGCTGTGGAGTACCCTGTGCTCCCTCTCCGAGCTCGTTCYGCAAGCGCTGCTGGTGAAACACAGAAGTCTCCTTGTGATCGTGTCGGGACTTCACAAACTCTTGTGTGTGCCTCCCCGTTCTGCTACAAGTGGCAGCATCTGTGTGTTTCTTTAGGGGGGACTGTTGCTAGTTTAACCTTCAGGGGGGTCTTGACTCCTAGATTCTCCATGCTTTGGGGTTCCCAACTCAGAAACCGCTGCTGAGCRTCAGGAGGAACTGTGGTGATCGCCTAACATGGCGAGTGTGTCAAGCAGATCAGGGAGTGCAGGCATTGGGCTTCGTGCAGGAAGACGTGTCATTCTGGGTGCTACCTGGGGAAGACTGTTTTGGGCCCCCCAAAGAATTTGCAGGTRTTGAAAACAGTTAGTGTTGGTGTTTTCTGTGTGCATTGATGTGAGATCAGGCCAAAGAGAGGTACCCATGTGGTTCCAGACCTGTCCAGRAGAGGGCAGGTCACAATTCTGCTGTATGGACAATTCTTCTCAGTTCTGTAAAGGTTTTTTGTTTTGACTTTTTATTTTTTAGGTATGACTGGCTTATCCAGTTGTGGTATTCAATCAGGAAGAGCTTGCATAATTTCTTCTGGTAGTTCTGTATTTCTGCAGAGATAATCCAGATTTATTTATTTATTAACTATTAGGAGRTGAAAATGATACATGGATTGTAGGTGGTAAACTTTTTCCCCTGATTTTTTGATCTGGGCCCTGTACAAGTTRTTTCATTACTTAGCATATATTTCATCACCTTTTTCTTTCCACTCCCTGTCTAATTGCTGTAGTTAAATTTTGGCTCTTGGCTAGAACATTGTCTCAACTTGTGCTTAGCTCGATGGAGTTAGATTCTCTGTTCTTAGAGCAATATAAAAGGAATAAAAATTGAAGAGAGAATCTCAGAGCCTTGCAGGAAAACCTGTTTGAAGGAAACATCTGTCATTAAATTGCAGAGTGGAAGAGTTCAACAAAAATGCAGATCTGGGACAAATCGGATCCAGGCTCAAACTTCTCATGACTCACTAGGTATTAGTATTAAASTACCAGCTAACTGTGTTTGAGCACCACTACCTTTGCATTGCTGGCTAGAATGAAATGGCATTATGGAAAAGGGTTTTGATGGTGGTTGGTTCCCATCAGCGAATTTCCCGGAATCATTTGTTCCTGAACTCTGGTAGCTTGGCAATGGAAGTACAGCCACTTCTCCTGAAGGTGGATCACTGCTGTGTTGGCATCCTGCAGAAGTGCCACTTGCCTAGCAAAACGCCATATGCTTTTTTGTGTACTTCAGGTAGTGCTGAATCTTCATTTGTCCAGCACTGGACAAATGAACCTTCATTAAGGTTCTGTCTGCATTCTTTTTGCCTCCCTTCAACCTCTTTCTGCCTTGTAACAGTTTCTTCTATCACTTGCTGAAATTCCCTTCTCCCTACCCGTGTTGTTATGAGTTTTAGTTCTATTTGAAACTGCAGTTACTYGGAGTTTTACCTCCTCCTTTCGTGCATCCCTGTGTGTATTCACCTTGCAGTTCTGTAGCTTTGTGAGTGTAATGTTTGCCAGGCATATTTCATCAGTTTTAGCTTGCAAAATTCCCAAATCTTGTTAAAGCTTTCCCTTCATTCCATGTCCCAGCCCAAACCTGGCAATTTTGGGATATTATTTCATCCACGAGAAGCATTTTCATTTATATGCACCTTAAAGACACAATGACCTTGGTGTTATCTACAAGCTGTGGATTTTGCTTAACATGTTGTGAAGATTCCTCCCCACCTGCAGTGTACAGAGCCCTGCTCTGTGCCAGAGCCTGCGTGTCCTGTCCTCAGCCACAGCCGCTCAGTCCGGGTTGCTGTAGAGCACCAGGCTAGGTACCTTGCTGGATAAAGAATAACAGAACGTTTGCTTTTCCTGTTTGGACAGTTATTCTGGGCAGAGTGGTGCTATTTAGTGATATTAAGATCACTGAGATGCAAAAGCTGCTTTTAGACTAAATTCCTTTCCCTTCTATTGCTGTGCTGCAAGAACCTCTCTAAAGGCAAAAGAAATTAAACTTTGCAAGTAGGCTAGTGTGGGAGAATGAAGCCATTAGATTTCTTGATGGCTGCTGGAGATTGTGCCAGATGTTGCTGCTGTGGGGCTGAATGAATTTTACCTTTTTGCTCTGTTTTGTTTTCCTTTTGCGGCACTTGCTTCCCGATACTGCTGGCAGCTGCTTTGCGTCTAGTTAAAAACTGAACCTGAGACATCGTGCTAGAACAGAACGAGCATCATTCCTGTGTGCAGTATTTCAAAGAGCAAAAAAATCATACATTTATTTCAGCTAATCTTATATATGAGATGAATGTGCCTTTCATAATGTTACACAATGTAACCATAATAACACAGCCAAGATGGTAAATTCATTTTAATTCCACAAAATTCATAATTGGTGACATCGCCAGTGGGAGCAATTGATCTCAGCCTTCCATTTGTTCTTGACTGTTTCCACTTCAGTGAATTAAAAGAATTGGGCTGTTGGGACCCCACCCTCTGCCTGTTCATACGGCATATTATGCAAGAGCAATAGCCTTCAGAAAATTGCTTGTAATAGACAATGCCTGTGTTAAATAAAAAAGGCAATAGTCCCTAGCCTGACTCGGTATTTTAATCCTTTTTTTTCTCAGGTTTTTATTATACCTGGTGCCTTTCTGTTCTGCGGTGGAGCTAAGGAACAGGTGTAATTCAGTGTAGCTAAATTGCATTATTTGAAATTAATGAGTTCTGTGTTTATTCTTGTAAATTATATAGTTTCTAATAAATCACAGGAGAACTTGCACTTCTGTGYTTGCCTGCATATTACATCAGTGGGGATAATTAACGTCTCGTGACAGTGAAGTCATATGTCAAATCTGAGATCTTATTGCCAGCCTAGTGAAAATGATGTTGCTAGTGACCTATATCATGACCTTATTGATGCAGTACAAGTTCACTCATTCAAGATGTTCAAATCACAGTCTTGTCACTTTATAGACCTCCCTGTTCTCTTGGAAAGGAGCAATATTCATTTATTTAAAATACAACAAAAAGTCAGAGATAATTAATGGGGTAGACCTTAAAGAACATACACTTCAAAAGGTTTTGAAGGTATTATGCAATTGATCATTCCGCTGCTTTTGCTTAATGTTGTAGGGTTTTTTTTTCTGTAAAAGAAAATATTTGAGTGTTCAAGCTATTCATGCTACTTGTGAATTTTTGCTCTAATTTGGGCCAGGTTAAATGACTTGCATCAGAAGGCAAGCGATTCCCAGTGACATGCTTTCCTGCTTAATGTTTTTAACAGTAATATTCACTAAGTAGCACAGATTTCTTGTGTCTAACTCCTTCCTTTCAAGCAGTGTCACCAAATTATCTTTCAAACTGAAGCACTCAGCTGATAATCTTGCTAGGTAAAGGCACAATATTCTGTGTGTATTCCCAGGTCATGGAGAGAATAGGATAAAGGATTCAGTGATGCCTTTTTCATTTTTTTTCCCCAGTTATGATAGAATTGAAAATATTACTGAATAGGTACTGAATAGGTACTGAATAGGTAATTTCTACTTAATCCCTTTGGTTCTTGATGGTTCAATAGGATGCGAGTCTTTCCTCTGCAAATGAGAGCTGAAAGAAGGCATATTTGGAGAATACTGTGGAAACTGCACATAGAAGGCAGCAGTAGGTAAGAACAAGTCAGTAGGATTTTGTTTAGAGACTGAACTTGGGGATGAAGTCACTCAAAAGCAATAGAAATAGGGTATTTTTAGCTCCTGTGAAAAATGCAAAGGTCTTAAGGGAAAAAAGCTCAAAAGTGTCTTCAATGGGAATGAACAGAATAGTTAAGTTTACTCAGCGGGGCTGTATCGCTAACAGCCTCAGACCAAAATCAAGTGGCCTCTGTCTGGAGGCAGCTGAGTAGATGCTATGAGGCTCTTGCTGCATAAAGCCAGTTTTGACAAGGTTAGGTGTAAATTAACTCATGGGTAGCACCTGCTGTCCAAGAAAATTCCTAGTTTTACAGTCTCAGACATTTTATTTTCTTTTTCTTAGCTTCTGGTGGCTTTTGTGACCTTTTCTTTTCCTCTATTAAGATTGCAAGTAAAACTCACTAGGTGACCTTACTTTGTTTGATGTCAGTGAATGACCAGTGTCTCCAGTTTCCAGATACTTTAAAAACAGTGCCTGTGAAGTTAAAGCAGTCTTACTCATTTCACTAGATTTGAATACAAATAAAAAAAAATTACTGCTTTTTTATAATAACTTAGTTAAATATCTAAGTTCTTGTCATGGCATATGAAAATGACAAGCATAAATAGCTGAGCRTAAAACAGAACTCAGGGTCCTAATTTTGTTCTCCATTTTCTTTAAAATAGAACATAGCTGTTAGGAATAATTGCCGTTCAATTCTTGGTAACTATTTATCACTTTTTAAAAATTTCATAGAAAATGATGCAGGAGGAGAAATCTCTCACTTTTATGTAGATTTTTTTTTTTCCCTCCTTATAGACTTCAAGAGCAATTTCCCTTCATTTAAACGTGTGAAAATGGAGTGTTTGGTGATTTCACGAGTAACTTTTGTTCACTGCTCTATCTGGCCCCTGAGCTCCTGTGTGCTGCAGGGAGCTCTGCCTTCCATGCTGAGCAAACAGCCTCTCAGCCGGCTGGAGAGTGAAAAACTAGCATTTCTTAGCTGAAAAAGACAACTTTTGCAGTTTCAATTAAAAGAATTACTGGGATTAGGAAGACAAAGGCCCACTTCTGAAATCAGCTTTAGTAGCATTTATTAGGATCAAGTGATCACTTCAGGTTTCTCATTCTTTTCTAGCTGACTGCCTCCAACGCCTTGACAATGTAGTACTGTGTTGGCACTGAGAAGGGGAATGTATGTTCAGCCTATAGCTGGAACTGCCATGGTTGACAAAACAAATCTGATTGACCATTTAGCTGGGGCATTTTGTGTGTCCATTAGCCTTTTCTGCAGAAAGTGGCATTTTCTGAAGTGAGTTTTAACACTATTATTATTTTTATTTTTAATAGGAATTTAAACCAGGAAATATCTCTGACTGCAGAGCCTCGGCAGCTCCTGCAGCGCCTGCATCTCTTGCTCTAACAAGCAAGAGATCTTCCTGGGATTAGCAGAGTCAGCGTTGTTCCAGCAGGTACCAAGTTGGAGGAGTGAGTTTGTCTCGTTAGTGCAGGAGACTGGGAAAATTGATTTCTTGGGCTGTCTCCTGAAGAACYGATTCATCTAAGACCCGCTCAGATGGCCGCTGCATTAGCAGGTGCTGATGCTGACCTGCAGCTTGCGTTCGCTTGCCTCCTCAGCACCGCGCTGCCTAATCCGCCTAGGAACGGGGCTAAGAGCTGTGTGTGATTTAAAGTTCGTGGGAGATAAGTCTGCTCAGACTTGCTGCCCTGATGAGATTGAACTTGCATTTACAAGTCTGGTAGAACTTAAAGTAAAAAGCCAGCTCTCTCAAGAGGCCATTAGTCCACACAGGGAGAATTTATGTCAAGTAAGGTTTCTGGCAGACCCATTTCTAGGTCATCTACTTGCTACAGTTTAAGGTGCACCCATGCCCATCGATCTACTTCTGTGCCTTCATGTTCTCCTCTCTCCACAGCACTTTTGGCAGACTGTTGTACAAACGTGTGCATTTGCTGATGCATTTGATAGCTGGTACTCCTACATTAAAGCACAGCTTGCAGAGTGTTTGTGCAAAGATAGCAGATGGKATCTGGACTGGCGGAGACATGGACAGGCGCTCACTTCTGCTGGCTCTTCTCCGGGGCCAGAAGCAGCCAGGGTAGTAACGTGTTAATCTGGTCTAATTGCTTGCTTGGTGACTTGCAGTCAGAGCTGTGCATTCCTGCAGCYGTAATTTGTGCTGGGATTGGGTAATTTAAGATCACAAGGCAGCATTAAATCCTTAATGCTGTGTCCTGTTCCCCAAGCCTGCTCTGAGGAGAGGTGAATCACCCCGAGCTTTYTCAGTATTGAGACATTAGAGTCACGCTCGCTGCTATTAGTACTCTGCTGTCTTTGTGTGGAGTAATTAACACCACTTAGTGCCTTAACAATGATGAGAGTCTCAGGCTCTGCTTTTCTTCCAGGGAAAGAATATGTGTGCTGTGTGTGTGTTTATCCAGGGCGAAAATTGTTCTCCTTGTGAAAGAAAATAATGGTGAGAGTTGGTTTTTTTTCACTAGTTCTGCCCTAATGTATAATCATGAGCAACAGCAGAGCAAGCAGGATCACCCTCTATCCAAGTAAACTAGCATATTTGTTTAAGACTAATTACTGAGGCAAATAATGCCTTGCTCTAAAGTATTTATTAATGAAGCATGCAGCCAAGAAAACCTAGTGGTTTCAGAAAAGAGTGTTTATGCTCTCTGTGCACGTAGTTAATACATGCTCTTCAAAATGGAGATATTCCCATTTTGTAGATACTAATATCCCTAAATATGATTGCAAGAGTAAAAGCAACAAGGTAAAAATACCTTTATTTTTCTAATGGGGATTTGCAACCCCAAGACCTCTTAAGCTGCAGGTTGATGGATCTTAGCTTAGTGACACTAACATGGCACTCCCAGGGAAACGTGTTGTGTAATGCTTTAATCATTAATTACCATCATTTATCATGCAGACCTCCTTTTAATGTCCATTAGCATCATATGCCACTCATGAATGCTTATAAGTGTATAAATGTGCTGGTAATCCTGCTGAGTAGGTTTACATTAACTGTAAATTATCTTTTTGACCAGTTGGTTGGCCTTTCTGGCTGGTGGAGTTGTCTTATTTGTAGCATTAGCAATGAGTTTGGGAAATGAGATACGCAGCAAATATGTGCAGGTCTGTCTTAAAAGCTAGAACCAGCTGGTGCTTGGGGATATGTTGTGAAGTGTTAGCTCCGTTGTGCCAGCACATGTCAACATCTTCTTGAGACAAAACACTACAGTCTGTGATCCACACGGCAATGATCTTGTAGGGACCGCCTAACACCCACCAGTTCCACTTACTTTAAGCAAGTTCATTTAACATCCCCCCCAACTGCTTTTTAAAAAATAATCAAAACGTGAAGTGTTCCACCTCTGCCTTCCCCTGCCAATAAATAAATAAGGGGAAGGGAAGCAAATGAAGAGAGGTAAATGCAAGCAGGAGGAGCCAGGTGAGCGTGTCCAGGTGCCTGTGCCTTTTTTGCCCGAGCCTTACGTGGGCACACTCCAGGAGTACATTGTGGCTTTGGTGGAAACAGCATTATGTTCCATATCATTGTATTAATGATTCATGTGAATCAAAATATAACAATCCAGTACATCCCATTAGGGAGCAGTTAGAAAACAAATGACAGAAACAGATATAGAAATAGTAATTTGTGTTACATGTATGAAATGTTTTGTATGAAATGTTGGTCACTTCTTACTGATAAATCTTATCTTTCTCTTGAATTAGCCCCTATTTTTTTATTCTTCCTTATGGTTCAAAACTGAACATTCTTTCAAGATAATCTCCCACCATGTGCGAAAGTACTTTTGCGTAACCAAAGTCCTACAGGACGCACCTTGCTGGTGGGAACTGGATTTAACAGCTCACCAAGCAGCAGGCTCAGTATGGTCCTTCCTGTACTTCCTTTGCTTGCTAGATGGAGCACAGGTTTGTCTGCTCCAGGATGTGTTGTGGGGTGCAACTAGTCACCAAAGGCAAGATTCCGAGTTCTCACGTGGTCTTGCAAGGGATTTCTAAGAGCTAAGATTAAAACATACTCTATTTTCTTGACTCTGATCTCATCAGTAGAGATGAGCATCTTGGGTTTGCATAGTTACCTTTGGTGACTGATTGCTGCCATGAGGCCACGTTCTCACCCATGCGCTGTATAGCAGCAAGTTCACTTGACAAGATCCACGGGAGATGAGTTGACATGTTGTCACACRCAGTCACAAATATTTGGGTGGTGTGATGCATGCTCAGCATCAAGTTCTACATGAAGCTCCACTAACTGACTGGGTTTGTCAGCAAGAGTCAAATCCTGGTCCTGGCAAAGCTGATCACAGGACTTCCACTGACCTTGAGGGGAGAAACTAGATAAAATCTGTGTGTTTAGTTGAAATGTAGAGGCCACGTGAGTTTAGGGCCTTCAGTTTTGGGATATTTGGAAAAGCAGTCGGCTTTCTACATAGGAAAGATGAGAAGGATCTGTACCTTGAGGCCTGTTCTGTGGCTTACTYGAAAA
The DNA here is from genome assembly GCF_003342845.1 of Nothoprocta perdicaria. Taxonomy (NCBI): domain Eukaryota; kingdom Metazoa; phylum Chordata; class Aves; order Tinamiformes; family Tinamidae; genus Nothoprocta; species Nothoprocta perdicaria. The sequence goes on along the minus strand of NW_020454150.1, from coordinate 1,086,976 downwards.
GAACTTGTTCACTCAGGTCAACTCCAAGGAGATGTCCAAATTCACATACTATTTTTGTGCTTTTTTTGCCAAAGCCCATGGAGTAGCTGAGCCCTGGTGAAGGGAGAGAAATCTTTTTACCAGGTGCAGAGTGCAGGATGGGCAAAATGGCTTCTTCCTGAGGAGAAAACTTAACTTTCCTGTTTTGTTATGCTCTCTGAATTCTAGTTTTCCAGTCAAAAGCCTAAGTGGGGCTATGGGAATGGGTCAATAATTGTCTTGAGAAAAAATACTAGAGTGTTCAGCAGATGTCCTGTCTGTCTCCTTCCGGGAGAGATGAATCCTTCTGCTTCCCTTCAACCAACTCTGATTGTGTTTGTGCCTCTCTGGGGCCTTACTTAAAGGCTCTGGAAATATTTTAAAAGACATTTAAAGGGAACTGAAAAATGTTTGACCTGTTTCAGTGTCCCTGTGTTAAGTTACGATAGTACCTTTTCTGTGCAACATAGAGGTCTGGAATTGAAAGCTGGATAAGACCGTAGGAATGTTAAGCTCATTTCAGTGCCATCCCCCTGAGGGGAGCAGCAGAGTTACCTGTGGGTTTGGGTAAGCCCTTCCCGATGAGAGGCTCTAGCAGAAGCAAAGCTTTAGGATATGCTGGATGCTGGAGGTGGTGGCTGCCTTCTGCCGCTCTGTGTGTCTTCCTCCCAGAGCTGTGTGCTGGCAGCTTTAGGAGAAGGGAAAAGAGGCCAGGGGAGGAGAAGTGAATGTGGTGTCAGGCCCGGGCTGCAGGCTGCTTCCTGAAAGTCCTGCTGAAGTCTTCTCCAAGTATGGCTACTTGCACTTAATGTCATAAAATTATATTTAAGCATCTGTATCTACTGACTTTTGGAAGGTCTGTGCAGGCAGACRTGCAGGTGAAGTCAATGGGGCACTTGATCTGAGCAAATTAGGCTGCTTTCATTTACRTCCCTAAATAGGAACGGAGATGCTCATGTCTTACGTTTTCATGTTTTGTACGTGTTGTCTGTTGTGTGGAGGTTTTGGTCTGTTAAAGACCCTGGAAAAGCCGTCACCTCTCGCGTGCTGCCTCCTCTGCCCTCCCAACCAAAGCCCTGGTGACGCTGGCCGTGTTTGAGGCCTGGCCGAGCGTCTGGCTGCCTTGCCTGGGTTCCTGCTAACGGGCAGAGCCGTGCCTGGAAGGAGTGAAAAGCTGTGCGCTAAGCTTCTGCATTAGGCTGCCGATTAATCAGCCTCCGAGATTCACATTGTTTAGAAGAGGATCAGGGGATTATTATCTGAGACTGACCTAAACTGTGAACTCTTCAGATGTGCCCTCCAGCTCCGAGTTTCCTTTCCCCCTCGGAGGCACCGAGCGGTACCTTTTCTGAGCTGTGCTCTCTTCCTCCTTGCTACGTGAACCATAGCCACCTAATATGAAAAATATTTTTGTCTTTTTTTTTCCTGCTGCTTCAGCTGTAACAACACTGCATGTTTGCTTGGCTTGGGTGGAAAGGTGGAAAATTCTTCCAAAATTTAGAAACAGAGAGCTTTCTGATGTGTGTAGTAATCTTAAAGCAGTAAATTCTTTTTATTTGATTTTAAATGCATAATTTAGTATACAATATAAAAATGTATCCAAGGGGGAAATGAATTTTTTTTTAATAACATGCTTCCCAAGGCGAGTGGCATAACGTGTGTGCTGATGGGAAAGGGAGGGAATAAATTTATATCCTCAAGGCATGRCTTGTGGTTTTGAATAAAATTGCGATTGGTGCTGCTGTTGGCTTAGTTTCTCCTAGGCAGAGGTGGGTTAGAGTGTTCACTGGGAATTCAAGCCCAGGCAAATCGGGTTCACTTGCAAGACTTTGGTGATGCAGGAGTTGATGCTGCAGTTGACACCACAGAAGTTATTGGCTTCTCTGCAGTCCAGAAAGAAAGTCTGTAGAGGGAGAACAACTTTGAGTCTATCAAAGCCAGCAGCGTGATGCTGGTTCTGCCCAGCCTTGCTCACGTGGGCTCCTCTCCAGCATTAAAAGAGGCTCCTTGTGTAATTAGGGGGTTGTGTGATTAGCGTGATGGCAATTTGGTTTTTCAGTCTGTTGCAGACAGAGTGTGTTTCTTAGAGCCTGATTCATGTGGCAGTGATAAAGAATCACTTTTCTCTACCACTGAACAGAGATGAAAGAATAAAGAAAATAAGTGTTAGCCTAAAACTGTTTCTGTTCTGGCCTATCTGGAAGTTCAAAGAAAGCCTGTGTGTTTTCTCACACTTAGGTTCAATACATCCATTCATAGGCTTCATACACTCATTTGTGGAAGTATTAAGTTTCTTATCCCTACGCATAGAAGTAAGAAGTTGTTGAGGTAACTGTTGCCCTAAAGGGGCCAAGCAGCTAGTTTTGTGGGTGCTCATCGGTGTGGAGCTCTGCAGACRTTGGAAGCCCACAGGTCTCTGTAATGGAATGGCTTGTTCTAAAAAGACTTATATTTAGCAGCTTCCAGTATTATTGTTCCAACTGCAGAATTTCAACGTAAATGGGGAAAATGCTGCAGGCAAGGGTTGCAATCCAAGCTTGCCTCCAAGGGAAGTGCTGGGGTTGGGCGACCACCAGCTGTGCCCCCCTCCTTCCCTTGGCACCGTCCATAGACAGGTCGGGCTGGGCTGAACATGAAGCCCTCTGCAGCCTGCCTGCCCCTGGCTTCCCGTGCCATGACGTGGAGATGGCCGTTTCCTTGATGCTGGGTCRCTGAAGCCACCATGGAGCGACCCTTTGTGGTTCTGTGTCTCAATACTGGGACGCATGGGAAACACGGGCAAGGTGGTCACTCCAGTTTCTTCTTTTCTGCCTTAYTGGCCGTACAAGTTGGCACTTGATGGCTGCGGTGGTGCTACAGACCATGTGTCAAATGCCTGACTTCCAACTGCAGTGCTGGGCAGCCTGATATTGGAGAAATTGTGCAAAGTAAGGAGCGAGTTCTTCTTGTTTTTTCCTGGTTTTTGAAATGACTCTTTTCCAGTTGTTCCTCTTTAAATACAGATATATTCTTAAGAACTCAAAATAGCCAATCTGAGCTTAGTCCTGTGCAAGACCAGATAATCGGATGATTTTATTGACCACACGTTGAATGCAAGTTCTCCMCTTTGTCCCACCACGTCAGTTGATGGGTGTACACGGCGCTATAATGAAATCTTTTGGCTCATCCATTTAAAAATCTGCATCAGGTGATTGGCTGCAATCCAAGAGGGCACCGCTTGTCCTGTGGCACCTCCGGTGCATTGTGGGAAATTCCAAGGGTGCTCCCGAGCACGTTGTGCTGGAGGGAGGCCCAGCAGAGGGGGATGTTGCACAGGAGGTTGTAAATCTGCGAGGTGTAGCACCTCGCACAATTATCTGCAGCCATTCCTTAGATTTTTTATCATTTTAATCCACCCTTTAGAGCTATTACTTAAATGATATAGACATGAGTGGTGTAATTAGAATGTGCTGTATCTGCCATTAATTTATAACATATGATAGGCTTATAGATGTCATAAAAGTGTATCTTGAGAATGCGATGAACTCTGGTTAACCCTAATGTTTCAGAAAAGTTTAATTTTTGTGGCCAAACTGTTTCATCACYGCAACAAGAGCTTGCTTTATTCTAGGRAAGATRCTTAAATTGAAAATTAAACATTTATCTTTTCTTTTTTTGTGGTATCACTTACTGTGTTGGAATTGCTACATGCAAAGAAATGGCATAATTCTTGTTGAGAGCACCAATTCCACATATCTTGCCTTGGATTGGATGGGAATTTCCCTAGATTGAGCGGTCTCCACCACTGAATGCACTGGAAAGTCATTTAAAAGATCACATCCAAGTTTTTGGACCTCTTCACCACATCCATGTTTTCCATAAAAGCTTTCTCCTGCTGAAATCTAAAACATAGCATAAAACACCGCTCATCTGTATCTTTGTCTCCCTCCTGTGGTTAATAAATTTTCAGGCATGGTGCTTAAAAACAACTACTCCCATTTGTTAGCAAGGGCTGCCACCACTTGTGCCTCTCTAGATGGTTCCTTTGTGTGGTGCTCTGGCATGCCTTTTACTGGTAGCGGTGCCAGGCCATGCAATGGTGGCCACTCTAGACTCCAACATTCTCCAAACAGTAACATTTTGAGCACAATTTTGGAATTTTTGAAAAAATTTGGAACAAATTTTTCCTTTTAGGCTTTTTCCTTGAGGAAAGGATCTCGCCACCCACAAGTCTAATTACTGGGGAAACTGTTGTTGTTATTTTTGGTTTTCTAATCACATGTCTACCCAGAAAAGACGTCTTGGATGAGCCATTTTTTTCCGCAGATGGCCCAACAGCAGCTTTGACTCATGAGTAATCTTCTCATGCCTCAGAGGGGCAAGGGAATGGATCTGGCCCAAAGGCAGTTTTATGCCATGCCCTGGCATACTGGCCAGTAATTAGACCAGAGCAAAAAGGGGGATACCCCTGTGTGAGGAAGGACGTGGGTTTCCCAAAGTGTCCGAGGTTCACAGGAGGTGCTTGGCGCAATTTGGCCGTGTCGGTACAGCTCTTCAGCACCAGCTGGGATGTGCAGGTGTTTGCTGCCTGTAGTCCTCCAGGCTGCTTGTAGGCTGCCTGTTGAGCTCTCTGGGTTAGGGGCTGCACCACATTTCTAACTCAAGAGCTGTTCAAGCTGGCAGTGCCTTGGAGGAGGAGAACTAAGCTTGAAGAGCCCAGAGAGATGTTTACAAAATCTTTCCCTGTAGGTTTTAGGCAAACTGGGCAGAAAGCTTGTGACTGCACATCGGTTGATTTTTGTGTTATAAAAATTCCGTATAACCTTGCAAAAAAAAAATCTCTGTCTAAAAGAGATCTGTAGTTTCAATCTACAGCATTTTATCATGGTTGATCCACAGAAAGTCAATTTTTKTATAGTGTTTTACAACTCCACCTTACGATGCCTCACATACTGCTGTTGCTGCTAATGTTTTTCTTGCTGGTCTTACACAGAAAGACCTGTTATCTGTGTATGAGAGGTTTGTGAAGAGCTGGAGACCTTTTCCTCTTACAGGCTGGTTGCGGCAAATGGTTTTGAGAGACTGAAATTGTTAATAAACTGCAGATTTTCTGCAGTTCCCCTAAAAGATGGAGACAGTTGCCCATCTTGTGGATGCCACCTGTAAGTCCTGGTAGAGTCAGGGCCTCTCTACCTTGTCACAAAGGGCCTTTGTACAGGGCAGGAATGGTGCCCGGCTCCCACACCATGCAATGAGTGTGTGTGTCCTCAGAACAAAGGGGAGGCCGGGTGTTGTCCACGTGGCACTAGGACCACGTGTCAGGCATGGGCGCCCCTTGCCGCGGGTGTTGCACACAGTCGGTCTTGGCGGTGCCTCTGGCTGTACCGGTTGGGTTGTGCGGGACGGTGCTCACACRCCATGGGGCTGTGCTTGGATCCCAGGCCTTGTGGGGACAATGGGGCTTCCAGCTGTGGTTGCCCTGCGGGAAGTACTGAACCGAGCCGCCGGTACCGAATACATCCTTGCTTTACACCAGTGAATTCCTGGCGATGAAGTTCCTATTTCATGCAGTGAAATAGCTCCTAGCTCTGCTGTTCCYGTGCTCTCCTGCTAAACTATTCTGGTTTCCCCCTCCACTCTACAGCGCCTTTTAAACTACAGTATTACTCAAGCTCTACAGCGGGAGACAAGGCATCGAGCAACAAATCTGTTTTTATTTGTCCTCCTATCAAATAGCCCTAAATCAGGCTGTGATCAGATGTGGAATGGAAGCGCCCCAACCCTTTATAGCCTTCGCTCGGTGAGATAGGGACGAGGCAAGCGCCAGCCCTAAATCTTCTGGGTGCCACCCTTAATGACAGGGAGAGCAGGGTGCCAAAGTCTATTATGTGCTGAAAGGCCCCTAAGTGTTATTGTAAAGGGCTTCTGCAAAGCCACCATACATTCTCATCTGACGGGTTTTAGGCTTCCACTGCATGGGAAGAAGCTGGTGGAGTATTTGTAGTGTGTACCTGCCATATTTTATAGTAAAGAGCCCATTCGGAACAGCTCTCCTTTTTAATTATACCTTAAAATGGTATTAAACGTTGGCTCTGCTCATGCCGATTGCTGTTTGGTTGTAATCACTGCAAGAGCTCTTGCACGTTGAGACATCAATTTTCTTTTCATCAATGCTCTGCTTTTATGTGTGGAAGGGAATTTGAAAGCATATAGGCTGAAGCAGGAAATATTGCCGAGACGCACAGGATGATAAATTTCCCTTCTGATACGGGAGAGTCCAATGAGGAATATATGTTTTGTTCCTTTTAAAAAGTTTTCCTTGCTTAGATGGTGTTTGGAGGAAGGCGGAGGGAGGACAAATTTGTACTTTTATGGGGAGGGAGGGTGTACGTGTGTGTTTGTTTTTCTGCCTCTTAAAGTCTCCTTTAAAGTGGGTAGTTTATTGCCTGCTTCTCCTGACTTACTTATATTGGTAATTGAAGGAGAGTGCTGAACTGCTGGCCTGGTGCATTATTTGTGTGTTCTGAGGCTCCGGGATCCTGAAGGAGGTGATTATCCCCCCGGCTGCCTCATGGGGACTCGAGGGGAGAGGGGAAATTGCCAAGTTGGGCAGAGAGGCTCCCCTCTGTAAGGTCAGCACGGCAGTGAAACGCTGATGTATTGACACCTCACAGACCTTTTCTCCTTAGCTCGACACAAAAGGTGGCTTTAAATCCAGAGGAGAAGACTGCCTTGGCAAAGAATAGTTCGTGTGTTTTTCTGCTCCTCTTTTCATCCAGCCGGGATTCTCTTCCGTAAATCACGTTCCCTCTTTATGTAKGGCTTCTTTTCATCCTCTCCTACAAATGTGCAGGCAGGAAAGCTATTTACTGTAATCAGCTTTTTTTACTTAGCCTTTAAGGTTATTAATTTTGCAATATTAAATCTGGATGTTGTACTGAAGAGACCTTTCACCTGCTCGACTAATGCAGGTTCTCAGAAGCTGCCCCACACCSATGTAGCAGAGGGATGAGGGCTTCTCCTGGGGATTAGGCAGGAGCTAACACGTTTCCTGGATTTTCCGAGAGCATCCTTCAGAAAACCGCACATTCCATAATTCTCTGTCCAGTATTATCCTTCTGTGTTTTAGCTTGGATTATGCACTCATATCTTCCATGACAGATCCCCCATCCTTCAGAAATGTTTATTCATAGAATCATAGAATGCTTAAGGTTGGAAGGGATCTTGGAGGTCACCCAGTCCAACCCCATTTCATATTCATTCTGAAATTTTTACTTTTTGAGGTTTAAGCGTTGATACACATCTGCTTTGTGCTTTGCATTCTCTCTTCTAGAGTGAAAGAAAAGCAATGCCTAAGAGTTTTAAACAGGGAAAGATTTCCGTTCTCTTTGAATCCCTCCTTCACCAAGGAGTGACTAAGGTCAATTAGTGTTGTTGCTTATTTTTAAAAATAAATTTTCTAGCAGGTTGTAGTTAACTTAGCGCAGAYTTTTGGTGGAAGAGAAAAACTTAAAGCATATTTTGGATATGCAAGATCCTCAATGTGAAGTACGTCCTTTGGGTTGCTGTTTTTCAGTTTTTGAAATACTTATTTTGAAAATAAGTACTTCTACGGCCAATCTGTGTCATACTGGAGACACTGCATTCTTGCATCCAGAGAAGAGTGTGGTGGTGGTGGTGTTTTGCTTTTTACATTTACACTRATTTGTCAGTCTGTGCAGCCAACATCAGGAATCCGATGGGAAAGAACTGCACTAGCTATTTTTTTTCTTCTAAGAAAGGGATATTTAAAATTGGCATCTCCCTTCCTGTCAGCTGTGCACCTCGGAACAAAACTGATACTGAATAAAGACTAATTCCCTGCTGCCCATATAAATTCTCTTGTGTGGCCAAATACAGTCCCAGCTTCCTGAGTCTGTCCAAGGTGCCACAAAATGTAAGACTTATGGGGAGAGAGCACCTGGTGCCAGACACAGACACTCCCTTACTTTACTGTTTTTCCTTTTGGATGTTCCTTTAGAGGCATTACACATTCTTGCAATTATAAAGCATCATTTTTCAACCATAGGACCCTTGCTTTATGTAGCGTGTAGGGCAGCACACACACAATATGGCAAAATTCAATTTGCAGAAGCAACYGTAAGAGTGGAATCCATCTCTTGAGGACTAATATGGAAACCTAAATAATGGGTTCACGTGCTTTGAGGTTTTTTTTTTTATTATTTATATTGCATAAAGGGGTCAGCCAGTATAAATCAGCATGAACTACGGAAGCCAAAAGCCCTGTGTTGATTTACACCAACAGGAACCCAGTTCCCAGGGCAAGTTGGGGAGAGTAAATAGACCATTGGCACCTCCCAGCCAACGTTGACAATTGTGATGAGTAGCTACCAAGGGATCAAGTTGCCAAGTGTTGTAACTCTCCTGCTGTACACCCAAATTCATATATTTCTGTGAGAAATGATTTGTGGCAATACAAACTAATTTGCTAAATAGTTGGGGGTCTTTACATGGACATGCAGTTCATGCATTAGCAGATTGCAAGTGCTTCAGGGTGAGGATGTCAGCATGCAGRAAGCCTTGCAATCGTTCTGCCTTTCTTCCTTGCCTTGTTTCCTTCTCTCCAAGCTGGTTTGGGGCAGTGATAAACTTAGGGATTTTGTAYACGATGCCCAATTTCGATTTAAAATTGGGGAGGTCAGCTGGGGGTAAGCAGAGGGATGGGGAAACTATGACCTTTGCTTCTCCTRTGTTTAGAAATTTTGTATATAAAATGTGACATAGAGCATTTTCAACAGAAATTCAGGGACTCTGAAATAAAACACAACAAAGCTGAAGTATAATTAAGTACTACTTTTGTGCATATTCAGAAATTTGTGTATTTGCTGTAATATTATTCTGAATTTTACTCTTTCTGAAGATATTTATGTAGCTGGTATTCTTTGTTGTATTTTGTGGTTGCAGATGGTTTGGGTTTTATTTGTGTGGGTTTTTTTTTTAGTTTGTATTAAATTTCAGTCATTACAAATAACATCAAGCATKCTGGTTCTCTTTTCATCCAGAAATACCTCCTCTCCAGTAAGCAGATGACTACAAAGATGCTCTGCAAATTTAGAAAGATTAATTGTAATGATGGTGAAGTATAATTGCTCAAGACTCTTAATCTGATGGTTTTAAATTGATATCTAGGGCAATCCAGCAGATCAACAGATGTGAATATAAATGAGTGACTTGAAGCATAAGGCAGTATTATGTCAGGAAAGTATGAGGGGCTTGATTATTAATGGGCTTTTAATTAACAGGTATTCCACACAAACCTATTACTATTATCATGCATCTAGTTAGATTTAGCTGGTTACAGTCTTGGTCCATAATTCCTGCCAAGTCATACTGTTTTATGTGAAATTTAGATGAATGTTTGTGTGTTGCTCTTTTTCCGCCCCGATTATGCTGCTGGGTGCCCAGCTGTGGGGTAGCGACCTGCCGACCTGTGACTTGTCGAGGAGACCCCATCCCAGCAAGGAAGGGGCTGTAGGGTGGCTGTAAGGACCAGCTTCACTAGGTGCTTCTGGGGGTGCGTGTGAGGAGCTGTGTGCGCTCCCATGCCCAGTGCTCCCCGGGCCCTTCCAGCTAGGCGTGACTCAACTCCCCTGGATCTGCAGGAAAGCAAAAACACTAACCCCGTATCCATGGGGTATAAAATGGCATGGTGCAACTTTCCTCCCTGGAAGGTTTTGCCCTTGTTGTGTATGTCTCACCTCTGGGCTTATCTCGAGTCAGAGCATTGTATATTTTATGGTGAGYATCAGTTCTCCACCGATTGTGTTTTCAGGTATTTCTGCGTTTCCTATTTCACCGCCCTGCTGTTTGCAGCCTGCTGCTGCTGCACCTTGTGATGCCACTCAACAAAGATGTTTCCTTCAGGGTATAACTTGATCTGTTCCAGATCAATAAATCACATCCATGTGAGTTATCCATGATGTGATCCATATATCATGTCAGCTGGTGTTTGGTGTTTTTGTGGAACTGCTAATGTAAGGAGAGGGTTAATGCAATAATTCGAAGGAGGGGCAACTGCAGTGAGCTTCTGGCCCCAGCAGGGATGATATTTCGCTCCTGCCAAACTCTCAGTTTAAGGGAGTTTCACCATTCCTTTCTCTCCCATTGCTTTGCTGTTAGTTTGATGGGTTTGTTGCTTTGTTTTTGTTTTTCTCAGTCATTTTTCTCCTCCTGATGAAGTTACTGAGTTAAGATTTGGCCATCAAAACCACTGTGGTTTTCCTTGTAGAGCCCTCCTGTTAATGTCTCCTGCATAAAGCTGGTGTAGAGAGAGGCTTGTTGTGTGTCTGCTCAGTGCTTTCTGGTGCTGGAGACTTCAGCTTGGGTCTGAACCTGGCTCTGCACCTTTCCCTTTGGAGCACCCCAGTCTCCTACATGAGGTATCGTTACATTTCTGCAGCCTTCCTAAAATCCTGCCYACTATTTCATAAACATGGTCTCCATGAGATTTCTGGTGTCTGGTATTGGGCTTTTCCTGCCTGCTCCCATCCCAGACAGATCCAGTGAAGGAAGGCAGGCACTTCTAATGACTTGAGAGTATTGCTCTTGCCTCTCAGGTGCTCCTGGACTCAGACCAGGAAGGATTKCTCCTTGCTTTCTCATCTGCACGTGGTTCATTCTGGGCTCGGGTACCTTATCCCCCCTCAAAACTATTTGGGGGAGGAGGTGTGCAGATTCCAAACATTCATGTCCCTGACAACAGTGCACTGGCGAATGCCCCCTTGGATTGACAGTTTCCTGAGGGCAGGAGAAAATGATGTTTATGATATAAGCTACATGACAGCCTTTGAAGTGAGAGTTCAGAAAGTACAGTGGAAAAAAAAGAGGGAAAGAGGGAAGAAGGCCCAAATATAGTGCATGAAAAGAATTTGAGGCTTTCAGAAAGCAAGGTGGCTTCCCTGCCTCCTAGCTCATTAACAATTAATCCAAGTATTTTGTCAGACAGCTTTTTCCTAAATGTTTCTAAATCAAGTCTAAGGAAATCTTTACCTCTGATCTTCACCTGTGTTGCTTATTCCCTGAGAATGTATAAACCCTAAAACGAAGTTGAGGGGATTCATGAAGGAACTGGAATCGAGCACTTGCTTTTTCTGGTAGCTCGTTGCCCCCTGTTTGGGGAAAGCTGAAGTGTTCGTTATCCTCCTGAATCTGAGATGTGCTTAGTGTTCCTGGTAGGGACACGTTTCTGGAACGTGAAGAGCCTTTGCACTGGGTCCTATAGACTGAGAGAAAGGAGCGTTTCCTGTTTGGAGATTAAAACTCTAAATTGCATGCTGTGTGTATCAATTCCTGAAGACTTTAGGTATCAAATTTTGGCTAAAGTAGTCTCCCAAAAATCAGACTCTACAGCTTMATGCTGCCTGCTCAAGGGCAAGGGAAGCTAAAGGTGGATTTGTCTGGGTGGTTATTTCCAGCCTCCTGAAATTGAGCTCCTTTCCTTTTTCCACCTCAGTTTCCCTTTCCCTTTTTCATTTCATTTTCCCTCCTTCAGGAAGACAAATTCAACAGGGCAATCTCAGCATTATGAATAATTAAAAGCCTCTATGCTTTAATATGTCCATGTCTTATATCCTCCCACTTTARGAGACGTTGGCTCACAGACCCTTTATCTATTTGCAACTCCAAACTGGACAAGGCGCTTGCTTTCTGCTTTTATGCCTCCCTGGTGTTGCTCTTATAACTTTGAATGAGTGTTTTWTATTTTTGCTTTCTTGATAACTGCTTTTTTTCCCACAGCCTAACAAGACCTCGTATCTTTGCTCACCAAATGGCTTACTCTCTAACACATAGTTTATAAGTTATAGATGAAAAATTCAGGCAATGCTGTTGAATTGCTTTCTGTATAGATTTTGTAGTCCTTCCTTCTCACTGGACAATTTAAAAAAAAAAAAAAGTCTACTCTTTCTGCAAGAACTAGAAACCCATCTGCAGTCTGACCTCAGATACAGTTATGTTCATAAGATGAAGCTCTAAACTATTTTCACTTCATTTGGGTTACGTCTAAAATCTCTTTCCCACGAGCAGGTAAAACTGAGGCTGCAAGAAGTAGGACTCATCAAAAACTACATAGCAGGAGTAGTGTTTAGGTTCTCTTCGCTTGGAAAGCTGTTTTTCCTCTTTTTTGGCCCTTGACTACTTTGCCTTTTCTCACCCTCTGAAGGCCGCTGCATGTTCCTGTAGAACAGGAGCCATTCTATAGACTAGATTTGACCCCAGCTAATGACTTAACTCTGAATTAAAATTCAGGTATACAAGAAATGAGCAGAGGGCTGCAGCCTTGGYGTAGTGCTTGCAGTTCTTGTGGGTGCCCGTGAGCATTTCCTTTGTGCGTCGGGGAACACATGAAATACCAATTCAGAAAAGACTAGAGGCGGATCACAAATGAAAACGCCCCTTTGTCCTTGCTCCCTAGCAGCCTGCGATCCCGGAGAACAAGTCGGGACAAAACTTTGTGTAGTAAGAAACATATCAGTAATTTTGAGAATAGAGATCCCCTCTTATACCAAGTCTTAGCGTGTTCTAATCTGGGATTTAAAATGTCAGCCTTTGAAGTGCCTCCCCTTACCTTGTATGTCACTACACAAAAATGCAACGTTCTTGGGATGAAGGATAGTGTCTTTGACCCRATGTTGGTTTGCAGGGGACTGCTTTGCTGGTTGGGCATGGTGTGAGAAGTTTTTGTTTTGGTTTTAAACGTGTCTATTTCTATTTGTGGCGAAGTTTAATACACAAGAAACAATGGCTAAGTGCTCCCGAGCTCACATGTCCTCTATGTGAGTGTGTGTGCATGTCTGCTTCTTTGAGGTGACAGAGCAGGATGACACATCTCCCACTTCTGATTTTATACGTTTTTTATTTTGAAGACAAGAAATGCATCAATATTTGATCTTTTCTTTCTTTTCACAGTGTTGTGTCAGCATAATTTTCCTTAACAACAATGGATGCAGATTTATGTCTTGGCGGGTTGCTCGATGTGCTGAGATGCTTCCTAGTGTTCCCCTGTCTTTAATTTCCCAACTCTGACAGAAAAACATCACGTTCCTTTTATCTGTCAGACCAGAAATGTTCTCTTCCAAAAAGCTCTTGGATTTCAATTTTAGAAGTAAAGATAAAAGAAAAAACCAACAAAACAGGGGTAGGAATCCAAAGTTTTTTTTTCTGGCCAGGATTATCCCTTACCCAGTCAAATCTTGGCTGGGATGATTCGACTGTCATCAATGGAGTGGTGTTGGCCGAACCTTCGGTACCAAAGCAGTTTCTTCTACATGCCAGAACTGCAGTTTTGAAAGAATCCCAAAAAAATGATGTTCTGCCTCTGGTTATTCTGGCCTGTAACGTTCCCTTTGGATGCAGCACCGCGCGCGCGCGGCCGCACAGCAGTGAACCTGCATTCCTCAGCAGTGCTCTTCATCACTGGTTTGGAAAGTGAAAACCACTCCAGTGCTTTCAAGTGCATTGTAAACAGCAAAACTGGAACTATTTAATTTTATTCCTCCAGTATTGCTGGAAGGATAAATACTACAACAAATGGTAGTATTGGGTGGTTTTTTTAATGCCAAATTGCTATGATACCATAATAAATTAAGCCTGCAGATACTAACTACAAGCATGTGTGATCTGAGTGCTATTTCTAAATGTCCTTTTAAGGCTTCTTTTCATCACTCTGGACGTGCAGCTTCAGAAGAGGCCCCCTTTAAGGAACCAGATTCTGAAATCTCTTCACGTGGCTGTTGCCTTGCTTGACAGGATCTCTGTTCTTCGTAGGATGACATTTGGCCTTCAACCACCAAAGCTCCCAAAGCTCTGCTCTCTCTCCTCCTCCTCCTCCTCTTTTAAATACTATTGTGTATTCCTCTATTCTGCTCTTTCACTTGAGGCTGGAGGATATTCTAGTGTGGAAGGACTGAATAAGTTAGCTTCACACTCAGCAAGTTTCTCATGTTTTGTGCTCCTAGCATTGTGATCTGCTTACCATGCAGAATGAAACGCTCACCCAGACAGCACCTGCTTTCATTAAAAAGGGAGAGAGGGGGGGAAAAAAAAAAAGTAGCACTAAATGACACTCTRAAGACAGTGGAGATTGCACATGACTTCTTAACACAATTTGCAGTGACTGCATGTTGGAAGCAAGTTAGTATTGACCTTCTGGAGTCATCCCAAGTGTCCACGAGCATCCTAATGTAAAATTATACATAGACTCACAAAAGCAGAAGTCAGATTTGACTGAGGCTTCTGCATTTATGTGAATTTAAAAAATAATAATAATAAKAAGAAAAGCATGGCATATATTGAAGAGCACAACAGAGATTGCTCTGTTTTGAARTTGTAGGCCCCCTTGGCATCTGATATCTGTTACTGCTGGGACAAGGACACAATGTTCAGGACACATCCACAGCCAGTCAGGGAACCCACACACTTGCTAGAGGTTAAGTCCCACCAGGTTTTGAACAACTTCTACTAAACACCGAGCATCCCTGATTCCTCCTGGATGCTGCAACCAGGCAGCAGTGGCTGCTTCAGGTCTTGCATAATCCGGTCGTTTTAGAAAATATCAGAGGCTTCAGACACTAGCTGTTCAGTTTGCAAGCTCCCCTCTTTCAAAGGACATCTTTTCCCCTGGTGAAATTTCTCTTTTACATTCATCCCTCTTTTTTTTTTTTTTTTTTTTTTTAAAAAAAAAAAAAATGGAGAGAGAGAGAGAAATAGGAGGAGAAATTGCTTTCTTCTTCTGTTGGTATCCTCCATACCAAGGAGTTTGGGGAGTAGGACTGCAGATGCTGATCCCATAGAAGTGGGCAGCTTTCTATTGAAGTTGACATACTAAGACGAAATTAGGCTGTTCTGTCACAGAAATATCTTGTGTTGAATTCCGTAGGATTTTCTCTTTAGAAGTGCATCTCATGTCCAAGTATTAAACAATATTGAATCAGAATACAGTTTTCAAGCAGTTAATGTGCAAACAACTGTAGAAGGCAACAGAAATGTGGAATTTATTGTGCTGTGAGTAGGTGGTATTTTCAATGTCTCTGTCTCTTKTTTCTTTCAGGATATTACACTGGGTGCAACTTTTCTTGAAAGAACCATAACAAATCAGTAAGCATAGTTGTCATTGCACTTAAAATTGCACCTACTATCGTATGGTATAAATTGTTTTGAATGTGAAAGTTTTCTTGTGTAAAAATAAACTGAGTTTCTTCATCACAAATCAGAAAGTCAATCAGAAATGTTTTTCCTTCTGTTGCAGATCCAGGGGTTGGTGTATCCTTTGGGGCTCCAGCTTTAAGAGGAGTTAAGAACTCTACCTTTTTTGCAAGGTGGGTAGTCTTGAACATTGTGGAAATTCCTACTAGAAATATATATATTCTGCTTCATTTGCTGCTTAGTAATCTTTAATTTTAAATTATCCTAAAGTCTTTACACACGCTAATAAACTAAGCCTCATGACACATGATATAAATCAAGGATTATAAAGTCTTTCTGCAGAAATGACCCCCTTACATTCTTGTGGCATTCTTGCRTAGAAATTCCAGTACCTTCTTTTCAGTGGACTCCTCCTCTGGCACCATTTGCTTTCACCCCAACTTACACACTTACGTTTGTAAAGTTTAGCCAAATCATTTAACTATTGTTTATATCACTGCAAAGTTTCGGGAATCCTATTGTGTTATGAACATGAGAGGCCTGAAAAAGAAAATAAGTAGAACCAGTGTACCAAATAATTTGAGTAGTGGAGAAAAAAGAATAGCTAGATAGATATAGTTACTAATATGTACTGTTATCTGTAACCTTGGCTATTTTCTGGAACTTACAGATCTCTTTACAGAGCCTTTCACACATTTTTTAATGTTATTTCTCTTGTAATAAAACATTGTATAGTCTTACAGTTAAAGTATTTTGCTGAAATTCAAGTGATATCTAATAACTGTATAATGAAACCTCCTTTCTATGTTGGAGTGATGCCTCTTTTATATAGAGGATGTTGAAAGGTATAGCGATCGTTCTTCTTTTAGTTAATTATCTCTATCTTTAAAATCTCCCATTTGTCCCTACAGGMCTCCAAAAATCATAGTATATAATCGATATCCTAATCAGACTATATAATTATGCTTGTAGAGACCTATTCAGAGTACCTGCCTATGTGCAACTGTGCCTGCACAGAAGCAAGGGTGAATCTGCACATAATTATTCACCTAAACAATAGCAGAGTAATATTGAAGAGTACTTAATTCAAATGTAGCTGTCTTTATAGTGCATCAAATGGTGATTTAGAGTAAGAGATATTGTCTAGATATTTGAAGATAGCTATTACTGCAACTCTGCAAAATTAAATTTGTTTGTATCACTTTCAGAGACTGTGTCAGTGGGGAAAAAAGACAATATCCTGTGAATTCAATAGAAATAGCAGTAGAACACTAAAATAACAATGCAATTAAAATCCTCCAAGTCTTGATTCACTTGAAAACTTTGCTTCACAGTTGTGTGTCAGTTTGCAAAGAGACTTGTTCTTTCTGTCTCCTCTGTGTTCTACTTAAATTCCAAGCATTTCTCTTCTTCCACGATGTTCTTATTTTTTTTTCCTTACTGTTATGTACTATATAAATGTGGCTTTATTTTTTAAGGCTATAAAGTATTTAAAGGAATTGATGGAAAGATGCAGGACAGAACACAGTAGTATGTTACTGCCTTTCTTTTTTGTCTGTGTTGTCTATGAAGCAGCATACCAAAATCAAGGTTTCTTCAAATTGTATCAGTTAGTTCTGGGTATCCCAAGGATGTTTCATAACAAGCTGTTAGGTCACTCGGATACTTATCTGCACCACTTTGCTGGTATCCCCTGAGCTGGTCTCCTCTCTGGTTCATCAGCTCTGTTGGATCTGAGGGAGCAAAGGCAAAACAGAGAAATCCACTCAAGCCAGGTCAGCAATGCAATACGTGCAGCGGTGCCCTTCCCTACAGCACAACCATGTTCAGGCTCTTGAGCACCCCTTTGCAAAGAAAWTATTACTAGAGTAAAATGGAAGGACCTACAGTCACAACTGTTCTRCTGAATAGGTTTTCTGGGTGAAGGATCCACATACATACTTCAGCAAGCAGCCTCTTCATTGAGAACTGCAAAATCTAAAACCCAAAAATGTCCCACAGCAGAAACTGTGCAGCCTAGGAGATTTAGCCATCCTGTTTCTGTCAAGACCTATTTGTGCTGGCTGCTGACAGCTGTACTGCATTCAGGAAGGATAGGGGAAGAGGGAGAAATTTGCTGGAAAAGTGACTGAATTTGTTGAGTTTCACCTGGGACTGTGATGTGAGAAGCATAAAATCCGAACTCAAAATGTTTTGAAAGCAGAAAAAAAATATAAGCTTTAAAGTATGTTACATGGGCACTTTTCTACTTGCTTTTAATAGGAAAGTCGGTGAGGGGTGAGAAGGAAGTTCAGGCCTTACAAACTTGCCACTTCTCTGTATTTTGCTGATCATTCCGGGACAGGCATCAATTCTAATTGCTTGTTGGCAGGATCACAAATATCTAATCACTGGACGTGGAAGAGATTGTGTAGTGAGGTGGATGCAGAGAGGCTGGAAAGTAATTTAATGGAATGCAGTAGTGGCTGCTGTGCAGACTGTATCTAAGAGTGAGAATATTACATACAGAGAAGGTGGGTAGGTAGGCTTGGCATGCTCCTGGCTCTGGGAAAGAACACAGATATGGGGAAAATCAGGTTCCTCAGMTGATTCCTTCCTTTCTGTCCTCCTGCTCAGTTTTATGGATTTGCTTCTGTGCCTTAGATTACTTCTAATCATTTATATATGCCCATAACCTTTAAACGGAGCACCCAGTTCTGTGTCAGAAAAGTTGCCCATRAGTGCATGATGCCAATTCTGGCCTGGTAATGGCCCACAGATGAAACCTTCAGAAWCAGTTAGGAGGTATTCTTTAACTTATTTTCAGTTCAAATGCTCTGAATTATGCCAAACTTGCACTGATTATATACCCGCTAAAGGAAGAAGACAGCCTTTAGTTGCAAAGTGACAATTGTGCTGCTCCTGCAGAAAAAGGTGAAGCCAAGATCTAGCCAAGATAAAAGTACATCCTTGGGCAGCACACCACAAAAAGCCACCGGCTAAAATCAGACCATGTGTTTTTTAAGCATTTTGATGGTTTCATCCTTCAGTCTTGCCAAATACTTAACCCTCAGCCAAGGTAAGGGCAGGGAACCAATCCCATTATGCAGACTGTAGAAGGGAGCCAGTTATTTAGATGGCTTCCTGATTGCTACTGAGATGAAACAGATGACCTATATTGGTTGCAAAGCAAATACTTTAGGTTATGAGTTGGTAGCTGATAGTAGAGTTGGCCTTGTGCAAGCTTAAGTGTGTTCTTCCCTGTTACGGATTTTTGCTGGTGATTTATACATGCACATAACTTTTAGCCATGTCTCCACTTCCAAGGTTGTGGATAAGCTGTTGTGAGTGCAAAGATTCTGCTTTGTGCTGTTTCCAGTGATAACTGGAAAATGTTGTAGTACCTGTCCTCACAGCGYCGAGCCAGCATCAGCTCAGGCATCTCTATGCTCCACAGTTAGGAGGATCTCTATGCTCCACGGTTAGCAGTGTCATTTTCCCTTGGAATAGCTTCAAGATTTTTACAACTATTTTCTTATCTTATGCAATTTAGGTTTCTTTTCCCCCCCACACACACTCCTACTTTTCACCACCACTRTTAGTAGACTAATCTAGAGTTGTCTAACCAGTTAATAATGAAAGAGGGAAAAAAGCCTCTTTTGACCTGAGGAACTCCTGCATCAGTCCAGCATCAAGACTGATTAGCTACGTGCAGTTTTTGTGGGTTTTGCTGTTGATGTATGTTAGACTTCCAAAGAACAAAGGGCTCTCCAGGATATATATTTTGTGTCGGACAATTATCCAAGTGTCCTCTCGTGATATCTTCCATGTGTGCTCTTAACTACTTCTGCAAACATCTGAAAATGTGTCTTTGATCAATTAAGGCACCAGTTCCAGGGGACTAAAAACTTTTTGCCTTTGCAATCAGGGAATGTTCACCAAGACAAACCAGCTGTTTTCCCATAGCAACTAGGAAGTCTATCCCAGTCACAACATTTGACAGTTTGATTGCTTAGTTTTTTTCTTATATAGTCAAACCCTTTCTAAACCCACGCTACCAAATCCAGTAGCAAATATAAATGAACACAGCTCCTCCAGTTTTGACATATACCTGGCAAATGATAGAATCAAACTGACTCAGAGTCGAGCTCTGATCTTTGCTGTTGCTTGAGATAGTTGCAGTTTTTGGGCACCTTAAGCGTTGGCCATGTCTGCTTGTCCATGCATGCACCTCCTTCCCACCCAGTCTTCAGTCTTCATTTCCTATCATATATCTCYCTGTGGATCTTAATCTTTTCTGTCAGTACCTTAATCTTTCTCTTCAACATCTTTTGGTATAAGCATAAGAAAATAGTGAATATATTTTAAGTTTACACGACTTGCAACCACRTTTCTGCAGAATTTCCACAGTCATTCCTAATAACCAGTCAAAGCATCCATCCTGAGATGGATGTTCAGCAGTCAGGTATGGATTCAGCTTAAAAACAAAATTAGTGTGTCTTTGGTTGAACTGCTGTGCAAGTCATCGTCARGGAAAAAAATCTCATAGCACAAATTATATCTTTTTCAGCATGAAAAAATGCTCTGATCAACTGAGAGACCTTCATTGAGTAGTAGTATTCTTCCCTGTAAAGAAATATAGCCTTTATTTTATGTGCGTGTGTGCGATCGCAGGTGGATTCCCCTTTATGTAATACTTCATTATCCTAAAGTATTCCCTAAATAAATTTAGTTAACTCTTATTAACTGATATTCACTTGGTTTATTCATGAAGATTTCCTCTCATTTATTTATTTTTATTAAGGAAATTGATTGAGAACAAATATCAAACATAAAAATAAGAACTAAGAGCTGGTAGAACCCTTGCCTTTTTAGCATGCAAGCATCTCTTCTCCTGTTAAGAGAAGCCATTTTACATAGTCTTGTTGGCATAATTTTTTGCAAAACCAGGCATTTTTGAAATAATTGCAAATCTAGTGTCTTAACTTGCAGTTCATGACACAGACACCACCTGAATAGACCTGCCAGTTACATATGTGGGTCAGACTTCAGGCAACATTCAGTCTTTAGATGATACAAGTTAGATTTCATCTCAAATTATTTCACAATATTGCTATTTTATTACAAGAATTTCCCGCACAGCTTTGCCAGCTGAAGATGTTTAATAACATCTGTGCTGGCGAATGCAGTGCCAAGTCTCCTTTAACCCAGTAAAAGGAATAGTAGAGACCCTAGAGGATTTAATGCTTTAATTTTCCTAAACATGATAGTTTACCTTTTCTCTGCTTATGCTTTTTAATAACAGCATCCTTTCATTGTTGTGATTCTCCTGATAGAAATACTTTATTATGAAAAGCCTCAGGTGTTTACTTTGTGCCTCTTCTCTCCAGGTGTGCAGAGATATATTTTAGCAGGGAGTCTCAAGCCTGTTTTCCYGGTACATGTTTTTATGCATTTGAAATGCACGATTTGGGCTGCATGCACTGCTGATTCACCTGAAGGCTCAGCAGAGATCTCTCTTCATTCACTAAGAGAAACAAAACTGCTAAGTTTTAAATTCCAAGTAATTTTTTTATTTAATTTGAGCAAAACATTTGATCTTATCTAGCAGTCTCTGCCTTTTAAAAAGGTGCTTTGAAATAATGCATCATGGAAAGGGCAGGGCAATTTCTAAAAAGTAGTTATTATGAAATATCTTGAAATTATGCCTCTGCTCAAGATGCTGAATAAGCAGTGGAGAGGAACACAATTAAAATAGCCAAGGCGTGCCAGTAAGTATTTGAACTGCATTTTAAATGTGCGAGTTGCTTTAGGTGTATGTGTTAGTGTTCACACCTGTGTTTTTATGCATGTTATTTTATGGGGCCTTGTCATGCATTGATATGGGCCAGTGAAGYGTAGGGTGCTGTGTCCTGGCACACTGTTGCCTCCTCTCCTTCCTCTTCTTTTTCTTCCCCCATCTCCATTTAGAACAGGGCAGCATCCATCCCTCTTAAACATCTAATTTACATACATTTACATAGATACATACATTTACAGGTAAGTAAAATGACTAGGCAGCCTCTCAAGTTCCCTTCAAACTCTGTGGGCCTCAGTCAGTCACTACATAATAAAAATGCATCTGAGCAACACCTGCAGACCAGGCACCACAGCTTGTATTGCTAACTCCCACCTACCTTCATGACACCCTCCGAGCGAGCAAGCAGCACTGTAATTGCTTTACAGAACAAGCTGAAATGGAGGTATTTTAAGTGGTTTGCTCAGAGTTATCACAAAAAGGAAATTGTGGCATGGACAGAAATAGGTCACAGCTCCCTTTTCTTATGCACATACTAAAACTGCAGATTTCCAAGTTATAGAAAATATATCCCATTTGACTTGCCTGGCTGATGTATGTGTGACTGAGACTTAAAATTAGTTCTCTCATCCTCTTGAACTAGCAGATGTTGTCTTGTGTAAGGTCTAGACAAAAAGTCTTGATTCTGACCATCATTTGGGGAACGTTGCTTTTGGAGGCAAGAAGACAGTAAGTAGTCCTTCACACTTTGCAATGAGCCAAGATAGCCTAGCAAGCAGCCCCTTTATCCTGAGAACTTTAACTCCTGACTAGAACTGTTCTGTTTGGCAGCAGCCTGTATTGGGCATGAACATGCTTGTCTTTCTCAGCATCACACCTCTCCCTTGCATCTCCTTCTCATCTGCCCCTTCCYTTGCTCTGTCTTTTTACTTTTCTGTTTATTTCCTCCCAGTTAAGATTCCCTCCTCCCAATTTTCACCCAGGAAAATAAAATCATAAATCCATCATGATATTTGAGATCAATATGTTGCTTTCAGACATACAGCTAATTAGAGCACCTCCTTCCAACTCCTTTTTCATCTACATTATAAACAGCTTGGGAATCTACTRTGATAGCAATAGAATAATATCTACTATTGTCATTGTGTAGGGTACTAAACAAAATGGAACTTGATGTAGATTGGCACCTATGTTTTAACATGACTTAATTGTTAGAGTGAGAGGGGGGTGGAAATTTCATTTTGTTAAGGACTTTGGTTTTGACATCTGACTTGATTCTGACATGTTTAATGAAAAAATCTAAAATTTCACTTGCTGTCTTTTTTTAGATATTACTTTAAAGCAGATAATTAAATATGAAAATCTAAAAGAAAAACATTGTTTCAAATGAAAAGATGATACTATTAAACTATGGAAAAAAACAGTTTCCTCAGTCTTTTTAAAATTGTTACCTTTCTGTATTTTTTTTCCAGTGCATTCTTATAGAAGCAGTTTTTAAGCACCAATTTTAACTATTTTGCATTGCACATAAGCTTGAATGGAAGTTGAAATTAGTGAGTCTAAAAGCCAAACCTAAGATGTGCTGAGTTGTGACCTAAAATYGTATGGTATTTTGTTTATATCTGAGTCATTCTTTCAAGATATGCATCCTCTTTTATATCTGGGCTCCAGTTCCTGTCTTTTAATGAGAAAGTGTATGAAAACATATGATTGCCTTGATCTCTGGTTATTTGTAAATAGGGGCTCAAATTTGTAGATTGGATGAGTGTTAGTATGATTACAAGAGCTTGTTTTATATTTAGTCATGAAAGCATTTAGTTGTTAATCTTGGTCCATTCGCTTCTAGTCTGCGCATGTTTGAAACACAGTCTGAAGTCCTTGTTTCTGCCTTGTTTCTTTTTACTTCATAACCTCTTATAATGCTTTGCAAATTAAATATTGTAATTGAAACGGACAAGTTTCTTGATCACGAATTATAGCCTGTCTTGGAATGCATGATCTGTTTCATAGCCATTATTGTGACTAAGTGGGTTGTGTGGCAGGAGACCCAAGACTCCAGCTAAATAAATCATTGCCCGCTTGGTCAGTTTTAGGCATGAAAGAACAAAAGCATAATATAATTTCTGGTTCAAGTAAAGGATTATCAAGAAAGATTTGTGACTTGTGTGCAACCCCCTAACCTTCTGGGAAAGAAGGCATTCTAAGACTCACTTATCTTCCTAGGAATAAAATAACACACTCTTCCCAATTAAAAAAYCTTTATTGATAACCTGCGGAGCTATTTTGTGCCATAGCTAGAATTGCACGACAAAGTTTAGGTCAGTTGTGTAGACCTCCCAGCGAGATGTAAAAAGTATGTGGAAAATAACCCCTGCTTTCCTTGGGAATGTGAAGTATTGAGAAGCACATGCAACTTCATAATCAAGTTCATCATGGCATAGTCTGTGACATCGTTTTATTAAGAAAAGACAGACAGCTTATTTATTAGAGTAGAAGTCCAGCACAGGGCTTTAGTGCTTCAAAAGTACAAAACATACACAATTGTGAATGGGAATCTCTTCAGAGTTAATTTAGGATCTTAAATGCATGTAGATTAATGATGATGCCCTAATTCTAGACAAAAAAAAAGTTTAACTTATCTCCACTCCAAGTTATCCCCACTTATGACTGTAGTATATGGTACCCCCATAATAAAAGCCAAGTGCAGAAGCTAGTTATGTCACAGAATGATATATTATAAAGGAAACAAAACTGAGGTGAAGGCTTATGATGGACATCTTTTTYTAAAATCAGCCCAATCAAAAAGCTATCAGATCTAGTACAATCGCTGAACAGGCCTATGTTTAAAAGGTTTCTTTCAAAGACGTGTCTCACATGTTACTTCCTTCATCCCTAGGAAATCTTGGAAAGGATCAAGAGCCGAGAGAAGGTTTTTGAAGATGAGACCTGCCTTTATATTGTGACCACAGGGCTCAGCTGATGGAGCTGGAGTGTCTGTCATCCGTTTATGGTAAGTACATTTAAGAATTCTACTTGGGGATTATCTCTGCTTTTCCCCTCCATCTCCACTGCTATACCTTAAGAAGATAGAGGAGTCCATACTTGTTCCTTTAGTTTTTATGCCAGCCTAGCTCGTATTATAGAGCTTCATTGATGTTTCYAGGGCTGGGCTTGATCATATATGGCTGTAAATATGTTGAAGGAGATGGCCAATTTCAAAAACCTGAAGTGATGGAAAATCTTCTGCATCCTTTCATTTTGCTGTGGATAGAAGTATGTGATTCTGGGAAACTAGATGCTTCTAAATTAAATTAGGTGCCGGTGCGCTTGTTTAGCCTGTCCATGTCTATATCCTCATTAAAATAAATAAGGTGCTCGTTTTCTGCATTGTCTTCTACAYTCATAATTCACAGCTATATATCAGCTCTCCCAATAACTCCTCGGAAGTTGCAGTACTGTCATTCTTTTTTTCAGCTTTCTTACAGGATGAGTGGTGAAATTTGGGATTTTTCGTTTGCTGCTTTATGGACCAAAAATCAGCATAGCTTTTTATTTATTTTTTAATATCTCTGTGTGCTCAGTGTAGTCTTGTGGCATACCAGGAATAATGGCAAAAAATCTATAGTTGCTCCTGTGGTCACAGAGGAAGGCATTATAGATGGTGTTTATTTGCTTGAGTTTGGCCAAAACTTAAAACAGCATGATAGCAAAGTTTTGAATTAAGAAAATAGCTCCTTGGAAATTCTTGATTTTATGGTCATTTGAACTGGGATGATCTATTTAGAAAACTTATCTGACATTATTAGAAACAATCTATAATTTAATATCAAAGCCAAAAGGAGGGATTAAGCAATATCCCCTTATGACACCTAGCAAAACAGTATACGTCTGCAACAGAAGGATTCAAACAATAATTTCTGCCATTGCCAGTTAGGGGAKTTTTAAAATAACAGTTGCGAGGAATAATCTGCAGGTGAAGAAACTGCAACACATGTGCATTCTGACTGTCATTTGACCTGTGTGCAAGCATGTAAATCTCCTATTATTCCCAAACTGAATAATCCTTGGATAAAACCAAAGCCATCAAGCGGAAATAATAGTCAGAAGTATGTAGCACTGATAGTACCCAGACCCYAGCCGCCTTTTCTGGCTTTTGTTGCACTGCTTGCTGAGCGAGGGGTGAAATAAAACAGTTGCAGGAGAGTGTGTGAATCTTCAAGTACAACAGAATGATCTGTCCAGACTAAAAATACAGGGAAAGATGAAACAGGAGGAAGATTACAGTTGATGTACAGGCCTGAGACAACACAGCAACAACTCTTTTCTCCTGCTAACGGGTATGGGTTTGATCAGATGGGTCAAGCTCTGAACTGAGGGATTCCTAGTTCCTCCTCACGTCTGCCTTCAGAGACCAGGATACTCACAAAGCTATTTGGTTACAGGAGTAAAGAAGCACCCTGGCAAACTTTTGCCATATGTGACAAGAAGCAGATCCTCCTGAATGGAACRGAACATACGTTTTCCTTTCAGATTTGCCCAAAAAGAATTTTCATTGTTCCTAATAGTTTAATCCAGGTTCCTTCCTCTATATGTATGTTATTTGCAAAGAAGTTTAATGTATAATTTTGTTTGTTTACTTTCTTTTGTTACTAAAGAGTTTCAGGAAAATGATTTGAGAAAGTTAACTATAATTACTGTTCTCTTCTTAGTCTTGCTCTTGAGCCTGCCCTCTTCAGGCAAATCATCACGATAATTTTTCTGATGCCTGAAAGTGTCTAATGAAGAGAGGTTCTGCTTCACTTGCCTGGTCCCTCCAGACTTATTATACAGTCAATAGAGAAAGAGAAGTTTGTCCAGAGGATAAATTCAGAGCATCTAAACTAATCTCTTCTAAGTAACCTTCTCTAGAGATTAATCTCTTCAACTGATCATTGGTGACACATAAAATTTGTGTTGGTCTATAAAGAAAAAAATAGTGCCATTCCCCCAGGAAATTTGTGGATATCCAGTGCAACTTTTAAATTTGCTTTCTTATAAGTAACTTTAACCTCCTTTTTCTAGCTTTGGCTGGGAATATATCKAGGAATAAGTGCAATTGGTCCAGAGTCCGCAGGCAGTTCTGTAGTTTGGGGGTTCTGTTAGGGTGCAAGGTAAGAGGAACCTTTGAAAGTCCTCAGGCCCCAACACAGTGTAATGATTATATTTCATGAGATGTCAAGGATCTACAGTTGTAGAGAAGGGAAGCTACTACTTAAAGGACAATTAGAGGACAATTTTGTCAAAGCTGTACGTATAGTCCCRTAGAAGATGTTAGTGTGCCAAGAGTCAGAGTTTCAAGGTCTATCTTGAAGTAGGTGAATGACATTATTAGTTCTGTTGTTTTAAGTAGGGAGCTGCCCCATTCATGTTGGCAAATTCTAGTTAAGTCGCTCAGAGTTGATTTTTCAAGGCAACTGGAGCAGATGTCCAAGTGTTGCTACAATCATGCAGGCTCCCAAAAYAAGTTGATTATACAGTAGATAGAACTGTGGTTTGTGGCTATCTCACCAGATTCTTGGATGAACGCTTGAAGGGGTTGAGACAATTTGTGGCTATTGKGGCACTATGGTTTCACATGTTGCCTCTTATGTAGCATGTGTTTCAACCTCAGTACCACATATGTTGTGTCCAGCCAGAATGTCCTTGTGCCTGCAAAACTACATAATAGACACTGTTGTGATTGACTTCCTTCTCCCTTCCAGTTGATTCCAAATATCTCTGGTAAAGTCATTTTCCCCTCATCWCCCTGACTGCACCAGCTTCCTGTCATCTACCACATCACCCTCGCCACCAGTGTGATCCTCCATCTCAGTCCTCAGCCCTTTCTGGCCATCATGTGCTCCTCAAGTACCTCTCTGTCTGCTCATTCTGATTCTCATGTTTCCAAATTCCTGCTCTTCTGTTGCCAAACTTGACATGGCCTCTTTTATGTGATCCAGACAACAAATTCTGAAAGAGAAAGGACTATTTAGACTTCTGCATGAAATAAGATTCAATACATAATCTATACATTATAGGGAGATCCATGAGTTTGAACTAATTTGACTTGAGGTTTTTTTTTACTGACAGTTGGAAGAGTTTCAGCTGCATCTCATTGATGCATGTTATCTCACTTGAAATTCACATTTTCTCCTATGCCATTGATAAAAGCTTGTCTTTGAAGACAATGACACTTAAAATACCTTTACTTCTGATAGAGAAGCAATGGATTTTTTTCTTGACAGACTTTATTCTGAATAACTCCTGTTTTACCCACTTGTCTTCCAAATGATTTTAGTTTCAAGACTTCCCACCGATCCTCCCTCTATATAGAATGCAGCTAGAACATTTAAATYAACTGTGGCGTGCTAGTCAATAGAACAGAAAATGGAATGAGATTCATGTCTCTGGATTGCTATAAATTATTGGAGAATTCTGTGCAAGATTTGTTAGAGAAACTCCCGCTATCTGATCTGGTTTGGGTCAGTATGTAAGCCCATGGATAAGTACACTTGATTTTCTTTAAACAGATGTTTTATCTGTCACACATAATGCCTATCAGATTAGGTAATTCCAGGTGATCTTGACAGTTTATTCTATATAAGTCTTCACAGGAAAGGCAAACTTTACAGCGCAGTTCAGGGAAATCATTTGTCTTCTGTTCATTTTCATATTTTGCTGTCACAGAAAATCATTTCTCACAATACCATATGTGCTAGAACCATTAGACTGCTCTGTGCTATATCCCATTTATTTTATGCTGACTGATGCTTGATTTTCACATGTTAGTTCCAGAGGAGCAATTCAGTAATAGGTTTGGAAGGTGTTTATCAAATCCATAGCTCTTACCACAGTACATCTTACAAAAATGAAAATAAATGCAGTTGGTGTGCATTCTGAGACCAAGCATTACTGTTTGATATAGGTATTGTAACAGTAGTTGTTTAGGAGGAAAAAAAGAGTTTTAGTGTGTGAAATCAGATGATCCTATCTATGCGTTGTGGCAGATAAACCAAATTCTTTGGATTGCATGTTAGAAAGAGGAAGAGATCCTATAACCTGCAGCTGTAATGACTTAAACTGCTGGTCGGCGGCAGGACTTGACATTCTACCCACAGAAATAATAGGAAGAGGAACTCTTAAAGCTTCCCATTGTCAAATGGGCTTTGACAGTTTGTCACAGATAACTTTCTAAGTCCTAGAAAGTGGCTTTCAGCTAGCTCAGGTTCCTACGTGGGGCTTAATCTCACTGGGTGACAGGTATGTGAGCAGTCATTGGAAGTCTATATGGAAGATCGCTTCTTATATGACTAGATCACGTGATTCAAGGTACAGCTTGTGGAAACTGGCCTTAGGATAGAAGCATTTTCAGCTGATGCTTTAAATACTGAGGACATCCCTACAACATGGGTCATTTCATCACTGAGGCATTTCATCACCTTCAAATCACATGTAATAAAAGCCTCAGTTCCTGAGAACTGCTCAGGGCACAGGTAGGGCGTGCATAATAGCCAGGGTTGCTATTTGAATTTGGCTATCGCACCAACAATTAGGGATAATTAATATGGGGGAAAAAAGTCTTAGCTTCAACACAGTTATGTTCTTGATTTTTAATATTTGCACTAGATGAGCTACGTGCCTTTGAGAGAGGAGCTTGTCCTGCTTTGGCACAGTCCTCTGATGGTGCCTGAGCATCATGAGCGTCAGTGATATTCTGGCTAATGCTACATCTGCTCCCCACMAACTTTCATGCCCTACCACTCCTTTCTCACCCTCATGCACCTTTGCACTGTTCAGACCTTTCCTCATCCACCACCTCTTGGAGGTGCCCCAAGAATACTTGATTGCAGCCTTTTGTCAGTACTAAATCATATTTTTTCTTCAAGGCTGCCAGATCTTCCCAGTTGCTGAAGGGCATTTTCTCTTGCTAGAAAATTTGGCAGAGAGTTTCCACTGTGTATTAATGAGGAGCAGAGATTCAAACTCCCTTGAAGAATTAGCTTTTCAAACGTAAGTAGTCAGAGAGTGATAGAAACACGATAAGTTTTGATGATTGTGCAATGCTGTTCTGAGCAACAGCTTGCCCTGCTTTCCTCCTCCCATCCCATGGACATAGCTGAATTCCCTGCAGCAGTATGTTGTGGATTCCTCATCGTTGCTTGCCATTAAACACTCACTAGAGAAATTTGTACAAGAACAATCTGCAAAGGGGTACTAGACTCTGACTTCGTAACTCCTTTGAAATCCAGTGTGCTAGAGTTTGAGAGAATATACGTGATTTGATTTATATATAAAGATATATATATATAGTAAATAAAAATATAAATATATAAAAATGTGTGTGTGTGTGTATATATATATACACATCTCTGTGGGTGCGGTGCGTGTGCCCATGCTTGTTTGTGCTTGTGCTCTTCCCTGGGCACCCACAGTTGTCTCTTGTCAGAAAACTCCATAATAAGCTCAGTGAGGCTTTGGTCTGGCTCGGCACGGCCAGGCGTGCACCCTTCCTATGTGTTCCAGGAAGGGGCTGTGGACAGTACGTGCTCCAAGCATTCTTGAGGAGGAGGAGCAAAGAGGAAAATGGATCAACGTTTTTGATAAAAACGCATCAAGACTGGTGTTTTAACACGTCTTTTTCTGCGTGTTTTTTTTCTCATTCAAGTAGCCTGTCAACCTGTGAGCTTGTAGAGCTGATCCAGGTATTCTTGAGTGGCTCATATTTTTCGTCGTGCTGCTCAGACRTGACCCATTTCTGTCTACGATGATCACTCCATTCTGCATCGGAGCACAGGCTTTGRCTGAGGTGTATGTCAAACAGCCCAGAATCTCTGTATTTATACATATGCAAGGAGCCTCTCCACCTGGTCTGCTCAGCCCTAGCAATCTGATCACCTTTTCAAGCCTCTTTTTGCGAGAAGGAAGATCAACTGTCACGTATAACAAAGCATTCATGTGCCTGCCATCAATACCAGGTGGACTTCTGTCAGGGAGAAGATGGTATTAAGACCTATTGCAGACACAAGAGCTGAATTCTCTTTTTTGTACAAACTTCTTTTTTTTTTTTTTGAGAATAATTCCAATAATTTATTTAGAAGACCTGAAGTCACCATCTGTGCTGGCAAATAAGAGTTTTATTGCCCACTGTGGTTGCAGGGTTGTTATATTAGCAAACTGACGATGGCACATCGCTAGTGAAATACCAAATGGATTACAGAAGACCTTGTGACTGGGCATTGCTTAGCAACAACACATGTTTAGGTCACAAACTTGGTGACATAATTCGTGCTGGGATGAATAGGTAATATCTGACTATGTAAGAAACTTGACATTCAAAGCAACTAGCCCTTTCACTGCCTTCTGGCAACACCAAGAAGTGAATGCAGAAATATAAAGCAATGTTAAAGATGAGAATTCCTTTTTTTAATTGGAGAGTGATGAAGTTAATGAGATGGGTTTTTTTTTAAATTGGAGAGTGATGAAGTTAAGATTTCTTCTGCTGCAAAAATTCTGTGATTCTGTGATTTCTGACTAAAAATATTTTGTTATTTTGTTCATATCTTAATATACAGGACATGTCATAGGGAAGAGTCAGTATTGCTGTAGAAATCTTGACTTTTTCTCTTTCCTGATTTATTTCATTTATGTATGTGGTTAACACTGCATTTTAATATTATGTTATGTTTACTTATATGTTTTGATGTTTTAGAAGGAATGTTCGAATTCAGTGTGGTTAATTGGGTTGTAAGGATCATGTCTGAAAGAGGTTGTTTTCCTGCTGCTGGCAATTTGAATTCCTTCTCTTCACATTAATAGGGCAGGGTACTGTTCCTACCTTCATGTCAGTGATGGTGCCTGCACAATAGACAGTCATGCTTGTGGCAGGTGTTCTCACACGGTACTTTTGTTTCTGTAGCCTCAAAATTGTTTTTCTGGATGTGTTAGTTTTTCCTCTTTAAGTAGACATATGTTACATTACTCTGTATTGTGTAGAAATCCTATGGGAGATAGCAAAGAGGTGGTTTGGTTCTTCATTGGAATCTACTGTAAGGATATAAGCGTATCCCGGGATCTCAGTGTTGTGCATGTGTGGACTGACTTCTGGGAGAGCGCGCTGCCAAAGTGCTGGTTGAGTCTGTCTCTATCCCAGGATGGATGTGTTTGTGCTCTTAAGAGAACAAACAAGTACTGCAAATTACACCTGACCTCAGCACTGATTTGGTTAGTAATTTCAAAGGGAAAAGCTCTGAGATGTTCTGCTTGTTCTTGGCAGAGAAGCAATAACAATATTTGTTTTAAACAAAATTTGTAACCAGGTAGGAGCTTTTTCATTCCAAAATAAGAAGTCTGACATTAAAGGGTCTTACATATTTTAACATGCATGATCTAAATACTTAGAAACTGTGGTGGGTGTCTT
The DNA here is from genome assembly GCF_003342845.1 of Nothoprocta perdicaria. Taxonomy (NCBI): domain Eukaryota; kingdom Metazoa; phylum Chordata; class Aves; order Tinamiformes; family Tinamidae; genus Nothoprocta; species Nothoprocta perdicaria. The sequence goes on along the minus strand of NW_020454150.1, from coordinate 1,055,567 downwards.
TGCCATGCTGCATTTTGGAGTATTCCACTGGACTGTGGTACTTCATTGAGATATTATGATTTTCTCATATAGTGATTTCATTGTTTCATCAGCAACTCAGAAATATGCCCAGTAGAGCTGTCGGGACAGAACTGTGTGGTGTGGTACTGCAGGGCTCAGCTGCAATTTCAGTGCTATTCTTTTCCCCCTGTACCTCCTTGCTAGGCAACTGTTGAACATTTTTAATTATCTAAAATGTTGTTGCACGTGGTGGTGGTTGGTCAGATGGCATAACCCTCACTTGTCTACAGAAACATGTAGCTACGATTCTGAAACGGAAAGCCATAATTTCTTCATGTAAGTCTAAAAATTTACACTGAGAGAGATTTAACTCAGGCCAGACTATGTGAAAGGATTCATATTTAAATGAAAAAATGAAAATTGTAGACTCGTTGTTAGTATCCAAGTCTTATGTAAAGCCATAACATATATCTGAAATTTGAAACTTTTTCATGTGTAGTTTGTTTATTCAGCAGATGAAGTCATCTTTCTGATATTACATAGTGCATGAAGTGTGAATGGAACTGGTAGCTCGAAAGCATATATGTGAGTACTGTAAAAATGAAAACTTTGTGACCCGTTTGCTGTGTTGAAGCGATGAGGCCAAACTCCAGTGTATCAACTTGGACACAAGTGTCAATGCTATCGGTAAGTCTAATTAACACTGTTGATCTATGACAGATCAGGCTTAAAATATTTCTTGCTTATAAAAGGAAACAGCATGTATATTTGTGTGTGTGAGAAACATAAGCAGTTGGGTTCATCTAACACTGTTGAAGCAGTAATATCTTGCTTTTCCTATGTTGTCTATCATTTCAGGATCTTAATATGTCTTCCCAAGTGGTCTAGTCTCAATCATCTAGTCATCCCATGACACCACCAGGGAAATAAAGGCAGAAAGAAAGGAGGTCATTTATTCAGTGTCCTAAAGGAAATATGTAGCAACGCTAGAATTAGAACCTGGCTCCTCTGAGTCCTGCTCCTTTGTCCTAATCAAAGGATTGCCCTTCCTCTCCAGAGGAGTCCAATGCATATTTCAGTGTCCCTCTGTGTTGCAGGATACCTTTTGTTTCAGATCTAAGTTTTATTCCTTTTCACACACAGCTTGGTTTTTCTTGCTGAGGTTATCCTAAATTACAAATCCAAAAGGCTGATTCACCCAGTAGAAAAATAGGTTATTGTTAGAGATGGGAATATGATACTATTTCAGAAACTTTGTTTTAGTTCCAGAAAATTTGAATTGTTTTTCCCTGTGATAAAGCCCAACCGTTTATGGCCTTGACTGGCCTTGTGTAAGTGTTAAATGMGTGACTACCACTTAGCTGGTTATGGAGGTGGCGTCATCCGAAAGTCATATACAGCTAGATCCCAAGATTTTGTCTCATTAGTATGTACATCTATTTTTCTCCTTTCTGTCTGTCTGTCTTTTTTTAATTGTAGAGGCGCGAATGTAGTTTCTTTAGGGTTAAGGACAGAAACATACGCTCATCAATCTAGATGGTATCTGGGACCTAAGGATTGTCTAGACACAGACTGCACAAACAAACAATTGAACTTATTTGCTTCCTGCTTCTGGGGAAGGGCAGCCACAGACATTCCTTCCCCAACTAAGGGAGAAACCAGTCATGGAATGGATTTACCGGAGCCACGCACCCATTTATAGCACAGAGTGCAGTTCACACCCAGGTCGTGTGCCTGCAGAGGCCATGTGGCAGCTCTCAGCTGTCCCATTGCTGATTCAGTTCACAGCTCCTGTTAGCATCAAAGCAGCAACTAGTTGTGAAACATGAATGGTTCTAGGGTTATTAACCTGTCAGTTTTCCAATCTTGTCTATGAGATCACGTTCTGCGGGGGAGTGGATAACATCAGACCTACTGGTTCTCAACTTCCTTCCAACAAGGGCAATCCGTGGTCATTTGCAGGGGGCTCTGCAGAGGTCCTTAGGAGGTTTTCTAATACAGCCCTCAGGTACCCATCAGTCTTGTCCTCATGAACATACATTTTTGAGAAGAGTTAATAGGAGAAAATTTCCACCTTCAGATGGGCTTGTTTGCCTTTCTCCTGAAGGAACATTGATACTATCTGTTCAATAGTTTTTATAAAAATGTTTCCATGACAAAACACCTTGAACGACTGTACAGAGACTTCAGTACTTTGTCTTAGTGGTGTACCAAGTTTTTTGGTAAGTCTAGTATTTTATTCTGCGTCTTAGTTTGTGTCAATGCTTCTGTTGGCTGACCTTTCCATCTTCCATCACAGGAAATGGTGCGTGCATTTTTGGAAACAATGTGCTATCTCTATAAAGATRCATATTTTTGTCCCTAGATGTAAATGTTCAGGGTACAGATACCGTTCGTGATGTAGAATCCCAGCCTGAGGCTTTTCAAGTAATTCAATTTTGATGGTGAGGGAAATATTAGGGAAAGAAAAGCRTTAAATTGAGAAAACATTGTGCTAGAGACAGGTACCAGGGCATCTCAAACTCTTGGCTGGTGGCTATATGACCATAATTTAGGGGTCTGCTTTACTCAAATTGTCTTTCATCTTCATTTGTTAGTAGCAACATACATGGATTCAAATTAATCTTTTCCAGAAAATCTTTCTGAAAAAAATCAGTTCGCCTATAGAAAAGAAAACAGCCAAAGACAGCTCTGAAACTACGTGTTTGATCTGAATATCTGTCTAATGGAAGGGTTGGATGCAGAGTGCATCTGGCTGCCATCTTTCAGATGAACTGTTGCAATCCCACTCCCTGTCCTTATGTACTCCTGCAGGGAAAATACAGAGTTAGGTTCAAATCTATAATTATTATCTTTTGCACATATGAATCCTAGATCCTTAAAAGCTCCAGCTTTGTGAAAATCCATCTGCAACACCTGGTGTTGGAATGCCTTAAAAAGCTGGCTCTGAAGCCTAGTGACATTGACCTAAGCAACCTAAAAATCTTATCAAAAGTGTGTTTTTTCTAATAGGCACAATGTGTACAAACTCTCTAATACTGAGATCCTTTGGATCAAGATTTTACTGCTTTGATTCACTTCTGAAAATGAACCAGCTGCTTCTGAGGAGCRAAACAGCAATGGCAAGAGAGGCCCTTGTAGCACTAGGGAATGTGTATTGGCATTTCTCAAATGCTGAGTTTCAGAACCACCTCAAGGCCGTTCMCCACATCTGTTGTCCACTTGCACGGTGTCCATTATCCATCCTTTTCAGTTCACACCTGCAAATTTGGAATAATTTKCTGTTCAGGGATAAGTGACTTACAGAAACAAAATCTTATGAAGCAGCCATCGTGATTTACCAGGAAGCACACCCTGCAAACTGCACCTAATTTGCAACAACAGCAGCAGAAAGCGGAAGGAAAGGAGAGAATGGTTCTTTCATCGGGGGTGGTTGTTCGTTCAGCAAGTTGCAGCTTGTCCAGGTGCTGTTTCAGAAATCACTTTCAATTTGATTAAATAATTGGGGGAGGAATACATTGCCCCATTCATTCCAAGTCCATTAGTGGTAAGAGGAAGCTGGCTGCAGCTCTAAGACGTGCAGGTGTTGCTCATATTCTGACTGCTATAAATATTGCATGAGTGAGGATGAAAGTTGAGGGTAGTGAGTAGTGTGGAAGGGAGCAGGCAAAACAATCACAGTAAATCTCCTGAGAGGATCCTTTTCCTCTCTCTACCTAGGAGCATATGAAGTACATACCTGGTAGTGATTTCAGCTACAATCAAAGCTTGAAAATGGTACTTACAGTGTAGCAGACCAGTTTTAAGATGACTGAACAAAGGAATGATAGAGATATGGGAAGGGTGGTAGTTTCTGGAGCCTGTTGGGGAAGATGCAATGAAAGGACAAGGAAGTTCTACAAATTGGTCTGGGTGATAAATGGTTCAGATCCTCAAAAAAACATTTCGTTTGCCACTCTGCTCTGAAGATGGATAAAACCTAATGTCTCTCCAGGCACCAGGAGTGGGCATYGTAACAAATACGGTAAGAGAGAGTTCCTCAGAGGCCAGGCTTGCCACACTAAGTGCTTCAGTGCTCAGTTCCCTTCCAGGGAAACAGAGGGGGCTTTCCTCCCTTCAACTATGATTTTATTCCCTGACATCACTAGTGCAGGAGAAAACAAGTGACCTAGTTACAATGATGGCCAGGATTGTGCGGTGTGTGCATCTGGTTTCTACTGTCAGATAAATACACAGATAATCGTGTGATAGTTGTTTTAATGTGGTGGGCCCTGTGAGTTTTGCCTGTTGTGTTCCTAAGAATAACAACATGTAAGATACGGTACTCCTAGAGAAATTCCAAACAGTGCGTCAAGTGACCCTTTACGGAAAGCATGGCAGAGAAATACAGTAATTTCCTAACTAAAATCATGTTTCAGTTACTTGCCAACTACATACTTGAGTGTTGCTCAGCACCATTTTGCACTTGTTGCCCTCAAACACTGTACATAACGCTGTGAGTCAGCCTGTAGATGTGTTTATCCCAGGTCAGACCTTTTCCTCCAACAAGGCCGTGCTCTAGTCAGTCGATGTTCTGCTGGTGCCCTGAAGGCCTCCAGGCAATCCCAAGTCAGCTGGGTTCACGTTAACAGGGATAAGTCAGCAGGCATGCAAGCTGCCCAGCTGTAACTTTGGTCATAAAGTCATGTTCTGATTTATGAGGAAACTATCCCTTAGTCAACAAATACAGGAAATGGATCCCACTGCAGCCAACGTTGGCCCCGTGGCCAGTTTGAGTTGTGGTTCATACAGACAGTCTCTTTCTCTTTGGTTCCATCTCTTCCCAGCCAGGCTATTCACAGAAAGCAATGTTTGTATGTGGTAGCTAATCTTGTTATAAGCAAAAGTAAATACTAAATATTTCCAGGAGAGATTATTGGTCAATGAATCAATGCTTGCCTGTTTTCCTTTTTTTTTCCCCCCTTTTTTCTTCCTTTGTCACCTCAAAATCTGAAGTTCTACCCTTTGCAAGGAAGCTCCTCATAGAGGTAAGGAAGTGAAAAATACTGAGAGGTTTGGTGAGGAAGGAGTTTCTGGACAGCATATCCATGAATGTTGGTCTTCAAAGCCTTCAGGTCTATATAAAAAATGGAACTTTGTACGATGAGGTTTCTCAGTTTTGCTGAATTTTTAAACTATACGTCTTTAAATTTTTGGAAGTGCTAGTATCCACAGTAGTCACTGAGGGTTTTTTTTTGTTGTTGGTGGTGGTGGTTTTTTTTTTTTTTTTTGTTTTTGTTTTTTTTGTTTTTTCTTTGGTGCCATTTCACTCTGGCATTCCAGTTGTCCAGTGAGGGTGGGTAGGCTGAAATGTCAGCCCTTTAGGCATTTCCGCAGAGAAGCAAAAAACATCATAGGGAAGGAAGACAGACTCGCAGGAGTGCCTTCAAACTGGGAATTCACTCAGCACTGGAGTGGCTCGGGACGTGAGAACACTGGAGGAGGTTTAAATCCATATGGACAGATTGGTGCACTGGAATAGCTACCGCCTCCGTGAAAACCTGGTCATTCTTTTGGAGCCACTTGAGGCCACTGCCTGTCATATCAGTACAGGCAGCCCAACAGTCACACAGTCCTCCACCAGATTAGACAGCTGTACGTTGGTGACATCAAGAGAGAATCTGAAGGGAAAACTGATGGCCTTGTTGTTATACTGGCACACGATACGACTGTAGTCTGTCTAATGCTCCCAAAATAAACCTCCTGTTTGAAAACGATTTACGGTGTATGCCCATGTCTCAAGGGCAGCCCTGAGAGCACTTTCAGTCCTGCACAAAATGGACAAAATGACAAAGCTATCACAAGTCATGTTTGCTTGTTGAGGAGAAAGACCCTACAAACTTCCTGGGAACAAAAGTCCAAGGCTTTATTTTAAGATGAAATAAGAGAATTGCCTAGGACAAGCTTTAAGAATACCCAGGATCAGTACACAGGGTCTCTTGTGGACTTCTGCATCTAACCTATTACCAGAAATTTTCTAAAGTTTTAAGTCCATTTTTCACATACTTTTTACAACTGAGAAGCTTTAAAGGCTACCACAGTAAGAAAGCAGAATTTAGCGATTAATATATGTTTTATAAATGCAAGCACATTTTTTTCTCTTGGTGGTCTTCTGGATGTTCACAGTTCTCCTTCTGTATGTTCACAGCCATGTTTCATGTCAGCCATGAAAAAAAAGAAAAGCAAAAAAAAAACAAAAGGGAAGGGATGGGGAAGCTCTGCTATGGCAGCTAACCAGCTAGCTTGATGTGGCATATGGCGCATGAAAGAAATGAATATGTCTTGTTCTGACTGATTAAGAGGTGCAAGAAAGGAGCATGAAGAACAATACATGCCTACTGTGTGCAGTATGGTGCATAATCCTGAAAAGTGAGAGAGAAATGCTGCTGAAATATGGATAGGGTGGGTAGAACCTAGAATGATTGATGGGATATATGTTTACCTTGGAAAGTTTAATTGGATTTGTTAACATAGAGGGTGGAAGAATGTGGTGCATTTCCTTTAATGTCTTTCTTCTCTTTTTTTTTTTTTTTCTTAGAGAATTAATGCCCTGTGCATATGCTTTTCATTGTTTGCACAGAAAAACAATTATTCCTCTAAATTTTAAGAGTAAGGAAGTTGCATAGTGAGGGCAAAAAAAAAGCAAGATGCAAAACAAATTTCATTGCGTTTTATTACTCATTTTTTACCAAGTTTTATTACTCATTTTTACTTCTTTCACTGAAGAATGGCAACTTAAAGGGATGAAGAAGGGAAAAAAGAACATGTTATTGACTGCTGGCAGAATATTGTGTTATGATGCCAGTCAAAACAGAAATCTCTTTTGAGGACTTGTTACTCTTATGCTGTACTCCAGCATTATAGTGCTTTTCTTTTTGGCTTTTTCTCCATTACCATTCTCCCCTCATGTTGCAAGACTTGAATGTGGGACATTAAACTCAAAGGTGTTAAAATCTACCAATGAGATAAAGCCCAGAACCACCAAAGACCTGACAAGCCTAATAATTTGGAACCATCTGTTCTCTCTCTGTGTCTAATTTCTGCTCATTCTGGTGTAAATCAGGAATTCCCCTGCTAACAAACAGAAAACCASTCTGGATTTCTAATTCCTGAAAATAGGTGTTTTGTTTTGGTTGTTTTTTAAATAAAACTAACTACTTTTATCACCTGTTTGATTGACTTTTTGCATTGAACTTAGTGTTGGTGAAAAGTCTCAGAGGTGACAGCTCTGGAGTGTGAAGTTTCTTACCCTCCCAACAAGCACAGCATAGATGACAGCTGCAAAAGCTTTGCCTGCACTGCTGGACTTACGTGGCTATGTCCTGAGGTGGAGGACCCACATCAACTAGAGGGAAGGTGCTTTGACACCTTCCTCTATATCTTAAGCTTTCGCTGTTAAATTTAACAAAAAATCTAGTTATTTCACACAGGAATGTGGATCTGGAATGGACCTCTGTCCAGACCTCTGCTGTCACAGGTGAACTTCTCCAGTTCCATCTGAAAATGAGCTAACTATTTCTGTGACTGCAGTTACAGAGCTCTCCATCTTCTGACCTTTATCTGATTTCTTTTCAGGTTTCGCAGATCAGAGAGCTGATCATGAAGATGACAGCTTCCAACATGTTTGAGAGAACTTCAGACTATTCCTGGGCTAAATGGAAGAGAAGTCTGGCTTGCTGAGAGGTGGGTGAAGGAAAAGAGAATTTAAAAGGGGTTTTATTTGTATGGAGAAGATTGAGAACTGCTTACAAAATACACTTCACATTTTGTAAAAAGATAAAAGTTTTTACTTGTTTCAGGTCGGAATTCAGCTTGAATCACTAGCCAGAGACTTTTCAGTCCCTTTCAAAACTTGTGAACTTTCCAGGCCCTCTGGCATATATATTAGAGTTGCTGGTATTTCACGTTATTCCTTTTCCTTTTTGTCTTTGCCTTGCYCTGCCCCATAAGCAAACTTAATAGTCTAGAAATGTGTAGTTAGATACTAGGAGGTGGAACTTAATGACATGTTCAGTCATCTCTGAGCAGATGAAGCCAAACAYGTTTCTGGTAGCAGGATATTTTTGGAGCAGTTTGTCTGTTTTCAAGTAACAAGATTAATGTAATAATGTCATTACATAGCTCTAAATGCCCAGATGTGTTTTCACAGAAACACAATAGAAGCTCTGCTATCAGTCAGATACTTCATTTTCATTGTAGTAAAAGAGTTTTGCTGGCAGAAGTATTTCCGAATTTTCCTCTCTTACTCAAGAGTGTAAGATAAAAGCATTTTGAGACTGATTAAAAGACTTCTGGGGGGAAAAAAAGAAGAAGATGGAGTGTAGGAGAACATTCTTTGCTTATTTGTTTGATCTGATTTGTTTGTATTAGTGTGTGTGCTAAGTTCAGTCTCTGGATATTGATGCAAGAAACCAAGCCTCATTTTTCTGCTCTTGGTGCTATACTCGTTTTTCTGTGAAGAGCCGGAATTTCAGGGAAAAACAAAACAAACAAACAAAAACACAGCAGAAACAGCATTCATGAAGTCAACCAGTGTCTTTATTACTCTATTAGCCATGAAATTCCCAGCTACTGCTTACCATAAATCTGTTCTTAGTGCCCCAAATGTTAACTCTATGGTCAATTCTCTTTAATCTTAGCACCCTCTGGTGTGGACAGCTATAATAACAGCCTATTTAATTATACTTGATTTATTTTACATTATAATTTCTGTACAAGTGCTATACAGTCTGTGTCAATGAAGCTGCATCTGGTATGAAAAATGTGCTGTATTTTTTGTATTGCTCTGAAAGATAGCATGGAACAATCCTGTGTAACATGCTCTAGGTGAGCCAGCGTCTGTAGGGGGGTTGGACTAGATGATCTCTAAAGGTCCCGTACAACCTTTACGATTCCATGATTCTATAGCCATTTTGAAGTGTTTACTAATTGAAAGATGTACAGAATACAGAAAACAAGGAAGCCATAAAGTGGATTCTCAACAGAAATGGAGTCTGGAAACCAAAGAAGGAAAACAGATGAGCTRTGGTCAATATTTTAGCATTTGCTTACAGATAGAAAATCTCTTTCTCTTCTTTGCCTATCCAGTGAAGGTCCTCAGATCCACAGGTCCTCAGATGGGGCCTCCATTTTCAGTGACCCATTTTTCTCTGAGACTCCGTTATTCTGCTCTTTTTGGAAAATAGCAATAATTTCAGTAACACATACGCAGTTCTCTCTGCTTTCAATGTCTTCCTTTAACTGCTTAAGTATTTGTTATCAACACTCCTTTCACATGTTTTGTTTTGTCTTTTATAAAGCAGCATGTGTAACAGCAATAGCCATATGAATSAGGCATTTCCCTTCTTACTCATCCAACTCCATCTGCTGATCACTCATACGAGAGCTCTAACATCAGAGCTGCTTCTGAGGAGTAGGACGTGGAGCAGTGAAAGCATTCTTGTCAAGCGTCCAAGAGCAAATAGCAGCAGAGATGAGATTTTGAATACATTAGTAATAATGCAGTATTGATCTCTAAACACTCTGAAAACATTAACTAATTAAGCTTCAAAACACTAAAGTAAGTTTATATTAATAAAGCCCATTTAGCACTTGAAGAAGTGGAGGTAAACAAACGGTGAAATGACCAGAGTTGAGCAGGGAACGAAGGTCCAAAAAAGATGTGCTGATCACCGATTCCGCCCTTCATACAGTCCTGGAGAGTTTTTGCAGTGAAACTCACAGCCATTTGAAATTAATCTGTTTGGAGTATTTTGTTACAAGCCTGAGCATCTCTYACAAGCTTCAAGATGACATAAAAGTCCTCTAAGGTGATAAATAATTTTTTACCCCTCAGTTCTTGCTTGACTGATGTAAGGCTACTCTGAAAGCAGGTGGAACAACAGTGGTTGTAGAGCTTTCCTCATTCTGAGCCTGTCTTTTTCTCATTTGTTTTGCCTTAGTGTAGTACTAACTGCCTTAACCTGCAAAATGAGAATTCCTGGGCATGATCACACTGATGTCATGCATCTCTCCCACCCTTCCTCAGGGAGAAATAAAACCTTCCCAAGGGAATGCTGTGCTGTGGTGATCCCAGCCAGTCTGTGGAGCCTAGAGGCCTATTATAAAAATGGAATAGCTTACAGTCAGTGGAGTAACCCTGGCTTAAAACCAATATAACCAAGCAGGGAATCAGGCACAGTAAGTGAATCACTCAGAGCCGTGTTGACCCAAACAGAGGATGATGGCTTAGAACAGGTTCCTCAGAGACATTAAGTTATCCTTGGAAAAGCAAACCTCAAAGCCAAGGTTTATACTTTCTTAATGGCTTTCATTAGGACAAAAGGAAAGGAACTGAAAAAAATAGGTGCAGCTTAAAATTGAATGACTCCAGCACGGTCTAAAATTTGTTTCACTTTTCAATAAAAGAAGCCAATCCTGCCTTGAAATTCATGTCCCTTCAAAGTTCAAGGAGGCCCGTATGGTTGGCCCGTTCAGTCAGAATGCTCCAGCCACTTATTGTATGTGGATTGCACTCCAGGGATTGACTGAAAAAATATGATTTAGTGAAAGCTTGTACCCAAAACACATCATTGGCCTCTGATCTCTGAACATTTAAATATTTCAAGCTTACAAGCGGACGCTGTCACGAGGACAGACCCTGATCCCTAGCTGATTCTAGAACATCTGTTGAGGCATTTACCAAGTTAATAGATTAGCTATGAGAATCAGGCAGGTGTTTTTCACCAAAGCCAGAAAACATCAAAATCAGATTGCCCTCCAAGTCTTTCAGCACAGGCAATCGAGTTAGAATGACTCATAGAGTCTAACAGATAATAAAACACACATAACATTTGCTTTAAGGTACAGGTGGGGATATTTGGTACTGCGCTTAGGAGAAAGAAAAACTAACTCTATTTGGGAATAGAGTAATTGAATACAGATGGGAGGAGGCAAATGAAAGAATTTAGCAAATATCTCAGTGGAATAGCTAATGGGAACGAGACAGAATAGGAAATTAAAAATTATTCGAAGCAGATGGACCATTCTTTGAGTTTTTTAAAATTTATTAGGCCTGCGAAAAAAATGTGTCTGTTTATTTTCCACGGCCATGAAATTAATGACTTGGTGAGTTGTGCTTGTGCAATTTTATGACTGCCATGTCATTTGTCATAATTTGGGTGCTGTTTGATATGGATTTATGAATATTTCCTCCCCCCAACATGATTTATGGGTGTTGGTCATATGTGAATTAGACTGTCACCTTTAGTATGAAAAAGTACAAATGACAGATTATAAAAAAAGAATAAAAAGAAAAAAAAGAGGCTCTGAAGTCCTTCGTGCTGGAAAGCAGAGTTCACAATCCCCTCCTCAGCTTCTTCATTGGGAGTTTTTGTTTGGAGCTGACAATTAAGTTCTTGGACTTGAGTCAAGCATATGGCCATGTTGCAAGGGCTTGARTAGATCTGAACTCATCTGAACTTCACCTGCAAAACTCAGCTTGAGTCATCCTTTCCTTGTTCTGTGCATTGAAAAGAAAAGACCRTATGCATTACTTTTCATAAGAACAGCTGATTTACTTTATCAGTGCAGCAGGCTGGCTCTGCAGATTTGCTGTCTTTTTCTGGTAGTGGTCAAGACCCAGGTGAAGCATCCATGACCAGTGAAAGTCAGTCTATCCAGTTATGCAGCACTGCATAGCTTAAGAAGGTAAAGGAGATACAAAACTGCTTGGGTTTGTGTAATAACAATATAATCCCATGTTTAGATCCAAAGCKCTGACTTTCATACTGTTATAACATCCACCAAAACTGTTGGTATTTGTCATTTTCAACACACAACATGCGCTGGTATGCACTGGTTTTGAATAGCAGAGGCAGTTTTCCTGGGTTTGAGCCAATTAACTTGAGGCAGGCAACTGGAGCACCTCTTCTACCCAATTACCCTTGTAGATGTTGGAGTGATGCAACCCCTCAAGAGAGCTTTTTAGTCCACGTGTCTCCGTTCATTGACTGTGCAGGAGGACTAAAACAGGGCCCTTCTTTAATTTGGCTTTCCAGATTGGTACAGAAAGTCATGTGGGAGGAGATAGGGCTTAGGGCAGGATGAGAGTTTGAAAAGAACAACACACCTTGCATAACAGAACACTGCTGGTCGCCCTAAATGCTGAGCTGACAAATGTTTCCTTTACAAGGAATGTAAGTAATTAATTTTGCAGTTCTCAGAGAGCCATATGCTGAAACCCATTTCCTAAGCCCTCAATGGTTCTGCTCCTCCGATGGGAGGTTGGTTATTCTTAGTAGCAAGTATTTCTCCACTTGTGGGAAAAGAATGGATTGCTTTGCAATCACAGGGAGTCACCAGGCAGCCACCACCATCTCTTTGCTGATCTGGATAGCGCTTAATACTGCTTCGGGAAAGTAATCATTTTCTTCTGTAACAGGTCAAACAAGAATTGATATTAGCAAACTGGTATCATCTTTGCTGTTGTGATGGCGGCTAAGATGCTTTGCATTGGTGACTACCACTTTCATGGAACTGAAATTTCTTGCAAAAATAAACCTTTGCAGAAAGATATACTTATCAGCTGTGTATATATGTTGATATATCTCAAATATTTCAGCATTGAATCTTGGTTTTCTAAATTTGATAGTTCAAATAATCAGTCTATTCCAGTGACTTTTRTTGTGCCAGTTGCTGGGTGATCGAAGATTTTCAGAATTCAGAAAAACAGTTTGGATCAAATGAAATATCTTGCTTTCATGAAAATGAAGTATTTTGTTTGGGATTCACTTATTTTTAAGAGATTTTATTTTTACACTTGAAATATATTTGCAAACAGCCTTCGTGACATTTCTTGGAATTCTTTGGGATGAAACAAATTTGCAAAACATGTTTGTTTCACCAAATCTTCATTTATCATCCAAAAGTTTTGGTCAAAACCTTGAGGATTAGCTCTCCTTTTTCTTTACTTACTGAGTGGATTGACTGACAAGTCTTGTATTGTGTTGTGCCATGTTTTGAAATTGGTGAATTAAATATGAAATCCTTTTCTGCAAAAACAATTATATCAGGTTTGGGGTTGGGAGGAGAGGATTTCTGCTGWTGGGTAAGAGTGCCATTCTCGCTGTGCTTAGATCAAAGCTGTTTTGACGGTGTCTGGCATTTAAAAGGCCAACCTGCTCATACCCTGTTACCATAAAGAAATCTGCCAGGAAGGCAGGTGTCTAACTATACAGGCAATCAGATTACAGAGCAAAGTAATCATGATTTCCTATTTTGAGCATAGCTTGCCCCATTAGCACACATACTTTGGAAGAGAGGGAGAAGTAATCAGAGATAAGGACAAGGGTGGAGATCATTTGAGACTGTACAGCTCCAATTGGCTAGTAAATTTTATGTGGGTTTTATTAAAGTATTTTGTTTCCTTTATATGAAGAAAAGGTCAGAGCTATTTGAAAATGAGAAAATCCCTGATTTTGCTTTCATTTGTTTTTTGAGAGTTACTGAAATGTAGCAATCTGTTTCTTGGGAGGCACCATTTGCACATACATGTCTGCAGCTCTGAGCAAGTCGCAGCTGCAGAGTTTCTTTAAAGCATGCATGCCTGGCTTTGACACAACRAGATTTATGGTGAGATTTAAGTTCTTGTACCAATGGTGACGTTTCCTGAATGGTTTTCATCCAGATGGTCTCTGAGAGGATAAGGCTTAATAAGATTTATTCACTGAGAAGGGGCAATGTGAATTAAAATTACCCAGCATACTGTGTATACACTACTTCTTTCCCATTCACTGCCTCGTGAAATGTAGAAAATCCTTCCTCTTAATGCACCTCCAAAAGAAGTTAGTAGTAGTTACTTCTTTCAATATGCACTTCCATTCTAAGCAGATTAGGGCCCTGGCAGAGAAGTGCTATCAATTTTTGGGGGGTGGAAGAAGACATTTCCACCCTTGATGCCTCCTCTGCCACATTGCCAGGGGCTTCCACCCTACTAGCAGAGGCAGCAGATGCAAGCAAGTGCCAGTTTATCCCCTGTCATAGTCTGCAGATCATAGGCAGTTAAATTTAATGTGAGCTGTATGGATGAGGGCTGGACCATGTTGCCTTTTGATGGCTCYGTTTCAGCTTCTGGTGAAGGACCACAGCAGACAGCTGAGAGAGGTAACCTCTTTCACTATTACCACTGAATCCAGCAGAGCCTGTCCGATGGAGCTCCAAGCCTTCAGCCTTCAAAAGCTGTTAGGACTAACATCGCTGTTTGAGGTCCTGAGGCTGTATTTTCAGTGGGCTGAGCATTCAAAGTCAGTGAAGCTCCAGTGATTTATGCTAGTTGAGAACCTATGATGATAACTCAAGTTGTGACTGCTGAACCTAGTTTTTCTGGGAAGCATGTTGCAAATGAAAAAAAAAAAAAAATGATGAGAGTTACCTTGCAGATTTTTATCTGGCTATTGACGCATAGTGAAACAATTAAACACATGGTTAATTGCTGCAATATTAGTGTCTCCATCAAAGAGAGTTACAAGTTTTGTCTCCTGTGCTTTAAATTAAGCATATCATAAGCATCCTACTGGGCAGAGTCAGAAAGTTTAGCAATTTCTGGGATTGGCTTTAAAAAAATATGGTATTTAAGTAAGTCACTGTGGAAGTTCTATTCTTATATGCTAATTTTAGTTCTACGTAGAAGATAGGTTTGTTGTTATTAAAACATTAGGATTTTTCATCCACTTGCTAGTTGGTCTCATTTGCAGGCTTTCTTTTTCTTAACTCCAAAATATCTTTTGCATGTATCTCTGGTGTTAATAATCTGGTTTCTTTAGTAGGATCAGCAAATTTTGGTTTGAGCATCTTCGCACCAGGTCAAAACTCCCAAGACAGAAGGAGGAAGAGCTCCTCCTAAAAGAATATCTATAGGAGAATACCCTTTGCTACTTGATGACCAGGAAGAACACTTCCACCTGCATTTGGGACTTCAAGCATTTTCAAGGTATTTTTTGATTTTGCTTTTTAATCTTCTATTTGGAGATTTTTTTTCTACTTCACCAGATGTCAAATAAGCACTAGCTAGTAAGATTTTAAAACTCAATGACTAGTCTAAGACCATTTCTAAGTGATCAACTTCAGATCCTTTTATTTTTCCAAAGGTAACTAATTACTCAGGTTGTCCTAAAATCACCTGCACATTGCATCGTCTCAATTTCGTCAGCTTGGACTGCAGTTACTTAAAAATCACCATCTATTTTGAAATCTTGTCCTGGGTGAACACTGTCCTTTGAAAGCAATGGAAAATAACAAGTGAGAAGATTTTGTGGCTAAGGATGGGCAAACTGAGTAAAACATAGACGGGTTAATCATTGTAATGAAATAGGCCTCATTGTGTTGTTGCAAGTTAAAAATATGTCTCCTGCCGCAGGGCTTGCATTAATATTGTTTGAGAGGAGTAGCATCGATGTACTGTAATAGACTTATATTAATAGGCTAGCACAGTCATCAGTCTCTGGGTTGCTGTGATGGCTGAATACAGTGAACATGAGCATCTTGACAAGCAGGTAACAAAATCTATCTATCACTTTCCAGCGTGAAGATGCTGTGATAATTATRTTTACAGTAGTAATAAAATATGGATAAATAAAGTGTTGAGACCCATGGAAATTTTAGGGTCCACAGTGAATATCCTATGAAATATAAAAGACAGCATCACCATAAATTCACCTAGCTGCGCAGGCTAAGATCATTATTTTCTTGACCCATCATGTTATTTTTAGAATAAATTTCATGCATTTTCCATTCAGCACAGTTCAGTGGTGAAATCGCTTGAAGGCTGAAGGCCCAGGTTACATTCCTTTCTCACTGTAATCACATATAGAATCAAACAAGGATTCTTGGTGGCCATCCTGTTTATGCTGATGATATTGCCGGAATGGCAGTTCATTATGTTTTTTATTTTTTGCATTAACAATACCAGCTACTCTTTTCTCCAGTATCAGTCATATAAAGAAGGAAGCACATTCTGGTCCCATTTATACTGCTCTTTGTGGACAGTTGACTCCGTTTATTTCAGTGGAATTACTCTAAGTTTATGGTATAAGGAAAAASAAGCTGCTTGGTCCAATGGCTTCTGATGTCAGTGAGTCTCAGTCTCCTACTCTGAGAAAAGATCTGTCATGTGGTTGCTGGAAACAAAAAAAACCCTGATTTTTTTTTCTGCCCTAGGGCCATGCCCCYGGCAGGACAAGGAAGCCTTATGTGATGGGAATACATTACGTTTACATCAGGTTTCAGTCTCATTACAATGGCAGGTTAATTTTCACTTTAGGATAAGGAAGAATGTGGCCCAGTTTGAGGGACTAATCCACCCYGAACTGAACAGCATGTGAAATATTTTTAGAAAATTAATAAATTCACTTCCTGGGAAAAAAAAGAAAGATGCAGGTTTGAGATCCCTTCATACTGATGTCTTTGTGCTCGTCCCCAGCGCAGCCCTGCTCAGGCAGCAGCGTTGACGGCATCTCCTGCCAAAGCATCTCCACCCTGGCCCGTAGTGGGGCAGAGGTAGCCCTGCTTCCCATGCTTCATTTACCTCTTGGCTCTGTTTGCTGAGCATGGCACTGGAGTTGCCAGTCATGGCATGCATATTTATAGCTAGGAACTGCGCCAGAACCACCAATCCATTTTACACAGACACGGAGCAGCAATGGTAAATACTTGAGTTCAATGCTAACCCAAGCTGGTTTGAACCGAAGGCTTGCAGGTGAAAGACTCTCTTCCATCTCCTTAGAATTTGTCTGCCTCAAAATTTCCTTAAAAGCAAATGTAACCCTTGTGTATAAAATGAAATCCAGGAGAGAGAAGAAAATCCAGGGTGAAGCCTGAGTCCATTTTCATCTTCAGCAAGCTCCTTTGCTAGTAGTGACCCTGGAAAATTGTTCTCTGATTATTCTCTTGAGAGATTACTCTAATTTCTTGCTGCTGTAGATGGCCATATGATCAATTGTCATCAGTCACTGCCTGATGATGGGTCATTACTTACCAGCGCATACTTGGGGGAAAAACACATGCGACTTCCATTAGGAGGCAGAGTGCACCTACATCAAGTATGAAGTGTACAGTAAGTCCTCATTAATAACATTTCAGGACTGTCCTCCTCGAGTTCCTAGCACAGAAGCTGCCTTCACAGTAGAAGAAYAGAAAGTAAGAAGGATTTGCAGCTTACAGTCAGGAAAATGATTTTTTTCCCATAAGCAAAAATTTGATTTTTAGTCAGCCAGTTCAATAATAGAGATGGTGGTGAGAAAGGTGTAAAGCTCATCCTCTTCTCTTCTTTGCTTCAGCATCTTCTAGCTTCAGAGCACTTTTGCACTTTAATCCATTAAATTACAGGCAGTGTATATGTTCCCTCTTGTCCTGCTTCAAAGTTAAGAATGCATATTTGATACCATAGAAAATGCTGCCTTTGGTCYGTATTGTATTGATCTGGGTTTCTGCAGGAATATAGCAAAGGATTTTAGTGAGACTTTTAAATATTTCTTTCATACTTTTTAAACATTGTAGTAGCAACTCAAACCCAATAGACCTTCAGCTGAACAAACTATTGAGAATTAAACAGCCTAAAAATGTCCTGCTATGCTGAGTTGCCTTCTGACTCGAGGACAGCCTCTTTCCTATAGTAATGAATGTGATTTCTGTCTGAATTTTAGGTTTTCAGGGTGAATTTTGATAGACCAGGAGGAAGCAAAGTTAGAAGTAGCTGAAATTGGAAGAAAGGGTCATTCTTTGGTCTGGGCAAGTGGRGTATATTGGTAGAGATGCAACCATCTAGAGGTTGTGTCACCTAGTCACGTTTTTGTGTGCTAGTCTAGCACTAAATGGTACTGAATCAGTTGCAGGCTGACATAAGTGACTGCTCCATACATGCACCTGTTTATTTGTCTGGAAATGGCCATGTTCTGTGGGCAGGATTGATTTCCACACTTTTTCCTCCTTTCAGCCAAAGTCCCGCATCTGTGTGGAAGAACTCTTAAGAAAAAGCCCAAAGAGCAAAATAAAAAGGAAGGTTTTTCCTCTAGACCTGTCTTGTTTAAACTGGCAGTAAGGACGGTGTATGCTATTGGTGGCTCAAGTTCTTATTGCTTATCATTAAGAAACTGAGAGTTGACCTCGCTCTTTTTTTCCCCGCCCTCTCTTCTTAAACGTGACAAGCCATATGAAAATGTAAAGTCTACTGCAGTGACTCCATATGAAATGACTATCAGAGCATTTATTTTCAGTCACTTCAAAGTCAGTGATGGAGCTCCCCAGATGTGGAAGGGAGCAGCCAGTTCAGCCCCCATTTTGTCCTCATGTGTGCAGGCAGGACTGTGCTTCAGCGCAGGGAGATGATTGCAGTTCACAGTCTTTAATTAGCTTGACTTCTGCAGCTGTGAAAAATCTGAACCTCAGCCTCAGAGTCCTCACCACCCAAGTTCCTGCTGAAGCCTGTCCTGATCTCCATGTTTGAGTTAGGTAGTTTAAGCTACTTGGAGTTTGTGTCTGTCTCTGGACACAAATGGAAGTCATTGCAGTGAATCAGAATTGCATAGTTTGCCTGGAGCGTTTATCAGCTGAGCTTTGGTCTACTTCTTGATCACAAATTGGCACAGTGGCTTCTAATATGCTGTTGAACACTGAAATGTACTTTTGGGGCACATTCTGGGGAAAAATCTCCTTGGGAATAGTCTTGGTTTCCACACCTTCCAGCTTAACACACTGCCCGCTCATCTGTGTTTATTAAGCTGTACAGTTTTAGACTAGGAATTTTATAGAGGAGTTTGCAATCTCATTGAAATGTAGGGAGAGCCCAGCGTATCACCTTCCCTTAGGTTTGTTATAAAACTGTAGAGAAAAACTCTTTGCAATTGTTCAGTATCACAAGTTCCATTAGGGATTTGTGTGCTTTGAAATCACATATAGCTGTATGGATGTCAAGGGATGTTACCAAGGATTACTAAGCAGAGCCTGACATCCACAAGAAGTCCACAGGATTTATACTCTTTCYCTTCCCTCCCATCACTACAGTGTTTCTTTAGACAGTGAAATGTGTTCAGAAATCTCACACTTTATATTCTTAGAAATCCCACCCTCGAGCTGGTGCACTTCTACTGCAGATTAACATAACCACACCACTGCCCAAATAAAGCTAAAAAGCACCAGAGTGTTACCAAAATGTACATTCCTCTCTGGCACCATCTAGTGATTCTAGAGGTGGGTTTCCAACCACTACTCTGTTCCCATTGTAGAACAGGATGTGTTTTCCCTTTGCAATAACTTAAAGTTTAGTTCTGTGCAGATGCCGCTCTCATGAAATGAACTTACCTAAGAGCAATGGCTGCAAAGCCRTTTGGGAGACAGCTTTGTAGTATAGCCCTTGTACTAACAGCTTAGATTTGTAATTCAAGGTGCAAAACTGCCAAAGCACATAAAAAATAATGTGAAGATCTTGTTATAGATATTTTGTTACAGTAAGAATCAAGCAAGGGGGTGTATATGTGTCTGCTTTAAGACTGTCATAGTCTTTGAGCATCTTTTCTAGTCCTAATAAAATAGCTGAGAACAAAATGAGCATACTTAAATTATAGAATGATTCAGGGCATCATGTTGTTAATAATGTAGAGAAATGAGATATAAAAGCTTTTACTCAAGCATACCCTAAAGCAAATTTAAGTAGAGCACACAGCTATGATGCTGATTGTTTTCACAGGTGTTGGCACCATATGAATTAAATGAAGAAAAAAAAATGGTGAAACATTTATGACTCATTAGAATTATGTGGTTTTCTACCCTGTCCTAACAACTGAAAAAAGGTGTAATTTACATTTGCAGCCAAATGGCGTGAAGTAACATTATACTTTACCAACATGAAAAGAGGAGACTTCCAGATGAATACTATTCTGAACTTCTCTAGTTCTCAAATCCTGGATTTTCAGTTTTTCATGTGGAATTTGAGAGCTAAAATTATTGGCCCATAAAAAAAAAAAAAAAAAAAGGAATATGGTTACTTGGCGTCTATGGAACATGTGGTTTCAAGGAGCTAAGTGCCATTCTCTACATATAACACCTTTACAATCAGAATATTTTCCCTTTTCATTTAAGAGTTCACATGATACATCCAGAAAGAGCCACATCCACCTTTTTCAAATAAATAGAACTCAGTATCTTCCTTTTTCCTCCCCTCTTTTCATAATTTTTTTTATTGGAATTGTTTTCTTGTAGGTTGTAAATATTTACATGAAGGAGGTATCCTGACAGGCTGATCGATAGCAGGAAAGCAACAAATAAACAAGCAAATCCATGTCTACAGTATTTCAGATTCTGGTTTCCTGAGCTGCTAAGTGTTTGTTTTTCTTATTGTAAAAACCTGCATTGAAATACATTCAAAATGGAGTTCACATGGCAGCTTTCATGCAACATCTAATGTTTTTAACAAAGCCATAATACAAGCCTCAGCTTCCCATACGCTGCATAGTTGGCTAAGAAAGAAAGCAGCTGATTTATCAAAGCCTCTGTGCTGTAGATGAGTCTTTAAAAAAAGAACATGTYGTACTTTGCAACTGAGACTCTTTTGCAGACACCTAATAAACCAAAACCAGAAAGTTTTACTGGGCTTCGTGCACACATTTTTCTCCTCTCACCAGAGCACCAAACCCAGTTTGTGATCCTCCGTTCATTTATTTCATCCTCCCCTGAAATTTCTCATAGCACAAACGCCTTCAATTCTGGCTGGCTAATTTGCATCTCATGGCCTGCAGTATCTCTTTAGGAGGTGGACTATTAAAAATACATTATCCTGGTGTGGATGGTAATAGGCCAAATGCTGCTGGTTTTGAAGGCAATCTGGGAAGCCTCTTCCTCCCTCATGCTCTCTCTCACTCTTGATAGCTGTGCAAGTTGTTTGCTTTCGCTGTCCTTGGACTTAAAGAGTTTGAGCAGGAGATACAGGTGAGATGATTGTTCATTTGAAACTGTGGATTGAAAGAAGCACTTTTTTTTTTCTCTTTTCCAAGCTTGCTCTAAAGTTTAATGTTACCCTTATTTCTGTTCTGCCAGAACTGTGTCCTATTAGCATCCAAAAATGTTACACATAACTTTGGCTTGCTTACAGAAGATGATCCAACTGCTAACATTTGCCTTCTGTAGCTGAATGCTGAAAGAAAAAATAATCCACATTTGAAATGTGAGACTTTGCTGCTGTCAGTTTCTGGAGCTGATTATTAGGGCTGTGATTTTTATCTACTCACTTGTACAGTAATTAAAAGCAATTCCCTCATCAGTTATCATCCTGCAAAGCCAGCTTTTAAGCAGTGCTTGATGTACAGTTTATTAACCTAAGCTCACGTTGAAGGAAAGATGACATGGTTTGAAAAGTAAGAATGAACACATCTGCTCAGAAACAAAGAGCTGCATATAAAAGAGATGCTCATTGTTAAACTAGCAAAATGGAGATGTGATTTTAATTGGCAGAGTGGGAGTAATCACCTGGCCTGGGCCAGGTATACCTTCATTCTGTCCACTCCCATCTGTGTCCTTTTTAATATGAATTGTTTTGTGGATGTATCCTATAGAGGAGGCAGTTAATGGTAAAAAACCAAGCAGGCTATTGGGGATTCAGTTACACAATGCCTGTCAATGTCAACCTAGAACCCCGGATATTTAACATTAACTAGGTGTCCAGCCATCAAGGTTGTAGCTGCAGACATCTTTGTTGCAGGAGAAAGACAACAAAGAATAGTTGATCCAAGATCRTTATATTTACCTCTGATATCTCTTCTAGGTGGGTGCTGAAGGCAGAGCATTAGGCTGAATGGAGACAAATGGAAACTGAGCAAAACCATGGATCCATCACATCAAACTCTTTCTAACATCCAAGAACCGTGTGGAAGTGCCCCAGCCAAACAGTGTGAAGGGTGTTTGGTACTTTGTAGTATGCACCCTATACCTGCCAAAGCCCTGTAAGCAGGTACTACTGTGAGCGCGTTATCTAATGAGAATGCTCAAAGACGGAACAAAAACAAGAAGAGGCAGGTATTAAGAGAAGAAAATTGAAAGCAGAGCGGAAGGTCCTAGAGCATTGCAAGCCTGCAGAGCATCTGAAGCAGCAGCAGCGTAGTGGTGCCTGAGAAAGGGGAATAGCAGCCTGATGTAAAGATGCAGACTGCAGCATTTGCTGATAGAGTGGGCACAGAAAGGTAAACAGGACGCAGTGACTGTGCTTTTTCAAATGGAGCAGCTCAAGGCCATCCAAGAGAACAGCAYGGTAGGTGACAGGCAGTAGAGCAGTTCACAATCCACAGTCAGCTAAATAGCAAGGAGTAAGTGCAGGAGGTTATGGCCASCCCCTGCTCCACTAGCAAGTGAATGAAGAACTGCATGGATTTTGTTTGAAATGGAACTGAACAGTAATCCYAGCGGATTTCAGAGCTGAGATCATGCAGTGGGTACATATTTCACACCTGGGGATAGAGACATGCCTGAGATGAGCCAGGAAATGTATCTACAGGCCAGGCATGAATATCCAGCTGAAAGTATACATGGAACAGTGCAAGCWGTGCAAAGAATATAGTGATTGACAAGAGACGCCTCGTGAAATCCCAGCCMAGCCCTGGGAAAAGGTCAGAACAGGCTTGTTCATTTCTAATGAAAGAAACTTTATGGCCACAGTAGATTACCAACTGGATTTTTGGAAGGTGTACAGGGAACGGCAACGATCAGGAAACTGAAGGCACAGTTTTTCAGATAYGGCATATCTGACTTTCTGCGACTGCATTGATTTAAAAATTTGAAAAGTATGGTGAATTAAAAAAATTCCACGTACAATTTATGTCTCTAAAAACGTAAAACAGAGTGAGAAGACGGTGTCAGTCTTAACTACAGCCAAGAAGTCAGTGACAAAAGTAGACAAGGGAAGAGTTTGGACTTACTGTTTTGAACTTCAAAAATGCAGTTGATTCCCATGGATAAGATAAAGACCTTCGCTCAGAGAGGCCTCTGTCCCAAGAGAGCATGTCTACTGAAGCACTGGGTAGATGCAATGGGTACTTTTTTTCCTGAAAGATATTAAGAAACTAAGTACAAGACAGCTAAAATCTAGAGTTTACTGTATGCAGGAAGGCAAATATGAAACTAGCTTTGAAATTACTAAAAATAAAACCAAGGCAAAAAGGAAATTGGCCCTTGACACAGGTCATAAGAGGTTATTTTGGAAATTAAACTGGAGACACCATGCTGTGATTGGGATCTAAGGTAGCGCCAGGGGACCATAGTCTGCTAGACTAATGTGAGACAAAAAAGATATATGATCAACAAAAAAGATCAGTATGATTACAGATGACTGGTTGTAGCTGRGGCCCTCAATAACAGAATATGGAAAAGTTAAACAGTACGGACACAACTGGGTTACTTCGTTGTAGGTGTCTAATGTTGCTTTATCTGTTACAGAGTAACCTGCCTGGCATCCAGTTGTTGCTCCATTGGAGCGCCAGTCAGCTTTGGGTCCTGCGTCGTATCTGCTATTCCTGTGCAAATGTCTTGGATACTTCAGGGTATCTCAAATGGCGCCAGGCACTTAGGCCTAGGTAATGGAAACCTGGCCTCCATTTTATAGCACAGCATGYTTTGGAGGGGCTACGGCAGCGTGGTAACAGCCATGGCCAAGTATGACGGTGCTGAGCAAGCTAAAAAATTCTTTAGATGCACAAATGTGTGCAGTCTTGAGTGTGGGCCTTTTGAGGCCGGCTGTGGGCTTAGCCTAGCAGCTTCCTGCTTTGGCTAAGAATGAATTGCCTTTGGGGAGCTGACATTCCCAGAGCAGATCGGAATTCACAGTCAGATTCACCGTCAGAAATGATGGAAAGGGATGCAACCTGTATCAGATCCCTTTCAGGAATAGGGGACAGGTGGGTGGCTCATGTTAAAGAAAGGGGGGATATCACAGATAAAGATGTTATAGGAAGATATTTTAGTAGACAATTGGGCCTCTATGAAAAATACCAAGAGGAAGAAGCAATTAAAAGAACTGTGGTTCATTAAAAAAAAAAAAAAAAAAAAAAAAAAGACTTGAAAATGGAGTTACTTTGAGAATAAACTTAATGCTTCTATTATCATCAAGGTGTCCTTGAAGTTTATCAGACCACCTAGTGGTGTAATATCCTAGACAAGGAATGAGTTCTCAGAAATACTCTTCATTTAATATTTTCCTTTTTTTTCTTTTTCCCTAGCCTAGAAAGATTGAATTGTTTTGGTTTGGTTTAGTTGGAAGACTAAACTAGCTTGCCCGAGGGAAAGCTGAGGAAACCAGAACGTTTTCCCCAAGAGAAGGTAAGGCCCAGCCACACCTTGCAACATCAAATCTTTAATCATGTACTTGCCTGTATAGCAGTAACAATATTCAGTGTTTCTGTAACATCATTCATGCAAGAATTTCAAAGCACTTCATAAGCACTAATTAATCAAACCTCAGAAACAGTCAGCAAGAAGCAACTTTGCCCACCAGTGAAGCGTAATCACCTCTAAAATGGAGCATGATGGCAGTTTGATACAGCCGAACATGACGCAACAGGTCAAGGCAAGTAGAGCAGGAGCAAATGAGGGCACTTGAGGAGTACCCTCCCTTAAGCAGCCTGGTGCAGGCAGCGTTTCCCTTGCATTGGATGTGCTGTGTAGAAATACTAGGTAAAGATGAATTAKTTTTGTGAAAGAGCAATTGTTGCATTACAGCTAAAATAATGATTTGAAGTATTTTTTTGATTCTTAATAGAGCTGCTGATGCTTAAGGCAAGTATCTGGACTTTGCAGAGACAGTCCGTTAGAATGCTTTGGCTTTTGCTGTGGGACCTGGTGTTTTCATCTCTCTGTCTAGTGGCACGTGCATAGTGTGACATAACCACACGACTGCACGACTCTTGATTGCCACGCTCTGCCACAGGAGGCTGCCCAGGACGAGGGAGGAAGCTATGGCAGCTACTGCAGGCTCTCACTTCTGCAGTTGCTCTAACTTTTAAGGGACCTCCAGGCCYGGTGGCTCTTGCTACTTTATCTCTCTCTTGTCCTGATCTCCAACTAGAAACTCTCCTTCCCATCAGAAGCCAATGTCTTCCCATCATCACGCAGGGTCTGCATGAGGATGTTCTCCTGGTCCAGTTAAAGCCATCAACATGCCAATTGACTCCAATGGGAGAAAGATTGAGGCCAGCCCACTTTGTTTAGACTTCCAATCCAGTCTTGAAACACAGACTAATTCAGAGGTGTATACGTTTCTAATACTCTGAGCATGTACCTTCCCAGTTTAACATATGCTGAACAATCTTGAGATTTTCCTATTTGTAGGCAAAACATCCCTCCAGTTCTCATATCCTTTCACTTCTCATCTCTTTCGGAAGCAAATGGGACATGGATTTTTTTTGACATCATACAATAAAATTACATTGTCCTTGTGTAAAACAATGTGCAAACCATTAAGTAGAATAATGAAATGCTGGAAGTTAAAACAATAAGCTTGGATAATTTAAACCTTGCTACATTTTAAATGTGCAATATGTTTGCAGGAATTAATTGGTCTTTGGGGCTGAATAAATAGCAGAGATATCCAGCCTATTTTGGAAAGAAGTAGTAATACCTTGGAACATAATTTAAACCAGTGTTGTAATTAGCTGGTCATTTCACATTATGGAGTTTTGGTTTTGTTGTTTGGCTTTATAAATGACCCATACAATCTTCTTCTAATTATACATGATATGTTAAAAACAAAAAAGAAAACAAAAAAAAAAATGTTTGGATGAGAATCTTTCCTTTGGCAGAATAGCGAAGAGCAAATTATTTAGATGGATTATGTGGTACATTCCCCATTAATATGCTTTTGCAAGCTTATTTAAGAACTCAAAGTCTGRAGATTCCTTTAACCATACCTTCAGGATATCATAATTCTCCCTGACTTCACTTCCTGAACRTGAAGAAACACAGTATTTTAAGTCAATGCTTATTGCATTGTACATGTAACTGATAAATAATGGGCATTACTATGAATGCAAAGGGATGGTTTTGTTCCTGATTATGGTAGAGTGTAATTAACTCAGTCAAGCTGTTGTGGAACTGCATTGAGAAGCTGATATAAGAGGGACTGAGCTTTTCTTTGTGACTTGTCCTCTGTCTGTATGAAAATGGCTTTTAGCCATCTTTCTGACTTTCATGGTGGGTCAGCCATGTACCACCCCAATTCTGAGGTAGAAATCAGAGCTGTCTTAAGGAAGAAATCATTTCAGTTGCCTGGGCTCAGGGAGAGCGATGTTCCCAACCACAATTCCCCTAACACTCCCCGCTGTAACCGATTAGTGAGTGAGATGTCAGAGAGGAAGAGTTTTGCCAAGTTGCTGTGGGGATCTTTTGCTTCTTGTTTTCCAAATCCGACATTCTCGCAACAGAGCAGAAAGTTACAGGTATGTGATTAAACGACTTTCTGTCCAGCTTACTCTGCTGAACTGCTGCAAAACAGCTAAGGCAGGAGGCCAGCATCTGCCCCCATGTTCGAGTTGTGTGAAGATCCTTTAGTGGGCAGAGTTGTGTCATTAATCAAAATCAGCATGTCTCTGAGTACGAACACCCTGTTGAAATAATGTCAAGGTGGGTCCTAGATGGTGAATTTCATGATAATGTATTGTGGAATTTGGCAAAGCTTCTGCTGAGGTGTAAGGGGCTTGCTGAATCTATAGCTTTCAKCCCTCTAACTAGTCCCTTTTCACCAACCTGAAAATTAGAAGAGGAGTACTCCTGCCTATATATATTCACCTCTGTTGTATTCTTCTGGCCCAATAACTGGAATGAAAATCTCTGCTAATGTGTATTTGCTATAATAAAAATACATTATGTGTACTCATACACGTACACTAGGAATCAAAATTTAGGGGTTAGAAATAAAAAATTCATAGCCTTGGATATGGAGACAGAGTCAGAACTGCCATCTCTCCTTGAAGTCACCTAGGTGAGGCTTTTTGACATAATGGAAGCATCAATGAGTTGCCCTTGATTAAATGTTTGACAGGTTGACACCATCCCTGTGAACAGAAAGACCAGGGTTGAAAGAAAATTATAATACAAACAGAATTTCATTAATACCACAGTTTGCTGTAATGGGGGGTCTTTTTTTTTTTCACCCACTGTTATTTTTGCTTAGATGGTGTCATTGCCTTTTAAAGGGGAAAGACTATGTAGTTATGCTTTGTCTGAAAAACAATGTCATACTAATGGAGAGAGAGCTTTCAAGTAAAATGTGAAACAAGCTTGGAACAGCTCTGATTCTCCAGGCAAAAACATAGCCAGTTTTAATAGGGTGGTTGCTTTAAATGCAAGCTGTATTCATTGAGCCAACATTTAGTTTGTAGAGAGGGTACAGAAATTCATTAAACAATATAAAATAATCAATATAAATAGAATATCAGAATGGCCTTACATCCAAAAGATTCAAAAATATAGCCTCACTTCACTTTATTTACCTTTTGAGAGCTTTTTTTCTAATGTGGTAACTGTTAGACTCTATCTGCTCTGCTCAGTGTTAGGGCTGTCATGATGAAAGTGCATAAACAGTATAAATAATAGTTGTTGGCACATGAAAGGAACTTTGAGTGGATTGTTCTTTTGGAATCTAACCGTCAGGGTTTTGTTTGACTCTCTGGGATTTTTTTTTTATTATTTTTTATGTTTAATCCAAAAATTCTTATAATCTTAAATTGATTATTTGAAAAAGCATCATTCTTTTAATATTTACATTGGAGTTTAATATTTATAGCTTGATGCCAGGCAATTCTTATACAATTTAGTAAATATTTATTAAATCAGACTTGTATTTTAAGACCTACAGTTTTGTAACTACTCTTTAGCGCTAATAACTCTTTGAAGAGGAATGTCAGCCTGTGCAAGTCAGCTTCTATATTGTCTTTCCCCTCCTTGTCTGCAATGATCCCTCTTGACTTCTTTTCACTGCTGAATAGTTAAATAGCTTAATCTCTTTGTGATCCTTGATATTATCAGGTTRTATAACCTCCCACTCCATTCCCACTCATCATCTCCAAAACGTAATGTTTGCACATGAATCTTTTGACTTCTCATTTGAGATTTGCAGAGGCCTTTATAAACATTGTTTGAACCCACAAAATCTCTCCTCGTGATGCATTTTTAATTTCTCTTTTTCAGGCAAGTTGACTGGTTAATTGAGAGGTTGCAGTAAATATTTTCCAGATTTCATTTACTTGGAAGTGTTCAGTTTATAGATGCTGACCTGAGATATTTATTTGCCACCTCATTTGTTGACTCATTCTAACTTTTTTTTTTCTGAATATGATTRTCATTGACGTACTGAGTCACTATGGGAAGAAGACCATGTACATCTCCATTTGAAAAGCTAAGACTGAGCTATTTAAATCAATGGACACAATTCAGTGTTACACACAGGTTACTTGGTCACCAGCAGTGAGTAAGAGAATCTGGGCATCTGATTCACATTTTCTTGTTTTTTGGCTATGCCATTCCTCTCTTTAAAGCAGCAGTGACAAATTGAGCAAACGTGGACGTCTGAGAAGTGAGCGAGTGGAAAGAGACTGTTGAAAACAAAACAATTCAGAGGGTTTTGTCCTTTCTGTCCAAGGCAATGGCAGATGTTCTGCATCCTATTACAGCAGTGATGGTGTGTTATGTTGCATCATTTCAGCACACTTCCTTACAGACTGAATACCTAAATGTCAGTTCAGATAGCAGATTTCCAGTCCAAATGGTCCACCCTTGGGTCGTAGCAGGTGAACAGAGGAGCGTGCAGTTTAGCAGTGTGCACTACCAGTCCAGACAGAGAAGGCTGCAGATATTCCGAGCCTTGTTAAATGGGACAAGCAGATATAAACTGGAAAACATTTTTTTCCTGCGACTTTACAGTTCTTTCATGTTGGATTATGAGTGTATAGACGCTGGAGAGGCGAGCTTTTCAGAATAAATAGAAGCAGTTTAGATTATCCATCTTCCAATTTATTGACATAAAATGGGCAATAGGTAAGTGTTACCAAGAAAAAATGTTTCACTGCATTAGAAACCATTTTTTTGCTAAAACGCCCATGAAATCAGCCTCTTGACAGATTCCCTAGCAAGCTAATCTGATTGTGATTGGCTCTGAGTGAAATGGAAATGAGAAAATTCCAATAAGCACACAAACATACAAACTGATTTTCAACCCATTTTTAACATAGGTTGGCTGAAGACATTAGTTGTATAGACCAGTAAGTGAAAAGCTGAAGTACATCTGAATGTAAAAGCCAAAATCAATTTGATTTTAAATGATTTTCCACTGATTTTAAAAAGCAATGGTGTGGAACTTATGTGCAAGGTTAAAAGGCTTCAATTTTATTCCCTTCAGACTAAAGCAAGCTTATTTTTTCTCCTTTATTCAATTTGTTATTTTTTATTCCACTCCTGTTTTCAAGGGCTGTATATCATTTTACWAGCTTTAGTCAGAGTTATTGGACCAACAATGCAAAGTATTTTTATACACAGAACTGAACAGCAGATGGGACTCCATGAATATTCTATTTTTCAGGGCCATTAAATTAGAGATGTCCTAAAAACAAAATATCTAGTCTGCTGTGGTATGGCATCAACTGTATGCTTACACTTTAGCCACAGGTTTCTTTTAGCTACATCCATTGAGTAACCCAACAGATTCTGATCAAAATCCCTTTTAAAAACACTAGTCAGTCTGTGACTAGCAATCACTGAGCAAAATGGGTTTGCAATACAGATCTCATGATAACTCTTGAGAAATCTGGATTCAATAWTTTTCCCCTTTTTGCAAAAACTTTGGCAAAACATTTGTTCTTCCAGCTTTTGTTTTCCAAACTATAAAATGAGAGTTCCTTCKCTTTCTTCTTTCCTGCTTAAATATTTTGTTACCTCTCATTTTGAACATCAATATTTTTGGCTAGCAGATTGACTTTTATCGCATGTGGACCCACCTCCAATGCCTGTTACCCTATTTAAAAAGTAAGTATACGTTCTGACAGTAATTGGAATACTGTGGTGTTAATTAACCTAAGATTCTAGATGTGTTTTGATCTAACAGCAATAAGGAAATATAAGATAATAGAGCGCTCAGATTGGCTTGACAGACATTAGCCAGTGAATTCAAGCTATTCTAAGAGGTTGCTTTAGAAGATGATTCTTGATAAGAGGTATCAAGGACTCTGGATATGGTGCGGATATGGTATAAGGACTCTGAATTGTGGTCAAACCCATGTTTACATTTTTGGAGACTTATTTTACAGTAATTCTCACTGAGTTGTCCAGGATTTAAATGAGTTTAAAGTGGAGCAGAATACAGCTTGCTGAAATCTTTATACAAATATCCTTGAAGAAGGATAGTGACAAAAACATCTGTGCTATTAATTGTAAAATCCCACATCATAAAGAATTTGAGAAACATACTCTATTTGTCTGGTACTACTTTAAAAGAAGAATAAACTATTTTTCATCTTCATGACATCCCTGTAAACTGGAATGGATTTTTTTCTAGAAATTAGTCTATATAAGTAGATATCATGAGATCATTTATATCCTATCCATYTCTCTGCATTCCAGTCCTTATGACTTCCTACTCTGTGATTAATTTGTTGTTTGTACGTATAAAGGTTTTTTATCTCTAATGTATTTGCATGATGTAATTAGAATGCAGTTTCCTTACTGAATACTGAGGCTCTGAGTCAATGTACCATATTTGATACACCCTGCGAAGCAATATAATAAATTATATGTGTAGAAATAAAATTAAGGATAAAACCTTAAAAAAGGAGGAATTTCAAGTTAGACATCTCCATATTTATTAGTTATTTCAGTGGAAGTACTTAAGTTCTCAGTTTTGGAACATAAGCTTTTGCTGAGGACTGAAATCTCACTCAATGCACTTTTTCCTTCACTTCCATTTAAACCTTCTTTGTGGTACAATATGTTAGTTTCYCAATCTGCATATTTACTTACTGTGTTCGTTTTTACTACTTGTYAAACTATTCATTATTTTTAAAGCATCTGTCCATGTGACAGTAAAAATCTTTCGTGGCGTGAAGAAGTAATATTTCTCAAAGTAGTGAAAGTGCTTAAGCAGATAGAAGAGCTTTTCCACACTAAACCATCAATAAGCTGTAGGGTTTATTGCCACAGGATGCCCCCCGCTTCCACAGAAGTGTAATTAGGATAGAATTTGACTCTTCGTTTACTGTAAATGCTGGCTGAACTCATGGCAAGTATCACACATGGTTTGGTAGAATGTTGTATGATATTTCAAGACAGAAGTKGGTCTTTTTATTCTTCTCCATGCGTCAAGGCGCATTTTCAGACTCTGAATATGCTCCATGAACCAGCTGATTTCCACTGAGGTCAGGCGCCATGAATGGCATTACTGCATGACAAGGAATGTGAGTCAAGCCATTAAACTGGTATTTTTGTGTTAGGTCTTCCAAAGGAATAAAGTCAGCCTTGTTGAGCTGGCTTCCCCTTTCCTGATCCAGAGAACACAACAGCCCTTCTAGTCAGCCCAAGTATTTGACCAAAATTCTGCTCTCTACTTGCAAGAGCAGCTTAGCAAGACATGGATCATCCTTGGGCTCGCGTGCCGGCTCGGAGCGCAGCATTCACCCTCTGCAAGGTGAACAGCAGCCTGTCTTCTCTCTTGACCTTCAAGCGCCCATTTCCTGTGTGCAGGCACCTGTAGAGGTGAAYGTCATCCAAAAGCGATGGCCTTGGTAACCGGTGCCGGTGAGTTTGGGGCTTTGGAAGGTGGGGGAAGGGGAAAGTTTGGGTGCATAAATAAGCTGAAAAAATCCTTACTGTCAAATGAAATGTTCCTCTGCTTTATCACCATTATTTTTAGTGAGATTTTGCATTATGGTACCTTGAGTTTTAAATTAAATGTCAAATATAATTTGGCACTACAAAGAATGAATTATGTGACTGCCCTTAGAGAAAATCAGAAGGCTTAGCTCTCTGAGTTAAATTGGTATCTGCCTTATACTGAGCTGATGCAGGCTAATTGATTAGGATCTGACAGGATACCATATTGCAAATTCAGCACAATCTCTCTCATTAAAAAAAAAATAGACCTAAGGTACCTTTAGGGAAAAGAAAAAAAAAATCTCTGTAAAACAAAATGGGGAGAGGAAAAGAGTATCTTCAGGRGGACTGTCTTTTGCATTGTTTCTTCAGATTGCCCAGAGGCCTAAGTTTCTTAGGGGCACAGTATGGGTGCTAATGTGCCCCATGTCACTTTGGCAGCAGATCTGCAATCAGATTTCAGGTTCTTCTGGCCTAATTTTAGAGAAGAGCAAAATATTTTCTCTGATAGCTGGCTATATCTATCTCCATAAAAGCTAAGATGACAAAGTGCCACTTTAGATCATTAAGGGAAGGTAATACATTTTAATCAGCAATTATATGAAGAAGGACAAACCAAATGCTGTAGCGCAGTGGGTTCATTTTATAAATTCAGTATTTGTAGCCCTCTCCCTTTCAAAATGCGTGATGCCATTTCCTGGAAACATCAGCCTTTAAAAGCTATTGTCAAGTAAACAAGCCTTGTGTTTCTCACAGCCTTTATGTCTGTGTAGTCTGGGTTTAATTTTCTGTTAAGTACGGATGGTGTTTGGCGGGGGGAGGACTAAGTTTGAAGTTCTAATGTAGTCAGGCTGGAATCTGTCACTCAGCTTATTGCATGTTGATGACTCAGTGCAGTTTCAGCTGTAAGCAGACCATGATTTATGGACACCAAGTGAACTCCTGCGGCAAAAACCAGCCATGAGATCAGAGCAGCAATAGGGCCCTTTTTTTGGCAGGAGACAGCGCCTGCATTTTTCTCATTCATGCCAAACTGCTTTGCACGGCAATTAGCTCTGTCCTCATTTAGTCTCCAGTCCCAAAGGGTAATGAAAGTCATATATCATCTTCAAGGCTGCTAATTATCCAGCTCAGTTACAGGTAGGCTTTGTAACTGTGAGAAGGGCCTGTCTGCCTGATATTTATTGCTCTTCCAATAAGCAAGCAAAGGAGAAAGAGGGAAAAACTTTCTTGAAAGCCTGCCCATACCCCTTGCCTCAGATCCTTGACATACCTTCTGCAAATGTGCTAGTCAAAGGGGAAATGTCTTCATTCCGCATATCCATTTTTCATGCTGTAACTAAACATTCAGCAAGAACAGAGAGCAAGTGCTTGAAACATGAGAGAACATACATTTGGGGTGAGCTTGTCTCTAGTAATTTACTCAAGGAAAGGCAATCCTCTGCATACCCAGTAATGAAAGCAGAATAGAGAAAAGGAATGAAAAAGAATGAGGAACTTCTCTCACCTCCTYTCCTTCCTTCTCCCTTCCCTTTAGCACACAGCAGAGCAGCATGTTGAGAAAGTGGTGGAGTTGGAGAAGGGGGATGGTTTTTCTGAACGTATATCACAGAAAGTCTATAGCTCTGTGTTTGAATTCTCTCACCATCAGCCTTGAAATAAGTAAAACTGAAGTCTTCACCCAAAGTCTGTGACTCACCGAACTTTCTGTAGCAGGCCAAACCAAATACTCAGTATTTTCATTTAGTTTGGATCCTGCTATGAACAGATCCAAGTCTTGCAAATTGGAGCCATCTTGTGTTGTTACTGATATATCGACTGAATGAACTGTTCAGATACCTGAAAGGCTTTCTTCTGCTAGAGGAATTAACTTCTTGCCTACCTTGAACTGAACCCTGCTAGGCCCTTAAAAGAATTTTGGTTTTGATCTCTTTGTTTCATACTTATTTTACTTGTTTATTCCATACTTTGATGAGCAGACCTGTGAGGTCTGAGACCGTGCACTCTGTGGCAGTGCCAGTATGGAGGGAGCTCCATTTCCTATCCACCAGCAAGGCAGTTGCCCAATGTCCTCTGCACTTATGCAGTAAAACCTCGTACCTTGTATGAAAAGCTGACAGAATTGCTTTCTCCCTTATTTCACATAATGTATGCTTTTTCAAATGCTGGTGGCAATGGCCACTAGGCAAAATAAATGCTGTGTGCATGCAGAAAAGCCATACAGGCTTGCACCCATATAGGCACTGGGCACCTCGGGGCACACGTTGAGCAGCTAATCCACCAGTGAACAGCGGAGCAGGAGGAGCGGAGCTGCTTGGTGCGCAGTGAAAGCAGCGTGTGATGATGCTGGCAGGAGGGCGATGGAGGTGCTGCCAGGTACGTGCTGCCTGGGTGGGGGCTGGCTGCAGCACCGTGGGGGTTCACAGGAGCCTTTGAACTGCCGTGTGGCATCGGGAGGGGCTCGGCACCCGCTCCGCTGCCTCTGGGCATCAACCCTGGCTTGATCCGCGCCCCGCTTTCATTCCTGTCAGCAGGAAGGGAGCGTGAGAGGAGGGGAAGACGCTCCTTATTCTTTCTTATAGTCGCTCTTCCTGTCTTCTCTGTTATGTAAAAATGAAGGATCAACTTCCTGTGGTTTAATGGGATTTTATTTTTTTTTAGCCCTGAGAATGGCAAAACACCCTGTAGACAGCTTCATCTTCTGCTTGGCCTGTAAGAAGCTCCAGAAATCTGGATGAGCTTCAAGGAATTCAAGTCCCRGGATTCAGAAGAGCATTGCAGATGAGTGGGCACTCATCTGTTGGGTTTTGAGTGGTGTTCGTCTGATGGATGCCAGGCACCGAGCCACCCTGCAAACTTCGGGTGATTGGTCTGTGTTGTCCTTGCCAAGTCTCCCAACCTGTTGACTTAAGCTTTCAGTAGCTGCATTCCAAGGGCTGTCACCCCACCCTTCCTGGGAACAGGTATCCACACGGCTCCTCCCGATAGCTGTGGGAACTGTTACTGTATATCCCAGTGCAGAACTGAGTTCTGTTGTCTGCATCCTGCTTTCATGTAGGATCAAGACTTGAGGCTCTTGCTGAGGTGCCGCCCGTGTAGGGCAGCCAGCGAGACAGACGTTACCATTCAGGATTGGAGTACTGATCTATCTAATCTAATATCTTGGCACAGATAATGGGCCATGGMAGCTACCTTAGAAGGAGCTCTTGTTTCCTCCTACTATTTAATTTCCTCTCTGAAAGGGGTTATTTCCTCAAGAATAGGAATTTCTGCTTCTAAAAGCTGATTACGCGCTATTCATTCTTCAGTCCTTTAGACCTTTCTTTTTGCATCTCTTGGAGATTTTTGGAGGCTTCCTTGTGGAGAAAAGGAAGCATCAGGGTGGATAACAAAGAAACAAATGTTAAAGACTTAATCCAAATCCTAGTAAAGCTACTACAGTAGTTGCCGATGCACTGTTTAGTTTAGATCAGCCTCCTAAGCCAGCTATTCATGTAGTAATAATTAGTATGACACTGATATTAAATACAATTTTGGAAATAATAATCTCTGAGATGAAAATGAGAGAGTAATGAAAAAAAAAGAATGTGTAGGCCCTATAGCTCTTAGTATCTTACAGAATTAATTTCACTGGGTCTAATTTTCCTGTTTATTGTCCCATCTCCTGAAACAAAATGTTTGTTTGGCTTAAATTGTTGGCTTAAATCGCATTTACATTGGAAATGACCAGATTATCATAAAGTCAGGTAACCCAAATACTTATCSTTTATCAGTAAGGAGTGATGTATTGTTGTCTGTTGAAGAACCTAAAGACTTACTGGTTTCATGTTTCCTTTGTCACCATAAAAGGATGATACTTGGGTCAAGTTTTGCAGCAGACTTGGTCGATCTATTGCCGAACTTCTGAAAAGGTGGTGAGAGGCTCTCTGTCCCATGTCCTTRCCCTTGTGTCAACTAGCCGTGAAGGCACCTGCACTGATGAGATGTGCAACCGTATGTGCTGACCTAAAGAGGTGGAGGAGAGGAGGAAGGGCAGGCAGCTTTTCAACGACAGTCTGCAGCTTCACGAGATGAAGCTGACCATGAAATCACAACCTTAGTGAAGCTGCATCTATGCTCTTTCTGTTTAGGCCTCAGGCTTCTTTAGCAGGTGACAAAAATTGAAAAAATACGTAGAAGGGCATGATATAGAAGATTTATTTTTTTCCCAAGCATCAAAACATCAAATATCTTACCTGCAAACACTACTGTGGTTTTTCATTCCCCGTAGACCATACTAGTGTCTCAGGAAACAGAAGCTAAAAGACTCYCATTGGTATTGTGTACTTTGGATGTACTACAAACAGGGATATTCTGAAACCACTTGCTGAAGAAGGATTTGTGAGCAAAAGTTTCATTAGGAAATAGGTGTGGCTGGAAGGGCACATAAGCAGAGTCTGRCTAACAAGTAAAACCCAAGTTCTTAGAACAAGCTCTACCTCGAAGGCCTCACCCCGTGGCATAGAACTGACACAAGATTTGGCTCCTCTCGGTATCTGAGAGCAGCCTAGAACCAGCTGCTGTTAAAATCCACCATTCATGAGACAGTTTTACTCTTCCCCTTCAGATGAAGCGGACAAAAGAATATGGGGAAAATTCCATTTGTGGCAACAACTCTGGATTTTCAAAACTTTTCCTGAACTGTTCCTTGATTAACCTGCGATGGGAGCCTTGCTCTGTATGTTCCCTGGGCAAACTGGGAATTTCCCTGTTCCCTGTTGCAGTAAGCTGTCATGTTAAACAGTTCTGACTGAAGGAGAAGCCCAAATGTCTCCTGCAGGGGATTCGTTACTCAGCCCTGCCTGAAAATGCTCTTGGAGGAGGATATAGTTCTTTAAACATTTTAAAGTAAAACTTTTGTGTGTATAAGAAAGCAGGAGGGAATAGGGACTGTTCATATTTTGGTTTCCTTTATGTCTTTYGTTTTCATAGAGAAATAACTAATGTGCCAAGAGTGGGCTGGACAAAGCACTAATCAGTGTATATGATAAGGAGAAATCCTGCAAAACAGAGGTCTGTTATGTGAAGTAGAGGGCAGAGGAGGAAGGCATCATAGAAGCGCTCCCTTTTTATGATGAAGCATTGCTTGAATTTTTTTTTAAAGAAAAAAATATATTTTTATACTTAACAGTAGATGTATTGCTTCCCTTCCTTTGCAATAGATAATCATTAAAAAAAAATTGACCAGCTACAACGAGGAGGGCACCAGCAGATCTTGTGTGGCAATTGATAAAACTCACTGTTAGGATCTGTTAAATGTTTGGTGTGTGTRTGCAGTATATGTGCATGCAGTGAGGGGACATCTTTTACCCAGTGTATTATATATTCTTTCCATGTTGTACCATGGTCATCCCTGTGATATCTTTATGTGATTGTTTTATGTAAGAGACAGAGCAAGGTTAGAGATGCGCTTTGGGCAGGGAGCAGAAGATAGGGAGGTTTGTGATGTTGCCCAGCTTCTGGGGAAATTCACTCTCTATTTCTTAATGAAGCCTTGAACAGCCCACGGGAGATTCTGTCCCCTGTGAAGACGAACCCTGGCCTTATTATGAAGACTCTTATGGGGCAGAGGACCATAACCGGTGACAGTGCCCTTCATCCTGAATATATTTGTAAGTACTGTGGAGAAAGAAAAAAGATTTTGAACCTGATTAGGAACTTTATGAGAAGCCGTTGTTGGCAGCACAGAGCAAGGATAGGCGGCTCGCAGTGCTGCTGAGGAAGCTTACAGATGCAGCCCATCGTGGGAACCAGCAGATCTTGTGGACTTGCATGAGAATCCAATTAACGCTGCGCAGTAGCTGGCTAGAATCAGTGAATTCAGCATGAATTTCTTCTGTACTGTTTTCTTAATGAGCATTCAAAAAAGTAATAATGCGTTCTTTCTCCAAATTAAATGTTTTTTAGTGTTTTTTTTTTCTTTCCTCAACCAGATAAGCTATCTGTCACTCATAATTCTCTTCTGTAATTCAGGAGCAATTAGAGCCATCTAATTTGGGTTGTCAATGGGTTTCTCCACTAGAACCCAGAGAATGGCCTAGTGGTTTTTTTCCTGCTTTGGGAACCCTATCAGGCTGAGGATGGTGAGTAAAGGCCAACTGTATCCTTGCTGTTTGATACAGTATATCCATGTTCCAGAACATGGATAATGATATAAGTAAGTATGATGTTATTTCATATTACTGCCATTTTGTTCTGCTCAGATTGTTTGAGGCTATTCCAACCAAGAATTGTAGTGATTCTGTACCTGGTAACACCACAAAAATACATGTGGCCTCATATAATTCTTGCCTAATTGTGTTYGTACCTAATGGTATGTTCATATGATTAATTAAGCAGCTTGTTGACCAAGAAGGAAAATGTTTTATTTACTAATACAATAAAGAAATTGCCAAATATCAGCAGCRATAATGTTTGTTTTCAGGTTCAAAAATTAATTATATCATTCCTAGAAGTATCTTCAGAAGCAATTCCTATCTTGCTTCATATAGCTGGAATCATATTTTATGGTGTTCAGTTTCCAAAGCAGGGCAACCATCTAGTTATCCTCATTCAAACCAAAACGATTAACTTTTAATGAGTCCATTGAAGTAGTGGTCTAATCTAAACTATTTTGATACCTTTGATGGGGAAAAGGAAGGCAGGGAACTCCTCTTTTAGTTTGTTTTAGTTTCTTTCGCCATAGTGTCACACGTGGCTTGGCCTTTCTGCCGAGAACAGAGATTGGAAAATCCTGACAAGTCCCAACGCTTCTGCAGTACAATACTTAGCACCTGCTTTTGGCTGAGGTGGCTCATGGTAGGTAGTTGTCCAAGGAGAGAGGGCAGGGGAATCGTAGCAGCTCTTGCCCCCTCTCTTTCCCTGACTTTCATTTCTCCCTCAGTACTCTGCTGCTACCCTGATTCCTGCTCTCCCTGCTCCAGACACCTCGTATACCTCTGTGCCCCAGTCGAGACTCGCTGGCAGAGGAATGCAATTGGAGCTGCTGCCTTTCAGCTTTCCACATGGTTCCCAGAGGCCTGCATGCCTTGCAGGCAAAATACCTTTTGCTCTTATAACTATACAGATATTTTCATCCTATATAAGGGTACATCAACACTGCAAGTGCTGAAACACCCCAGCTGGCTCAGGATGAACAAAGCCTGGAACCAGGAGTGCCAGGGAAGGACAGCAGACATATCCCTGCCGGCTTTGTGGAGTGTTGCTCTGTGCATAGCATAGTTGTGCAAACACAGCCAAATGACCTCTAGATCTCAGCTCTTAGCTCTGCACAACTTCACATGGACTAACCATTCGGTCTGAATCTTGGAGATGGATCCTCAGGTGAAGCAAAATTCCTATTGAAGTCTGATGGAAAGAACATATTATTTTGTCTATAAGTACTGAATATGCAGTAGTACTTGTGAATTGTCAAATGCAGCATAGGATTCAGCACTTTATACAGAGTATGTTTAAATTACTTTTTAATTAGCTCATTATATAGATAGAAGATCTGCTCATCTCAACTTTCATAACCACAACTTTGCCCGCAGGTCTCTTTATCAGACAGTTGGATGATGCCAGCGCCCAGCTTGAGCTGGAAGCGCTCAGACCCTGCAGCGATGAGACTAATATTAAAAGCCCAGATAGTATCAGGTACCACCCTCCATTATATCACAATTGCATTTCCATCTTTGTGCCCAACCTTCTTATATACTTTAACAAGTTTGTGGAGAGTGAGGGTTCATGACTGCTGGAACCTGCATGCCACAGCAAAGCCAAAGTTATTTGAYTCTTCATAATGGTACTACCTATAGCCTCTGCATAGGTTTTGATGATGCAGTACAAGCTCAGCCCTACTGAGCGATTCATAGCAAATTGTTGGCCTAGAGTTTTTTAACTCATGGATCCAGTTCTGTTTGGATATGATTTTGTAGACATACATGCATAATGATGCGTGGCGATGTCACTTGTATGTAATCACAGAACAACAGAAGGGTTGAGGTTGGAGGGGACCTCTAGAGAGCATCTAGTCCTACGCCCTACTCCAGCAGGGACACCCAGAGCACGGTGCACCCATTTGCATCCAGGCAGCTTTGGTAGATCTCCATACAAGTGTACACAATACTTCTCTGTCCAGAGTTTGTCTCCTGTGAGAGATACACGTATGTGTGCTTACAGTGAGAATAAACAGGGCTGAGAAAGAAAGCTGTAGCTTTACGGAGGTGGAATAAAAGTGCATATGAAGTGATTTGTTTGGGGTTGTACAGGAAATACGTGGCATGGTTAGGAACAGACCACAGATCGCTTTAAGCCTAAGTATTGTTTTTCAACCAGAGACCATTCTTGTCCCTGTGGTTCCTACATGTTAACAGTCTCTTTGTTAAATGTTACTGGACCCATTAAAACATTCTGCTTTGGAGAGCTCTTTCCATTTTGGTGTGACAAGCTGACAGTAGTTACAGTGAGAATATACAGAAGATGTTGCTTTTTTTTTTTTTTTCATTGCTATCAGAAAATTAATTTTTATGAGATGGGAAGGGACTGCATATGTTTCAGTATGGCTTTTTAAGGAGAGTTGCACCACAAGAGATTATTTGCCTCAGACTGATCAGATGGAAGTAAAGGTTRCCAACTTAGCTTGACACAGGCTATAAACTTGTCTCAAATTCCTGTGAAAAAGTGCATGAATTGTTCTTTGAGCTACAGCAAAGGTATTTGGAAAGATTCAATCCCAATTTAAATTCTATGAAATCCTGTTCTTGTCCCATGCAGAACCACAGCTTCAGTGGTGGGAGGTGATCCAACTGCAAAGTCCCCTTAAGCTATTGTCCAGCCATCCACAGCTCTGGAATGTTAAAATAAATTGAATCAGCTGAATACATATGGGAGGGTTGACAATGAGCAGATCTGAATGAATGGTGAAACCAGTGAATCATCTCTAATTTCATTTCTGTTTGGATTGTTTATCTAGGAAGAAAAGAGTAGTGAATATGTAACAATATACATGTTGCTTGTTTAAAACTGTGGTAGAAGCTAATTCCTAGGCAGAAACTCTGATGAAACACTGAGAGACTGATTTACTATAGGGATATCATTAATTTCTTTATTTTAATGACACTCTCCATGTCTTTTATGCGTAACAAAAAGATAGTGACTTTCTTCAAAGTCCATCTCTGAAATCCTTCATTGTTATTGATTTCCATTCAACTCCTTTGAGCTTCTCTACAAGTTGATGGTATTCAGGGCCCAAAAGAGTATGATATATTTACTAGAGTTTTATCAGTGCCGTACAAAGGCTCATCTCTCCTCTAGTCCCTGTCTGTGGTGAGCCTGAGGATGGAAAACCAAGCTGCAGTGAAGCATTTCAATATCCTATTTCACTGCAAACCCGCATTAAATTTGCTATTCTCTTTGAAGTCAGCAGAAAAACTCTGACTGACATCAACTGTGTTTCTGGTTCTGTGTTTCTGACAACATTACTGCTTGTCTGGTATAGCAGTCCCCGTGGCCAAGGAGAGTAGAAAGCAGCTGAGATCAGGAATTGTAGGAGCTCAGAAAATTCACATTGTAACTAGCCTGGCATCCCCTGGCCCTGTTCTTTGCAA
Source organism: Nothoprocta perdicaria (assembly GCF_003342845.1). Taxonomy (NCBI): domain Eukaryota; kingdom Metazoa; phylum Chordata; class Aves; order Tinamiformes; family Tinamidae; genus Nothoprocta; species Nothoprocta perdicaria. The sequence continues at coordinate 1,014,039 of NW_020454150.1, read as the reverse complement.
CTTGTTCTAACCTGTTAGTGCCACTGCCGCTGTGTCATGTATCTGTGAAGCCTGTCTGTGCTGGTGAGCATAGGAACAGGAGGACAAAGATAGCTGTTGGGGATGAAAGGGAGCTAAGCAAATATATTTTTCCCCAAATGAAGGAATAAGCTCTCAACAAACCTAGCTATTTTCCTGTATATAGATGTTGCAGAGGATTTTCTATGAGAGACAGACTTCCCGATCAGCATACTGCCCTCCAGAATAACTTGTGTCTGATCCTTCAGAACCCTTAATAATGTACCTTGCCAGTTATATGTTGCTGAGCAGAAGGGTTGAGAGGATTATTTCAGCTGTGGCAATCAGTTTACACCTTGAACCACAAGATCGGATTACTTCTGGTATTTAATTTGGAAATATTTCCCCCAGATGTACCGTACCTTTGCATGTTTCCCGGATGAATTTCATTTTGTTATTTCCTGCTCTTATTTCTAAGCTTTCTCAAGTTCTCTGTGTTATTTCTCTGTCTTCACTTATGTTTGCAACACTTCTTAATTTAGTATCATCTGCAAGTTTAATTACTGCATCTAGTCTTCATCTCACCTGACCAATGGTTTTAAAATATTACTGAAATATTAAAAACTTGAGTTTAAAATACTTTCTACTAATTTCCTTAGGAGAAATTTCCTTGAATAATTTACTTTTTTCCCCCCACATATTCAGTGTATATGACACAATGAAGGTGCCTAAGACTGCCTCCACAGAAATTGTTGACATGTCAATTAATGCTCTCTGTGCTTTGAAAAACCTAGTCTACAGACATCACAAATATATGAAATAGTTGGGGAATCAGTACATGCTTGATTGTACAATTGAACACATGCATTTAAAAAAAATGGTAGCAAAAGTGAACTCAAACCTGTCACCAACATACTTCATGGCATAGATGAAGAAATAGATGACAGTAGGAAAGAAGGTTCAGATAGATCTTTTAAGGAGCAGGAACAATGAAACAAGTAGTTAAGGAAGCAGTCCAAGGGCAGTGTTTTTCAGTAGCCTAAAATGGTGTTTTGAACTTGATTTAGAATAAGTGAAAGCCAAAGAGCTGTGAAGGAAGAGCATCAAAAGAGAAATATATTTATAATGGCTATTGAAACAAAGAGTAAGAAAGCTGTGAAAGAAAAAAAAAGATATGTTAATGTAGCTGAGGCAGCAGATGACTAATGCATGAACCTTGAGCTGTAGAATAAAGAAAAGGCTGAATTTTTAAAGTTTTTAGACTCATTTTTATACTGAGAACTAAATAAATTTAGTTGAATATTTCAGATGACTTTGCATTAAATGATTTACCAACGTGTAAGTATATTTCATTCATTGCATTTTTTTTTCAATTTAGTTGTTCTGCAGTTTAGTAAGAAAAGCATTTCCCTTGTGCAACCTCTTTGTTACTGCTTCTTGCCACCTCATGGTGCTTACGGGTTATTTTATCTGGTACTTGTTTGACTTCAATGGAGATTCCTTACTGAGCTAATTGACAGGTCTTTATGAATTGCTTTTTCTTCCTTACCTTTTATGATTGCCTACATTCTTATTACATAAGAAAGAACATAATGAGACATTTTGCTTACTGGTTTTTATTCTTTTCATACAAGTTGTCTCTTGCATTCTGAGAGCAATTCCTGTTAAGGGGTTTTTAGATTATTTTGTCAATTATGTAACAGCTTTATCCRCAGTATTTTTCAATTACTATCATTTTATATTTCAGGTGCTTTATTAGGCATAATAATGAACCAGGTGCTAAGTGCTGAGCAAGTACAAAATGAAAGTGTGGTCTCTGTCCTGGTGAGTTTGCAGCTTACTGGGTGTTGTCAAGAAATTTGCCATTTCTATCTTTTGGAGCTGATAATATCATATTTTAAGCTGTGCTGGAGTTCTAAAGCATAATCTTCTCCAGACTGGAGATTTTGTTGATTATGTTTGGCACAGTGAAACTGGAGAAGTTGCCTGTGTGCTCTGATAGTGTTTTTAAACCAACACCTCATTTCTAATCCAGTAAGAAAGTGATACTTAGGTAGTATTGAAACTGGCACTGAACACAGTCTATATGAGAGCCTATCATGATGCCAAAAGCTTTTGGGGTTGGGTATGGACTATTACAGGTTGCCCAGGGAGGCTGCGGAGTCTCCTGCTCTGGACATATCAAATCTGTCTAGATGTGATCCTGTGCAACGTGCTCTAGGTGACCCTGATGGTGCAAGGGCGTTGGGCTAGATCATCTGCAAAGGTCCCTTCCAAGCTTAATCATTCTGTGATTCACATAGTCAAACTTCTAACCTGTGTGTCAAAGTTTAGGTGTCTAGACTCTTTATAYACTCGATAAAGAGGTAGGTACTTATCTTCACCATCCTCTGGAAATTCCCCTGTTGTACAAAGCCTCCTACCCTATACCCCTAAGCAAAGACTGTATCACTGCTATTCCTGAATATCTGAATATGCACGGCTTAAGTAGTGAACAATTTTTTTTAAGAGGCATCTCTCTGTATCGTGAGGGATTGACCACAGCTGTAATAACAGCTACGCTTAGGAGTCCGTTTTATTTGGCGGGGACGTGGAGAGGAGGTGATCAGCTTGTAGTGCACTCAGAGAAGCAATTGGAGAGTGTCGGGTCCGGAGCTCATCTGTACATGAAAGCCCTGTCCTCACAAGGCTTCAATCCAGCAAAAAAAAAGGCTCGGTAGAGTTCTCTGGGAACCTCACTTATTAGGCAATTTTAATATAGCTGTAACAAGCTCCCTTTAAGCCAGACCTTGGGTAAGGCCTTAGAAATGCTCAGCTGTGCCATGTGGCTTGTAACAAATATCACGAAGTATTGATTTATTCCATAACCACTCCCTGCCATGTGTTATGTAAATAGTAATGTTTGATGGAGTGTGTGGTTCTCCATGTTGTAATGCATAGGTCTTGGGGAGGTCTTGAGTCAAAAGATGAAAGGCCAACTGCCTCCAGTTGTCCTAGGGATGTGTGCGTGACATTGCAGCTGCACACACACACACACACAAACCAGCCCTCCCTTCTTGAGTGTGTTTTATAATGATGGTTTTAATGTTTTATCTGATGATTTCTGATCCGGGTGGGCATAATCTTCTAATTACATAACTTTAAATTTTCTCAGATTGTCTCTATATGTAATATTGTTAGCAGTTCTCCACTGGAGAAACTAAATTCACCGCGCTTCCCCCGCATATGCTCATATCTATACAGATTTAACCTAGAAAAATACATGCAGCCTGAAAACACCACTAATTGTACTTCAGCTTGTAGGTTGCAGAGCAGCCTCATTCTGTTTTCCCACAGCCAAGAGAAGGCCTCAAGGCCAAAATGTCACCTTGGATTTCTTTTGATCTCTACTTATATTTTATTAACCCTTTTAACTTCACTGAGGGTGTGCAAGGAAACATGTATATTCCCTTTCATATAAAACTAGCATTGTCCTTACATCTTGCGTGCAAATGTATGGACAGTTTTTCATACAAAGGATTATTTAGATGTAATCTATATGCCTGGTGAGTTAAAGATAAGAAGGGGTGGGCAGCATTTATTCTGCAATGTTTATGATTTATTCCCCTTTTATTTTCTCTCTTTAACTCCATCCAAAATATTTCTAAGAGTCTTAGTGAAATATAATACTGGAAGCTTTAATGGCACCTTTTCATCTCACAATTGCAGAGTGCTTTTCAAGGCTTAATTAAATTTTACAGCATGCCTCTCAGGTGAGTGTAATTTGAATGCACCCATTCCTGCTTGTGAGGAAACTGAGGCAGGGAGTGGTGATTAACTCAAGGCTGTGTACCAAATAAAATGCTAAAACTACAGTCTGAGAGATCTTATTAGTGTCATATAAATCCAGCAYGGTTTGGTTCTTAGAGATTTCATCAACTAGACAATACAAATGACAGCCTCCTGGCCTGGTAAAGAGGCCAAATAGCTTCTGCAGACTCTTCCTTTCCTTAGCCTTTGTGATTAACTGGTTTATGCTTCACCCAGTTTGGGGCCTCCCAAGTCTTTGGGCACGCCAGATGTTTGCTCAGTTCTTCAACGCGATCAGCAGAAAATGAATGGATGGTTACGTTTGACCTCAGTCGTTCTCTGCGTATGGCTCAGGCCTTCTCTGCCCTTTGCACCGCAGTCTTGTTAGGGTCAAATCAGAATCCATCCATCACCTCCTCAAGCCCCGGAGTTCCTCTCTATAAACACTATAACACTTGCCACAAAAGACAGGGGGATCCTTGCTTGGAACTTGCCAGCAGCCAAGGGGGAGTTTTTCAGCCTCTCCTCGTTGAAAAGCCTGGAGAACAGTCTGCCCTCTCGTGCAGCTGGRTGAGTGGAAGAAAGCTGCTGCTGGGAGGAAAAGGCTCATTTACTCTGTACGTTTCTCTTACCAAGATCCTTTACAGAGTCAATCATCAGTGGCAAGTACCCAAACACAACTACTGATGAGATGTTGTGGGACAGGGCAGGAAGTAGAATATGAGTAGGAAAGGAGACAGGTAGGAAAGTAGCAAGATACACTTCCTGAGTCCTTGGTGATCACGGGCTGTGTGTCGTAAGTCTTTTGGACTCAGTGTAGAGCCTGACTGCGAGTGGATTTTTAGCCCTGCGAGTTTGTCTCACAGATTCTGATTCCCCATTTTGTGCTGTTATCTGCAGAGTGTCCTGGTGGACCTAGAATTGGTGTTAACTGGGATTGGGATTAAAAGTAGGGATATGGCTGTTTCTTTTTTCCTTTTTTAATTTTAACCTATGAGAAAGAAAGCTTGAGGTCAAGCACCTGAGCAATCACAGACACAATGTGCAGTCTGAAAGTGCCCTTCCTTTGGACCAGCCATCACGATTGGAAAAGGTATGTTGACAGTGAGACAAAGTTTTAATAAGAAAAGCAGTAGTTTTAATGAATTAAGGAATCTGTCTTTTGGAAATCGGTGCTGTGAATTAACTTGTGATTCTCTCAGCAGAGAAGCCGAAGATTGAGCAACATCCCTTCATCTCAAGAAAAAGGTCTTCAGCCCAGAGCAGAGAGGAGACTCTTGATGTGGAATGTGCAAGTCTCCACTGCCTGCTTCTTCTGGAGCCTCTGTTCACCCTGGGCAGGATCTTCCACAGCAGAGCTTTCCAAGGCCTGAGCAGGATCTAGCCGTTATGGTGCCTGACTCTATCTCTCCAGGTAGGCTATGTGGTGTGATAACAGTGTACTTATCAGTTTGTTGTGGGAAAGTCATCCAGTAGCCACTAGGTAGCTATAATAGAGGCCGAGAGAAGTTGTCTATTTCCAGGGCTGTCAGCCTGGTCTCTAAAAGCACTGAGCTTGCCTGAAAATGAAATGGCTCCTTCCTCACAGTCCTGCAGGGGCCAATCTTCTTCTACTCTTTTATGTAACAGGCACTGCATTGTTTGTCTTTTTAGCATAATAAAAATCAGCGTGCAAATGAGACCGTGCAATTGCCAGACAGCTTTYGCCACTTATTGTTGATCATCTTTCTGATACCTTTCCTTTCTCCTTTGCACTGACCTCTTCTAACAGTGAAGCCAGCAGCTGTGGCCACATGCACAGGACATGCTTTGACAGCAGCAAGACTCAGCTGACAGACTGCAATATATTATTTCGCCAGTGTCATCTAGGTCTATAGCTGGCTCTCCTAAAATTATATTGGAGTTTGAAAGCCTAGTGTTTTTTCTCCTCCTAGTCTCCTTTCCGTTGCACCAGCATTGCAGAGGGACATTCAAATATGCTTAGGAAAATGGATCCTGGTGACAAGCTTCCCTCTAGGGTTAGAAACCCAACTTATTACAACTGTTTAGGCTTCTTTGAAGCCTCCTTGTGGGGCTTGAACTAGCGCCTTGAGAGGCTTCAGAGCACCAGAAGGGATTTCAGAATGTGCCTAGGAGGCCGATTCTCCTATTATAGAACACAGACCACCCGCTTGGGCTCACGGCTTTGAACCCTTGGGCTATCAGGAAAACCATGGAAAAAGGTTGTATATAACAGGAGGAATTCCTGCTGATGCCATGCAGGGCAAAGCAAGAGGAATTTCCTGTGAGTGGAGAGAGCATCCTCAAGATCAGAACTCATCCTGGCACTTTGATGAGAATATTCCATGGGGGTGTTTAAGCATTTAGTTTTCGGGAGGGTTAGCTGCACCTTTCATTTGTCCTTTAAAGATTATTTTGCTCTGTTTAAAAAAAAATGCACAGGCATACTAAAAAAAAAAAAAAAAAAAAAAAAAAAAAAAGAAAACACAAGGTTATGGGGGAAGAAAAGCTATGATTCTGCCTCTTTTACTGATCCTGTTTTAATGATCCTGGAATACGGTAACATGGGGACTATTGCATGCTTAATCATCTCAGTCTTAAAAGTGGAAATGCTGCCTGACAAGAGAGTGCAAAGATATGAATGTAGGAGTTGGGGGGAACAAAAAACCTAAGAAACAAAATAAGCATAAAATGTAAACAAAATTCTACTAGGATTATTTGTAGTGACAGATGCTTTGGTAGATAGGCCAAAAAAATATATATTCCTTTCTCCTAAAGGGAAATAGGTGGAAGTCCATCAAATAAACTTTGTGCTGGCATATTTTATTTTTCACATGGAGGAAAAGGAAAAGATCTTTTTTTGTTGTGCGGATTTTTTGCCCTTCTGCAGTTTTTTCCCTTTCTGCCATACCAGAAATAAGATCATGGAAGATAAGGCAGGCAAAAGAAGAGAAAAAGGGGYGGGGGGAAAGAGGAGGGGGAAGAGGAGGGGGGAAAAAGGTTACTCTGAGTATCAGAGAGGGGGCTAATTGTCAAGGTTATATCTCCAAAGATGATTGATGTGAGGCTGGGTTTTTCTGTCAGCCTGTCACAAAGCAGGAATGTTTAATGTTCTCATTATTGGTTACGCTGTTGTGTATATTTCTCTGTCAGCACTGCGGACCCATCTGAACTGCCAAGGCACTTCAAAGCCCTGCAGGTCATTTATCATCCTCCTGACGCTGCGAATGTTCAGCCTCAGCTGAGTGCCAGGGATTTGTTATGACTTGAGAGCCAGCTGACAGACAGGTCTGCTGCAAAAAGGATTCCTTTTTGTCACACTGCGAAAACATCAATGTTCCTATAATGGCCTACAACTGTCAAAGGGGACTGCCACCTGACAGTTGTGTGGTCTCACTAATTTGCAGCCCAGTGACTTGTTTCCTTGAGTTTAGATTCAGTTACGGTGTCACATGCAAACAGGTCACCATCTGTCGTCCTGTGCCAGGGGGCACATGGTAGGGGGTGGAGAGAGAGAGAGGAGGAAGAGATGAAGTGGCACACAGGGGGTGGGGGAGATGCAAGGGGGGGGATAAAAAATGGTTATGCAAATCAAAGCCATGTCTTTATTGCACAGCCCTGTTTTTAGCCTAACGCAGTGTGAATCTCTGAAAGTTGTGTTGAAAATCAAGGCAAGGAAAGAAAGGACCTTGCAAACAGCCACAGCTAGTGAGAGAGAGCGGGGGGGAAGAGAGAGAGAGAGAGAGAGAGAGAGAGAGAGAGAGAAATATCAGGGCTTTGTTTCCTTTCCCAGGCCATGACATGATTAATCGTTTTCTTCTGATCTAATTTTGGAACATGAAAAACAGCACATTTGTCTTGAAGAAAAATGATGTGCCGTACTGCGCAGATGGAAATTTCGAGCAATGAAAAAGATTAAAGTGAAATTCCACTCCTTAGACCTAATCATGAGTTGTAGATTATTCTGTCGTTCTAACCAGATGGTAGGCTTGATTCCACAACCCCCTTCTTATATTAATGAATACTAGACTGTTATATTTGACTTAGGTAAGTGAAATGTCTATCAAGCCTAATGGACTGCCAGCCAGCATAACACATGTTGTACCACTGAGGGTCCTTGCTGCATTTTTCATGTTTTATACTAATGTAGAACATTTTGTTTCCTACTGTTTTCCATCATTGTCACTGTTTGCTAAATATTTTCACATGTAGAGGGAAAAAAAAGTAAAAAACTTGTGTCCAGAGCTAATTTCCTCACGTTGGTCGCAGCTATAATTCTACAAGTAAAACAGTCACCCGAAGCAATGCATACAAGAACTCAATAGTAACTTGATTAAGTTCCCAGTCAACAAGACTGCACTAGGCTGTATGTTAACAAACCTAATTATAGGCAGCATGGTGATAAATTGTGCAGGGTGCGTGTAGCACATCTCTGAGGTCATGTCTAGAAAAGAAGTTTTGCCCCAGGGGACAGGGATGGGGTGTCATTTCTAAATAAAGTAAACATAGGTTTGCTGATGTTTCCCATTGGGTTGCCTTCCGCTTTCTGACAAGCATTATTCTAGCAGGAGTGTCCCAAGAGATCCCGGGAGAAGGGAAGAGCGAAGGAACAGAGGAGCGAGCAGTTGGGGGAGTCTCTTTAACCTTTCCCACTGTGCAGCTCTGTGACTGTCGCGTAATTGCTACCAAGTCGGGACTTGTAAGAGCCACGGGTATTGGTAATCAGATGCTAGTGTGGATGCCACCACTTGTGCTCAGAGCCGGCACGACCGTTTTAAGCATTTAGCTGAACAAAATAATACCTGTCACATGCTGAATGTGTCAGCAGCATGGGATCTCTTCCTGGCGCAGAAAAGAAAAACCTCTGGTTTCTCCAGTTGAAAAAAAGGAGCGTTTGGGCCCTCGTTGCCTCCAGCATCTGCGTGAGTGCGTGCCGTTGGTTCCCTCGGAGGGAGCGCCACTAGGTAGAGGAAGCGTGCATGTACAGAGCTAATTTTAGACATTGAAAGAATCAACAGGATGCATGGATCAAGTTACCCTTTGCCTAGGAGAGAACAAATCCAGAAATTTGAGTAAGCAGGCAAGAGCTTTCCAAATCTGGACTTACTAAACGTCTGTCAGATACAGTAAAGTTATAAATGGGGGAGGTAGGTAGCACGAGCAAATCCTCATAAAGAAACGCAAGGCACCAAAATACAYCTTTTATGAGAGTAATCAGGATGTTTATGTTTGAAGAGGAAGATCTTTTTGGTAATGGAATGGATTAAAACTTAGGCTATTTCTTTAGTGATTTTGTTCTAAGTTTATTAAAATTGTTTCTTAAGGTTAAAATCCTGAACTCTCCCAGGAATTCCTTCCTCAGCAAAAATGCCATTTATGCTACTGCTGGATAAGGGCTTTTGAAATGGACGATAGAATAAACTCTGAACAGGCCTGCTGTGTGAGGGATCCTTGTACTTTAGATTCTTGATGTTGACAATTTTTCCTCATTTTTCCAGTACATAAAATAATTCAGGAAGATGAAGTGAGGAAGTTCTGAGCAGAATGACTGCCTTTCCTGTTGCGTATGTTGCCCACATTGAAAGCAAACACACTGGAAGGCTCAAATTCATGTGGCTCAAAACATTTTTCTTTGTAATTCATTTTAATTAGAAGAAATATTTTTCATATTTGTACTGACTGGATCTGTCCACGAATAGAAGCTCAAATACCAAGACTCTTTCACCACTTATCTATTTTGGTTGGATTTAGAGTCTCTCTTTACGCTTCTTAGAGTTTGATCTCATGGGATTAAACATTTTCATTGATGAGCAAAAAATTGCATGACAGCTTTTTTCCAATTCATTTAGAACGAAACTCCCACTTGCCCTGTGTATACTGGGAGCACTATAGAGGAGTAAGTTACTCCTCAAAATCATCTGTGCAGCTTAGCAGTCCGTGTAGCTCATATCCTCTGGGGAAAGCTGCCTGCTTGCACTGCTGCTTCTCCTCTACGCAGGGCGTGTGGAGCAGAGCTGGCAGTGAAGGGAATGTAATTTGTTCCTGACAAGGGCCAGTAGCAGACTATTTCTTCACTGGAAGAAGTGACAATCAAGCAGGAAATTGTGGCTGCAGTTCCTTATTTGAACTGATCCTTCTTTGGAGCTGGTAGGCATAGCCTAAAGTAGCCCTTAGCTTGTTTTCCTCAGCCACGTGGTTTTCCTTTCCATGAAAAGTCAAGGAGCTCGCATTCTGGTGTTTATCATTCAGCCTGTGAAACTGATGAGCTGCTCAGAGCATCTCAGCTTTGCAGTTTTATCATGAAAGTAACGTGGAAGAAGCCAGGGTTGCTCTTCTGCTGGTAGGGTTTCCTAGGGTTTGTTGAGGGTGACTGTGGCTTTCAGAGAGGACTCTGACCCATCAAGAAAAAAGGGTCAAAGGGAGGGAAAAAAAAGTCTTTTATTGTTGAATCTAACCCAGCTTGTTTTTGAACGCAGGTATGGATAGATGACTCTATGCTTGTAGGACTTCCTGAGGAGCAGGACCAATGGCAAGTGATGGAGCAGGAAATAAAGCTCTATCTTACGAGCACAATAACCCTGCCCCAGAAGGCAGGACCTGGGCTATGCAGAACATCCATGTGACTTTCAAAATATGGTATCTAAAGCAGACTCRGTAAGATGCCTGCTTAGCTCTGCTTGTCCAAACTCCATGTGAGCTCTCAGATGAGGGGCTTTTCCAACTATTTCCAGTCAGTAAACTCAAGGAGAGCTCACGGCTCTAACAGGGCCTGATATTGACTTTYCAAAAACATGAATCTGTGGTTCCTTGCATGTCGTATAGGTGAATCGCTTCCACATGAGGCTGCTGCCCTACCAAAACCACAGGCCCTCTGCAGAGGGATCACTGCACATAGCACCTAGACAGCACACAACACACATCCCACTCCCTCGTCTGCTGTCAAAGCTAATCCTGCTGGGCAAGGGGACCCCTCCAGTGGGGCTGAGGCCGCGTGAGGAAGGGACATGATCTTTCTTCATTTGATTGCAAAAACCGCTCACAATATTTCTCATGAGAGGGGCTTTTTTGATAAATGCTTTTTTCCACTTTATACACATTCCCTACTTCCTGTCCTCCATGCCCTGCTCTGTGTGTGTACCTTGCAGCTCTCATCAGTGTGTTTTTTTAGTTATTTTTTTCTTTCAGATGTGCTCAAGGAGCAGCAAAAGTTGATACAATCTAATACAAACTTCCCCGTTTGATGTAAAATGTAGTGCCCGGCATGTCCGTTCTCCTCCTGTCATCAAGTGCCAGCTCCAGCAGTGCTCAGTACCGCCAGCTTCTTCCTGCTGTCATTTCACTTCCCCTCGAGGACTAAACATTTTAAAACCAAGAAATCATGAGATCCTAAGTAACACTTGAACCAGGCTGATCTTAGGTAAACAGTTCCCAGAGTGTTACCATTCCTGATGTTGAAAGAGCAGATCCCTGAAAGAAAAGAATGTGCCTACAAGTTCAATGTAATCAGGCAGTCTGCTAATTTCTAAATATTGAAAGATTCCTTTAGAAGATATTAATTTTGTTTACATTTAAACCGATGCATTAGCTAATGAGCTTCCCATTTACTCTTAAAACACTCTTTCCCAATTTTTAATACAAGCTAATGATTTAAGGCTTAATTTGGGGACAGTGAGACCAAACTGTAAAACTAGATGCTTTTCTCTTATTTTTTTCATATATATAGGCATAGGTATAGGCACACACTGATTTAAGTTTTTCATCATTAAACTGCTTTTTCCAGTTTAACCAGTAGGCCAGTATGAGGAAGAACGAAGTAGGCCAGCACCCTCTGAGAAGATCGTTTTTGCCCCAACACATGCCTGTGTGGGAAGCGTATTGGRTCCTGAAGAAAGAGCTAATCTTTCCTTGGCCAAAAGCCAACCTTTCAGCAATACAGTGGCTGTATATTTTTATTGAAAGGTAAAACTAAGGTCTTCAGTAACCCAGGAGGAGTTTTTGTGTAATCAGGGCTTTGGGCTCCTACCAAACTTGGGCTCCTCCTCACGTTTGGCTGCGCTCCGTCAAGGCCATGAAGGCTCTGGTGGGCCTCATCAGCCCCCACCAGCCCTGGGGAYGCCCTGGTGGCCCAGGAGCCCTGACAGGACAAGGACACAAATTATCCCCTGGAAGCTGCTCCCGCACCGCTCCCCAGTTGCCCCTTTTCCATGTTGGTCCACGTTGGCCACCTCAGGGCCTGAGGACGTTACAGTGCTGCAGTCATGCACCTGTATAAACAGTTACCGCTTGGGCAGTTAATCCCTCTGTTTTGTTTGGGCACAGGTTTCTTTCACCTGTTCAGTGAATTTGTGCAGGTTCAAAACGGTCTCCTGCTCCCTGTTCACTAGTGGAGAGGGTCAAGTTTCCCTCATGCAGTGCCAAATTGGAAGCATTCCCCTCACTGAGACACCATGTTCGGTGAGCCTCTCGGAGAACATAATTTAGGGGGAAGCCTATGAAAACACCGGCATCTGAGAAAACTGTATTTCRATTTGTTTTGTTTTGTTTTAGAAGCATGTTTTTACAGCAAATTCACAGTAAAATTTCTCAGGAAATTTGACAGAAAGAGATGTGAAAAAARGCTTCACTATTACTGGTGAGCAGCTAGCGCAAGCTGAAAGTAGCAGATGGTTGTACGAAATACTGAAATTYTCTTAGTCCTGTCTTTTCCTCCTTAGGAGCATTGGTTCTGGAAACACTTACTAGCCAATGGTTTTACCACATTGCAAAAATTAATCTCCAGTTTGATGTAAAATTAATCACAGAATTCTACTTTTATAGAAAATATTAGCCACGGGAAATAAGGAAACCTTGCCCAACTCTTCTCTGAAATGAATGTTAATAAAAGACTATCTCTAACCCAAGTTGGTGTCAGGGGCCAGGAAGTATAGGTTAGAAGTGTGATTTATATGATCATCTGTAGGATTTAAATATAGAGTTCCTGTTAATCTTTATGACAATGATTTAGCTACATTATTTTTAAAATTCCAGTGTTCTACTACTTTTTTGTAAGACTACTTTTATAAGCAAACAAAACCCAAAAGCTATTTATTGGTCAATCTCAGTAAAAAGGTAAGACCAACTGATTAGATTTACGGTGGTATAAGTATGTTATCAGGCAAAGTGTAGTTTTTGAACAAAGAAAGCACCCCAAAAAGAAAGACAGTAGGTTGAAAAATCRCATAATGAGAAATCCGTGGAGCCTAAATATTCGGTCTTTTTGATTTGCTGACTTCCTTGGGTTAATGTTTCTTCAACATGTTTCCAATTTTTTTTTTTWWTWWTTTTTTTTTTCCAACTGAACTGGTAGTTTTGCTTTCAAAGGCGATGATTTGTAAATGATGATTTCCAGCCTACTGTATTCTTTATGTATGGCAGGATGTCCATCAAGATGCCTGTAGGTGACATTAAGTAGTGCAGTTGTTCAAAATGCAGCCTGACAGCATTTCAATCAATTCACTTTTCAACACCAGACATCAAATATATATTGCAAGCCTAGCACCTGCTCTACTTGTAGTGTGACATCAAATAGTTTAGCCTCGGGTCCTAAGCCRGAGACTGTCTCTTGAAACTGCTAGATTAAGAAGTGACTTTGGCAGTGATGCTCTTGGAGATTACCACTTTACCCAAAACTGGTTCTCAACCTGAAATACTAATTCCTTTATTCCATGTGTTTTCTCTCTGAACACAGACCATAGGAGCTCAGCATCTGCTATAAGTCAGCCATGGAGTCCAGATCTTAACATCATCCTGTAGAGACTCAAGTGTACAGTAAAGGTTCCAATGATAGCAGCCTTACATTTATAGTAGATCTGAGATCCCTGGGGACACTTTCTTCACTTTATTAGCAGATGGTCTCTGTCTATATCGCAGTATGCCCAGAGGCACGATGGAAGGTCACATTTTCCAACTACCCAGGCCGTCGTGGTGGATGTCTCAAGACCTGCCTTTTTAAAATGCTGGGAGATGAATGAGTTCCAGGTAGGCACTGTCATTTGTCCATAATRGCATTCAATACCCTGTGCAGTGGAGGTGCAATTTCGGCCTTCTGAGGTGAGCTGAGGGGTCAGGAGTGGGCACCCAATTGCAACATATTTGTAAGAGTGATAGCTTTGATTCAGCCTATTTACTATGTGTTTACTTTTACTAACCTTCCCAGACAGTTCACACAGCTGAGTAGGAAATCTGTCATAAACACTGCAGTCCTTGCAGAGTTCAGGTGCTGAGAGGAACGGTGTCTAAGAATAAGAGGCAATAAAAGCAAGAGATGGACAAAGACTTCAACCAAGGTCTAGAGCTGGAAGAATAATCCTGCATTGCTTTTCTCAGTGTCCCTGGGCTGGTGAGATGCTCTTCAGTCTGAGAAGAGTCTGATCCTAGTTTTTTTCCCTGCAGAAATGTTGGAACTCTGGTCTCCTCTTACTGAAAGCTAATAAATTTCAGGTTAGGGTCGGGCCTTGCAGGCCTGCTCTGTCTGCTCTTTGGGATACTAACTTAACTGTCAAAAGGCATGGACRGTTAAAGGACTGGCATGCCAAATCTGAGTGCTTGCTGTGGACRTAGATGTGCTTTAAAGATTGTTTGGGTATTGACGTGAAAGAACTGCTTTTTATTAAGTAGTGTTGAAAGTAATCTAAATATTTTTAAATGATCTCAGTGTATTAAATTGTTGACATGACACAAATATTTCCTAGGAGACTGAATAGATGTATAAAACTACATTACTTTGTAAATGAATTCATTAGTATTTATTACAGGAAATTACAATCAATTATTAAGTAATACTATAGCTTGCTCGGCGAATAGATAGATTATTTTCACCAGTATTAATAATTTCAATTATCAGCTTTAATTAACAGCTTTAATTACCAGTAACTTTTCCCTGCACCCCAGGACACTGATTTTTATATGGAATCCACAATAAACCAACTGTTTCTGTTTGGGGTAGTTCTGTAATTCACAATAAACAGATAAAAATAAAGTTAACTTTCTAGTTCCTGAGTTGAAATACAACCTCTGTGTGTCCCTTGGTCCATTATGATCTAGCTTGCAGTGGCTGCTTTATATTGCACAATAAGAAATACTTTTCTCCCAAGTTTTCTACATCCCAATCAAAAACCCAAGGGGCCAAGTTTCCTCATGCTATTGAGTTTTTATGCCTAGGACTTTGCATGCTCAAAAGCCTTCCATTTCCCTTTACTGTATTAAGTTGGTCTAACCTCTCTCCACAAACATTGCACCCCAGATGTCTGTAGACTGTGACAATCTCACTGTTGGAGCTACATTTATTCCTGGACCTGAATGCTCCTACTGCTATCCTGTAGATCTCTCATAATTAATCTGATTATGCAATATTTGGATGATCCCTTTTCAGCTATCCTCCTTTGTCAAGCAGATGCATGATGTGAAAGTACTTTCTCAGCTTGTTGCCAGAGGCCTTCACTGTCCAAATACCTGTGCTCTAGCTCTCTTCCCTCCTCAGCCCTCTGTAAACTAGAGAGCTCTCCTTCTGGCTTATTTTCTAACTGACTGGTACGTTGTGCTTGCGGTACACAAACTATCATGTAGAGATGAGCATTTTCACATCTCAGTGACTATTATTAACTTTGCACCAAGAGCCTCAGCAGAAATGGGTGCTGCTGGCAAACCCATGCCAGCAATATCTACCAACTTCTCCCGTGGTACCACATTGTCCCTCATCTCCAGCCATCCTTAGAGCCTTTGATGCTGTCCCAGGTGTGAGACGTTGCCTGGGCAATGGGCATACAGCTGARGTGGATGAAGGCAGGAGGCAGTAACTGATAAGATCACCTGGATGGGCCTGCTGGTCATTTTCAGCTGTCAAGCCAATCATCAGACTGAGGAAGTAGTGGGGTGTGTTAAGAAGGTGCTTTGCTCAGACTTGAGGAGGAAAAAATACTGCTCTGTGGATAGTAAGTCTGTTTTGCTCCTTAAGAGCTTTATATGGGAATGATGAATAATTATGATAGTTTTATTGGAAGTAGGACTTAAAAATAATTAGACTTCTACACATTCTTAGGTGAGTTGCTAAATAATGTTGGTGCATGGATAGGTTGTAAATGTTTTTAATAGATTTGTAGGTTTTGGGGAGGAAGAATACTATCGTAGAGCTTTGTTTACCATCAACTTTTTCTTGTATTTTCTATACAGAGAATTGAATGATTTCATTGTGAAAGTTGAACATGGACAGTCTTGCTTATCTTTGCAAGCCCTGGAGGAGCAGCAGTGGATTGCCTTCCTTCRCCTCCCAGTCTGGTTCCTAGTCTTTATCTCACAGTGTAAGAAGAAGCTCTGCCCAATCTCATCACTAATTTTCTGTTGAGGCATTATGGGGTAAGTGCGYGTTTCACATTTTTGTTCTTAACTGATATAGGTCTGAGAAAGTGATAAGATGTTGCTAACTTTTATTAGCAAAAAGTGTGTAATTTAACTAATGCTGTCTGAATACCTATTTTRCATCAAACTATTACTTTACTAAGCAGGAGCTTAAATTCAGTTTCTTGAAATTTGTTCTGAAAAGGTATGTAATGAATATGTGTTCATTCAGCAGAACTGTTATTTTATGCAGTCACTTATTGCCATGCTTTTAGTTTTGATGCATTGACAATAATGTTTCCCCCCAAGCAGGGCTTAACTGAGATGGGTTTCTTTGCCATTCATTGTAATTATTAAGTTAAACATTTATTTTAATTTATTCAAATSTTAAATGAAACAGTAATTACTTGTGGTAAAGCACTTTGATATGTCTAGATGGAAGGCATTATAGAAAAAAACTCTGCTATTTTTAGAATTAGGTAAATGCTCCAATAAAATGTAAGCARTAGTTCAAGTCTAGAGGTGATTTCACTTGAGCTGGATTGGTGGTGTTGCTCGGTGCAGTACTGTTTGAAAATTGGTGACAAAATAGAACTCTGCTATCCTAGAAGCTGCATTGACTTCAGACAAAATGGTAGTCACTGCTTTGTGTTTTTGTTTCTTCCACACATATTCAGACAACCAGGTTGGAAGTTCAGTTTGCTTACTATGGTGCTGGCTCTGTCCTGTTGCTCCCCTCTTCTCTCCTTCTACTATCCTCTGAAAGATCATTAAAAATATATTGAATGTCCACATTGTTTTAATGATATGGAAGACAATGATATGGTATCTTCAAAGAGGGTACAAAAGTTGTGAAAGTTTCATAGCTAATACATGGATTGTGAATGTAACATCTCAGAGACATCGGAGCCAATCCTGGAAAACTAAAGGCATGGCTGATATGCCAGAGCTGATTAAGCCGCTTATAACTAGGTGCTGTTGAGTTCACAGAGATTCCATGTTCCTAGTGGTCGTCTACTAGACCTTATCTGAAGGTCTTTTAAGGTCTGGAACAGTTAGAAGTTTTTACCCTTTGTTTTGGGAGCAAATTGGGTCTTTAACGATCTAAGACCTTTCTTCCCTCACAAGGGAGGTTACGCTTGCTTTGCACAGTCATTTGGTGTAAGTTAACTTTAAAATCTGTAACCAACTAATAAATTTTCAAAAGTTTAATTTGTTTTTTCTAGCAACAGTGATTTAGATAAGTCCTGAGGGATTCAGAAGGGGAAACAGTGTGTGTATATAGGGTTGAGGAGAGGGTGTAGACAGAGAGATATGTGTGTGTACATGCATATTTGTATATGTATGTGTGTATGTAAATATGTTTATATGTATATTTATATACACACACATTTGTTATTGTGTTTTTTGAGTCATCCTTAATCTTCTTCCCAAGTCTTAAACCACTCCTCCTTTTCTGTTAAAGCCCTGGTGGCCTCCTCCATCTCTCTGATAATATCCACACTTACATAAACACTCACAAATAAGTAGTAAAGCTTCAGTTGCAACTTTGAGTACTGTGGCTATTAATTCCATTAGTGGATGGGCATTAATATAAATAACTTCATAAGATTTTTCCATAATGGGTAATAAGAAATGTTCTGTTTGCAAACATATTTTATGTGATTAAAAAAGATGAAGTCTAGAAAACTTGGGACTTTTGAGGCTGTGTGTTTTCCACTGTTTCAGAATCTGAGTAGTAAAGGTCAAAGGTTTCAAAGGTCTAGGCTTTTGCTCATCTTATTACAGTGTTAAAAATTGCCAGAGTAATTAAGTAAATAATTTAAGAAGTATATGCTCAGTGCTAATTGTTCCATGTTGTGGTTCAGCRAATTCAGAAAATGAATTCCACTGAGCAGATCTCTACTTGCAACAGGTGTACATTTCATTGTGTGATACTGTATTTCCTTTATGACCTGAAAWTTACCCACTGTTAGATAATGTTTCAACCACCTAATAAGTGCTTTGAACTGATATATCTATTCTTTTTTTTTTTTTCTTCCAATTAATGTACTGAGCTTTTATCTGCTCTACTAGCCACTAGGTTACCTCTAGATAGTCATAAAGACCTCTGATAGCTCCATGTTCTTTTGTAATTAAAATGATTTGGTTCAGTATTGTGTAAATAGCTGCAGTGGCCCTGAATGTGCGTGGAAAACATAGAAAAATGAAACATCAGGGCAAGATTGGGAGGTGGGAGCAAAAATAATCAGTTAGAGAACATAGTTGAGGAGTGTAAATAGTAGTAGTGTTAGTTGCATTTTAGTTGCATATGCAAGAAATTACAGTTGGTTGTGTAGGTGATAGTGTGAGTTTCATGTTGGTGTAGGGAGTCATAGGGCAGACTACACGCTGTTTTGCCTTTAAGGGTCTTGGACTGCAAGATATGGGTGTCAGGGCCAAGGGCGGGAATGAGCACAGAAAGGAAGGAAGAGGARGGAATGCTACTTTTGCATTTAAGATTCCCTCCTTCCTGTTAATTACGTGTGAGAGCAGCTTTAATAAGTGCTGGAGACTAGCATAGGCGGTTGGAGGATGTCTATGGAGAAGTGAGAAAAACGTGACAACTGTGACTTCACTTGCATGAAGAAGCACCTATGTGAAGAAACTGGTCAAGAGAACTGGCCCTCAAGTGTAAAGYTTATTTATGATGCTCAAGTCAATTTTATTTACTTTTTCTCAACCCAGCGTATGGTTCCACCTACCATTTTTCTACATCTTACAAACTCCCCCAAACTGCCCCAAGCATAAACCATGCTCATGATGGTCTGCGAGCAGCATTTCAGCCTTGAAAGCTTGGGGATGCTTATTCTGCGTATTAATCATATGCTTTTGGTGAATTCTTATGGATGGTAGGATGGAGCAAAAAGATTTATGTTGGGATTTATATGGGGAGCCTATTTTTCCCTCCAGGCTGACATCAATAGGGCCGCATTCATTCATTTGATCAGAAAGCGCACCCTGAGAAAGTGTGGAGTGGGCCCGGGTTGCAATTCTTTGTTCTAACGGGTCACAAGTCTGTTGCTCTCGAACAATAAAGGCTTTACAAACAAAGTCTGACTAGAAAGATTGGGAGTTATGACACCACAGAGCCCTGCTGAAAGTGAAACAGGCCAAAAGAGGGACAGGATAGAGCCTCAAAAGCACTTAGGCACATTAAGTTAGATCCAGGCCTTGAGTGAGGCGCCGCTCTATTGATGTCAGTGGACCCGGGCCACGTTACAAGGATACTGAGTTTGGCCTGTTCGTGTTTACACCACGCAGTGTGTGTGCTTTACAGCTGAAGTGCAAATTACTGTGTAGGCACAGAAGTGATTAAAAACTTGATTACCACTGACTTCAAAGGGATTGCTTGCATGCTTCAAGGTAGGCATATACTTAGACTTCTTGCTGGAGACTTGAAAGAGGCTGTGGATGATGCCCTTCTGCTTACACTGCCTATCACAATTGTCTCATGTTACCTTAAGTTACTATTTCCACTGACCATCTGTTGCCTCTCATCGTAAACTTAGGGCAAGCTGTGCAACCTTTCCTATTAGCAGAGCCTACTACAGTTACTGAGAGTGGTGAAATGTCTGAAAGTATTTCTGCAATACTAGGAGTTGTTCCTTTACAGTATGTCTGTCTGTTTACTACAAAACAGAATATTTTGTGTACCAAATTCCTATGAACTTGCTTTTAGAGTTAAAAATAATTCCACTAGGATAATCTGGTTAATCTGTTCTTTGTGTACAGATATTTACATGGTCTCTTTAGATGAGCTTTATTCAATGAGGGTACATTACCAACACTTAAATCGATCATATCAAAATTAAGAAGCTTTCCTTCTTCAGGGCTGTTCTACCAATGTACGTTTTTCTTCTTCTTGGAACTGCAGGCTCGTATTACTTTGTTATGTGAACTGCTAAAGTTTTTAATTTTGGTTGCCAGTGCCCAGAGGATGAGTAATTAGTTATTAGGCTAAGCAGCCTTATGCTGTGGTGCATCAGTTAGATGAGGTTAGTGTTGAAAATCTGGCATGTGTATGTATTTGCTACCTTCCTGTGTTAGAGGAATGCAAGGCTTTTCCATGAGAAGATCAACTTAACAAGCAGATCTAATCCAGCACTTGGGGCTGGGGGTGGTGGAGGGATTGAAACTTTCTGTGTACTAGTTCTTCTCCTTCCTCACCATGGCGAGGGAGGAGAAGAACTCACCAAATTAAAGCTCCGGATTGTGTTTCAGAAAAGCAGGTGGTCAAAATGCTAAGCAGTAACAATGTAGAAGTTGCGGATTTTTCTGCTCTTCTTAATGCGTCTATAATGAGCATTGAAGAAGACTGTGTGCAACTATTTAGAAATATTATAATTAGGTGACTCTCATTTGTTAAAAATTGAATAATGCAAGATAAAAAGAATCCAGTAGCTATTCTGTTTTGCTTTTAAACTAAGAGTCTTGAAAAAAAAAAAGTTTCTTAATATGTAATGTCTGTTTAGTAAATGGACCAAACATGTTTTTAGACAAAAAAGTAGGAAACTTGGACTGAAAAATAATAATTATAATGTGGAGAAAAACACTATAGTTCAAGCTGCTAGCTAAGTGAAGCTCTTGCCAAATGAACTCCAGAGTCACTTGGGCGTTAGTCCTCRGTGAGAAATGTGTCCAGTGTAGGTGGGGTTTTTGTTTTTTTTCCAGGAAACCACATGCCAGAGTCTCTGCATCCCGCTTCTTCAAGGYGGGAAGTGGGGGAGTCCAGGTTTATCAAGCTGAATTCTGCATTCTGCAGCTTTAATCAGTCTGAAGCCAATTAGCAGCCTCCGCACAATAAGACCACAAGTCATTAATCATAGGAGATGTGAGCAGTCAGCCCCCCATGCACGACTTTTTCAAGAAAAGTTTTTTCTCTCTTGCCTCTTTTTTTGTGTGTGTATGTGTGTGTGTGTGTGATGGGGCTTCAAAAGTCGCAAGATTGCTTTTCATGGTCAATAGTGTGTGAAGTATAAGCCATGTCTTGATGTGACAGACAAGGGACCACTGTTCAAGGACCCATTGGACTTTTTTTTTTTATGCTGTCCTCTAATAGAATGGAGTCAACTGATGACTTTATTTGCTTTGAGTTGAAGCATAGTTCAGCTGGGAATGAAAAAAGTTTTAACAAGTATGATTTTTGTTAAGAGGAAGTTTGAATTTTTTACAAAGCTTCTTAGTTCTTTTTAGAAGTTACAATCCTTTCTTATGCACAGCTAATGAGGAATGAAAGTCCTTTCACATGCCTAACACAGTTTAGCACAGTGTGTCTTGAAATCTAATGCTAACAGCCACAGACTAAACACCAGGAAATTCTTGCAGGAAAAGGGAAGAATTTATTGAGGTTATTGATGAAACTTCCTCCAAACATTTTGCATTTTGGAGTGATAAATTTAATTAACAAGCTTGTTCTCTTTCATGACACTGAGAATTAGATTGTGCATCATATATCTTTTCTATGTGCAGATACCTGTATTAGTTGTATGAAAAAATGAATAAGCATCTAAAATTTACAGTTTATGTTCTGTAAAATACTCTCATTGGAAAATAGGGAATATTTTTTGGTGGGCAGAGGAGAGAGGAGGAAGGGTCTGGATGCTTGAAGCAGGGTGTGAGCAGATCTTACTCCTTCGTTGTCCTACATGTGTTTATGGCCTCACTCTTTCAGGATAGGTAAACTATTATTTTACAGCTGGAAATTTACAGCTTCTGATCAGGACAGGGAGTGGAGGTGATTTTTTTTTTTTTTTTTTAATCTCTGTTTTTAGTAAGTAACAAAGATGGTCATACAAGTAGCCTTCTATTAAACAGTGAATTTCCCGTATGTGCAGAAAAGTTTCTTTGTAGGACAAATCTTCCAACATTGGTTTATCTTCGTTCTGGCCTGTACGGACTCTTGTTATTCTACTTTAGAAACTACTGTAACACCGAGAGCAGCTAAGGGGCTTTTTTCTATTCGGTCCTTCAGGAATTCCTGGTTCTGGCAGGCATTGTACCAAACCCAAATCCAAGCCAGTGCTGGCAGGCATCAACTGCATGAACAGGATTGCTTTTAGCAGCTGTTGACTTGAGCAAGTTATATGGTGAAATAGCACTACCAGCAGCCTAGACATATGGGATCTATTGCTTCTGTTATTGCAGTTCCATTTAAATTTTGATTTGCTTATTTATCGTGCTTGGAGACGCAAACTWATCCTGAAAACCCCTTTTGGATTGACTTTGGGGCGGATTTTGTTTGTTTGCTTGTTTGTTTTTTCTCCTTCTCTATTTTTGTCTCCTTCTTTAATCAGTCTCTGAGATAAGACCTCTCTTTCTGAGAGGAAAGAAAATTTTAATTATGAGACTCAAACACGTGAAATCAATGATCGGTCTCCCGAAGCTCAGCAAGCAATCTATGCTTGTGTAATATAGCTGTGTGCTATATGGGCCTGGGTCTCTGAAGGCTTTTGCCTAAGGAATGTGGTTTTACATTTAATAAGAATGTTGTCTCCATRCTGTTCAATGCCTTGTGCTTAAGATCCAAGTATCTGTGGGGGATCAGGAGGTGATTGTTTTGGATCGTTGAAGGAAGGAGATTACCCGATTGTGGCTGAGATGATAACTCTAGATAAGACTTTGGAGCGTGTGTTTGTGCCCGAGTGGCACAGTGGCATTTTGATGCTGGGCTGCTTCCTGGGCGAAGGGCTGGGAAGCTCTCCAAGCACCACTCTTTCATTGCTGTCTTGGTGTTGTGCTGTCATCCTCACCCTGTTTTCTGATTCTCCTCTTCTTGCGTGTGAACCTAGTGACATTCCTGTTCAAACCACCCTTTTAGTGCTGGCCAGAGCAGGTCTGGCAATTGGGCAAGATCTGTTCACACACCCCTGACCAAAAAAAGTCCCCATGCATAAACTTCTGCATAGAAGTCTAGGAGTGCTGAAGGAGCCAACATGTTCCTCCTGTTCTATCTGTGTAATAGTAAACATTTTTAAAAGTTCTACTAATATATCTTTAAACCATAGACCTTAGCAGCAGTTATGATCTACTGTATTAACTCATATATTTCAATAAGAGGGCATTTTTTCTCCTTGTGCTACTGGGTGGAAAAATTATGACATGCATCCACACAAAAAAACAAAATTGTAATGAAATCACATTAAGGGTTTGTCTAAGCCCACACAAGCAGAGAGTKAAGACTGATATTCTGTCATTACCTCAGCTCATTACATCTTGTTTGTATCGTCCGTAAGATCACCCGCTGTCTGGGGGATCCTGTGTTACCTGGAAGCAAAGGGAACTGCTAAGTTGCAGCTTTGCCTCAAACTTCCTTGCTTTGCAACCTCCCTCAGCCATAAAGCAGTTTTTGGTGACTTATATGTATTAATGGCATTAATTAAACTATCAGCACAGCTGAATGGGAGAAAATGTGTCTTCTGAACTTGTTTCTTGAATAGGAGTAAATGCCTCATTAATCTTAAGCATCAACCCAAGAACACTGTGTTTGTTAGATAGAATAATAAATGACTTTACAGGAAATACACAATAGCAGATGCTGGAATGCATCCATTCATTAGTCACTGTGCATAAATATCCCCTTATTTCCATGAAGAGACATTTAATGGAGGGCCAGTCTGACAAACATGCACAAGCTTTCACTCACAGAGAAAAGAGAAGGGGGAAAATGTCATACAAATTTGCCTGGCCAACACAAAGCATCACATACCTTATCATGTGTGCTGCTTCTGCTTCCTGCCTTCCTCTCATCGTSCTGAACTGGAGCAAAGGGAAAGCTGTCAGGCAGGTTTTGGAGCCTCAMAAGGTATTATAGTTATCTCTGCCTCCTGGTTGTGAAGTCTGTGTCATTAATTTGTCATCTGGGAAACCATCAACAGCTTCACTCACACTAATGCCGGCTCAAAGCCCATTTCAGCATTTGCTCAAGTCAAAGGAGGGTTAATTGCTCTAGAACCTTATGCAAAGATGGATTTTTTTTTTTTTAAATAATGATGGGTAATCATTTTAATCAACACTGTCCAAGACACTAATAAGCTAACTTAGTGAATAACAGTTTTAAAAGGTTGCTCTTCTTGCTTTCCATCAACTCTTGTAAACTAGTATTTATTTTCTAGCCTTGTAACCTAGCTACACCAACAAAGTGCTGYTGGTGAATGGGTGGGTTCATCCACAGTAACTTAAAAAGATAAAAGCTAGTAATTGTACAAATAGAAAAAGTCAGTCAAAATTCCTGTTTTGCCCTCAGGCTGTTGATTTGAAATACAAGGCTCTTAGATGTGTTGTGGCAGTGTAAATGATTTGCTTCATATGCTCACTAGTTTTCCAGTGTGCGCCTTAATAAAATGTGAGTAAATTATTATAATTTACCATAGTAGTTCTTAGAAAATTTTAATAGATTTCCTTTTGCCTTTGAGGCCTATCTGCTTTCTAAAGCTGAAGTGATCAGCGAGGAGAGGAAAAAAAAAAACTTCAGAAACAAATTTTTAAGTTGGTAGAGTGCTTGGCCTAGCAAGGGTACCCCTGCTCCACGACAACCTTCCTCCTGCTAGGCAGGCTGAAAACCTTGGTGTGTTCTAGGCATGCAGGTGCTACGTGTCAATGTGTTCTTCACTCCAGCATACTTGGCTTTTGGTCTCTTCAGGTTCAGCCGTGTCATTTAAGGAGGAACTAAGTCTCCTGGAATAAGTATGGATTGGAAAAACTGCTAGSAGGTATCACTACGAGGAATGTTCCTGGCATCACAGGGATGTTGGGACATGTGCAGGGCTACCTAGCTGCATAGTTTGGTGCATCTTCTCATCCGAATTGAGAACTTGTCACTTTTTCCCCTTGGTATCGTCAAATCAAATGTACTAGAGCAAAAAATACCAAGCTGGGCACTGCAGTAATGTGAAGGCAGCGCTTTTCCTTCTGCTGGCCTAAGCTTGTGGTCTTTGCGCTAGGGCCGTGATCAGCAGTGAGTTACTAACAACACAACTAAGGGAAGGAAAATTTTGTTTCAAAGGTAATACTTAATGATAGCTATCAAACTTTCAAATATGACCAGCAACATGCAGGTGTGTTTTGTTTTGTTTATTTATTTTTTTGGTGCTCTRTCGTAAATATCTGAGAGTGGTGTTCCTATGTATTTGTCCTCTGAAGTCTGGGCCCCTTTCAGTCCTATACAGAAGTTACTGCTATTCTAGTTCTGTAGTTCTGTACAGAAGTTACTTAGGCCAGTAGCTCATTAATACTGACAGATAATAATAGTACTTTACAAAGTGAGTTGCAAATTTAAATTCTGGGTCATTTGTCATCCTAGGGGACTTCACTGGCAAATTAGGGAGATTTTTTTCCCTTTTGTGATTATCACATTCCTTTTTGGGGGGTGACTTCCATCTTGCCTGCCTTAGGTTTGCAGTGTAGACACACCAGTTTTCACTGTGACGTGAACTAGGTGGTTGCACCCTTCACATGCTGTATTTGGCATGACTACACTTATGTTCCAGGAGTAACTGCTTTTCTGTGACTAAATAAAACCTTTTGAATATACACAGCACTAAACTCTCTCTTCACTTGCACCAAATATAACTTAACATTGATTRGACAGGTATGCAGCTAATAAAACGTAATGTACCCCCTCCCAAGGGGTCATGCAATGGTAGGAGGTCATTTCCACTGTTGTTCCCAACAGGTCAACCATAGCAAGAGCCAGAAAAGTATGTTAAGGAAGAGAAAGGCAGAATCGTTCTTTAAAGCTGGAGTTCCGAGCGGGAATCCTCTGGACTCCATCTGGAACAGCTTTGACCAAACAAAGGCCCCAGATTCGCTCGCGCTGCAGTCAGTGGGAATAGTGCCACAGAATTCCTTGGGAGCAACATTAGGCTTCGATTATGGTCACAGCAAGAGAGTAGTATATGTACAGCTGCCAAAAAATATTAACAAATAATTCTAGAAATGTTTGTCTCGCATCAAAACAAGCTTTCTCTTGTCAAGAATGAGAATTACAAAACCTAAAGGCAGAATTTAAAGCCCAATTTGTCTCTGCTTCCTGGGAGAAGCAACTCAGGGAAGTCCAAGCCGAGGCCTTGGAGCTGAATTGCCGGGTTGTGCGAGGGGCCTTGGYAGCCCCCAGCCCTGCTTTCCCTTACCAGCCATGTGGTCTGTGCTGTGATGGAGCCCAGGGCATGGGAGCCCGCGGGGAAGGGAGGAGATCACCTGGGGCCACCTGGCTGTTATGACACTGCAGCATGTGCAGCAGAACAGCAGCTTAGGAAGTGAAGAGCAGGGGCTGGAATGTACTACCAGGCTACATGCAGGTCAGGGTAGTAAGTTAGATGTYAGAAGATAGCCCAAAAGCCAAAATGATTGCTCTCTTTTTATGGCTAAAAATGTTCTGTGTGGATAGTGGGGAAAATGCAAGCATATAAATAGCTGTTAACACCAAAGAATTGATCATTACTAGATCAAATTGCTTTGGTTTCTAATTCTGTAAAGACCATTCAGAAGACTATAGAATTAGTAAGTAATTGTAGACTACCCAGTATCTTTGTAATCATCTCAGCCTAGGAAAGGGGGATGTTACTGAGTCATTCTGACTTAGTGGATTTTTATACTGACTTTGTCTTTGCCTTGCAAGTGGCAAAAGCTTCAGAGCAACTGAGAACATAGTTGCAGCTCCCTTAGGACTTTCAGTCCAGCTGCTCAGTCATCAAGAGGTTGCTTTGGGTATAGAAATTAATGAACTTTGTTTCATATTTTTGGAAATACCTGTTCAACCATATAAAGCAAGGAAGAGTCTCTGTTGACTCTCCTACTTCCCTGTGTTTACAAGAACAAGTTCTTGCTCTCTCTGAACTCATCTATCACTTGTCTTTGTTGCAGAACGAAGGGTGCTGTGAAACATCCTTGTGGGATAGTGAAGTGAGAAGGTCTGCAGTTGAGCTAGTTGGGATAGTATTCAGGGGCACTGCAGAATCTGAAAATTGTCTATRCTGACTGAGGACAGCTTATTAAATATATGTAGGTACTGTGAATGCTCAGCTTTGTACTGGGTAGATTAGAGTTTGGGGAAGTGTTTCTAGGTGCATTTACAGGGGACTCTTGGCATCTTTTCTTGGGTCTTCAGTGACGTACCTTGTGCCTGATGAGATTGCATGGCACCGTGTTTTCAATCTTGCCTCTATGTAAATATGCATTCCACTTTGCATAGCTGTTTTGCCTAGGCAATTAGTGTGCTATTTGAGCCCTTCTGTGCTCTCACAGCAATGCGGAGTCGCGTGCCGCAGCCACGCAGGGCAGGGTCTCAGCTGTGGGCACTGCTGTCTGCACGTGGGGCATGGAGAAGGTGATCCCACGTGCAGCTGCACTTGGCATCTCCAGCCACTGCTGCTTTTAACTGTGCCCTGGCTCTCCCGCAGTGGAGGGTCATCATCTCGCCAGCTCTACCTGCTCTCTAGAGCTGAATCCTCCCAGTGCTGTTCTGGGAGTCCAAGGGTGACACGATGAGCACCCCCARTACAGAGCCACAAATGCTGCACGGCGGTGCCAGGACCTTTTCCCGCACTAGTGCAAGCTCACAAGCTAAGCTTAACTTCAGTGTAACTTGAATTCAGCAAATCACTCTCAGGCTTAATCTTAAGCATATGAATAATGCAACTGAGCAACGTAAATACGCCATCTTTAAGGGAACTAAGCATGTGCGTGGGTGCTGAAATGAGATCTTTGGGGTGTTTTTTTAAATAAATTCGTGCCTGCTTATAAGTACAAACAAATGCTAACGTACRTGGTTAATGATGTTTGAGCTAGAAATGCACATCCTTGCAGCTGTACATCAGAGTGTAATTTTAATTAGAGTTTAATTATCTTTTCATTTATTTTCTTCAGCAAGTAAATTTATACCTTGCTGTAAGTTTTCTTGTGAATATAAATTAAAGCAACATTAATAACTATATTTGTCCTAATTTGTGTATCTACACTTATTTATCGGGGTTTTATTAGCCATAATGAAGTATGTTTGGAGAAATCGGGCAACTAATCTATGTATAGAGGAAAATAATGCTAGGCAATATCATTATAATAATAAGAGACTGTTTCTGATTTTACTGAATAGGAATAATAATGTAATAAATTTGTGGTTAGGTTTTTATATATTAAATATTAATTTGAAGAAAAAYTGTTGGCACAACAAGGTTTAAGTATAAAAAGTTTATTTGACACTAGAAACAAATATTTCAGAAACGAAAATCAGTGGTTTTGTCCAAAGGTCACCTGTTAGTGGAACGTAGTGTCAACTGAATTTATAATTAGTACTTCATTATGGCAATTGATCTCTTATGGAAAATTTTGGTGGTAAGAAGTTTGATTTCAACATCTTTGCCAGCTTAGATAAGTTTAAACAGGCCAAAGTTTCAGACTGAAATGAGGTTTTTTTTAGACATATTGCCACACATTGAATAATTTAAGAATTGGTATTTCTGCTGACACATCTTCAATCTGAAGAAATAAGTGCTTTAAATCATTGATCAATGCATGAGCAAAGCAGAAAATTATTATGAACTGCATTATATAGAGCAGAAATCTCAGGCATGGAGAGCTTGGTAAAGGTGAGTTTAGATAAAGCAGCCAACAATTTGAATGTTTTACTTGAACCATTTAAGAAGTCAGCTTATATGTGTTGGGTCTGCATGAATTGCTTCTGCATCTTCCTCTCCTTTCTTCCTTTCTGTGGATGGTTTCAGAGCACCCAGATTAGTGTTGGCTTCTGTTGCGCCGCTTCTGTTCTGCAGCTCTGAGTTGCTCTGCCCTGCCTGAGGCCTGGCCTTGCTGCTCTGAGGCAGCTAAAAGTTAACAAGATGTTTTCTTCCTTTTGCTCTTTCCTTCAAATTTTATAGATCTTGGATAGCTACTAGTGTAGGAGGTTTAAGAATCTCAGATGCACATCATTTAGAAGGCAATTAAATATAACTGTCTGCTTACTGCCCCCCACCCAAGAAAAGGTTTCTGTATTATTGAAATCACTGCAGTTTTCTCCTTTGTGCCTTTAATTCTGGAATGGAAGCTTTTTAGCCTTTCCGGAGTATCAAGGCTTTGTGTAGAGYTAGTAGGGATTTTGTACTTCCTGTATGCCAAAGAGCCTTGTATGATGATTATATATATTCATACACTCATATATAGTATCTTGTACCGTACACTTAAACGATGCACGTACAATGCACTTTATATAGCCTAACATTGCGTGAACAGGGCGCTCCAGTCTCTTCTTGTGGTCTCTTGGCTGGTGTAGGAAGCGGGTGTCTAACGAAGGACAATGTCCCAAGGAATTGGAGAGGCCGAGTSACGCCAGGGAGCAAGGTGAGCTGTTAGACTGGCATTTGTCGGCTGCTGTGAGACTAGAGGATGTCACWGAGCAATGTGGCCAGGCATGGTGAAAACCTTGTTTGGGTTTTCCAAATGCCTGGATGGTATTTACCAGAATCCAGGTGGTGTTTACCAGGATTGTCTTGMCTGTTCTGCATGGCCAGAAAGCGATAGTGGGTTGGATGATAAGGCCTTGGATGATAAGGCCTTGTCAGTGTAGAGCTCTRAGAGAGTACTTGGATTAAGTTGCACGTTATATCCCTCCAGGCAGCCGAACTACAAAGTAAACATGTTGCAATGATAACCTGGGAGTTAATGACAGCCTGTGCCTCCTATAGGTGACAGGGTAGTCTTCCTAATCCCGGGCTTGGTAGAGTTGTTAAGCTTTGAATCTCTTCAGAATAGTACAACAGAAAGCAGAAACCAGGCAGACCAGGTTTACAGAACTTTTGCAAGTGCTTTCAACATTTTCCTTCTAAGCCACACAAGTCTTGCCTGAGGCACCATTCCTAAAATAAAATTAGGCTTCTGAAAGATTTATTGGCTGCTTTTGGAACCCAGTGCAGTTGTCTTTTTTGCTCATTCACATAATGAGGCAGTTGTGAAACCCTGACTCAGGGGTGAGCCCTTGGAAACGGGGACAGATGGGGATGTGCGGTGGTGCTCGTGCTCCTGCAGGGCCCGGCAGAGGCCGTGTGAGCAGCGCGGGCCGCGCCGGCAACGCGCGGCCTACAGCACCCTCGSCTCCCTGCCCCGTCTACCCGCTCTGCTCCCTGAGGGCTGCTGGAGGCTGCAGGTGTCAGGGAAAGAGCTGGGGCTGGATGCCGAGCGAGGAGTCGCAAGGCGCGCGAAAGCAGATCTGTGTGGTCCCCAGCGACTCCCCTGTCCCCTTGCATAGCRTGTGTTTGCCTATAGTGACATTCTGATCTTTCTCATTTAATTGCCTCTGTGTTGGCTCTGGTTCATGGTAGGGGGTGATTAGAGAATCATGTTCTCCTGCTGTGTTAAACAGGCTTGTCTTAAATGAAATGGACCAAGTGCGTTACATTTAGCCTTGTGTACTTCGCATTGGAAAAGACTGCAACGGCATTTGAAGCTGTTTCAGTTGATTGGAGCTAARAGACCAGAACTTCCTGCTGCTACTGCCACTCCCAGCCCCATGCGATTTCAATAGCCTGTTTTGCTGAAATGAACCCCCCTCCGGGCTGTTTACTCACCAGAACTGGTTTGGTGATATAGAGGATATTTAATGCATTTCAGAATGTGGAATATTCTTTAAACCAGGCAGATCAAGGGTGTGTGTTTGTGCACTCAGCTTCTGAACCTRGGATGCTTTTTCACTGAAATGTTTCACTAGACACACTGAAAAGTGCTTTCCCCCACCCTGCCCCACCACTGCRTGCTGTAAGATTGATTAGATTCAGGTGCCTTAAGGGAAGTAAAACTGTTCCTACTCTGCACCTCATTCTTTTCCTTTTGTCTTCCTGAGCAAATACAAATAGCCAAGGCATGCAAACAGTAAACTGCAGTGAGCAGTGGAAGTGCTAAATGGTAGCAACACTTAAAACATTGCTGAAATTCAAAAGAGCAGCTGTTAGACATTTAAACCTATCATTCTCTTCTGAACATACATCAAATTTACTTCATAGCACTGTCATAAAAATGTATGAGAATGTAAATGCTTGAGTGACCCATTAATCTTTTGAGTAGTAAACATAAAATCTTCTTAACCCCAGTGATGATATAACCATACTTTATTTTGARTGAAGGCTTTATCATAGAAGTGAAGATGT
This sequence comes from Nothoprocta perdicaria, assembly GCF_003342845.1. Classification (NCBI taxonomy): domain Eukaryota; kingdom Metazoa; phylum Chordata; class Aves; order Tinamiformes; family Tinamidae; genus Nothoprocta; species Nothoprocta perdicaria. Next base: position 982,711 of record NW_020454150.1, on the reverse strand, counting down.
TCTGTGTCTCTGTGGTGTATAAATAAGAACAAATTAATATTCTGACATCTATAAAAAGTGCACTATTATATTGATTGCAATATGAAGATGTATGTAATGAATAAAGCTACACTCAATAGCTGATGAACAYGGAAAACCTCATAATAAATACACAAAGCGCATCAGCTCATTACTCATTGACAGCAATCACCAGTGTGATTCTGTTATCATTATTATTTACTAACTAACTCAATAATGACTGTTTGTTCTTACAAACTTGTCTATAAAACCTTCCTTTTTATGTATGTCTAGTGATAAACCTGATTTCTGAGCCCTTTTTTTTGTTGGGAGAGGACCCCCTTAAATACTGGAACTGTTGGTTGCACACTTCTGTGCATAAGCAACAATCAGCTTGTCACCTAAGCAAAACACTTGCATAAATGCAATTTTTTTTCTTGAAAGGGATTGAAAAAGAATCTTTTGAGTCCAATTTTATTACAGCATCTTTTGCAACAATGATATTTTTTCCCTTATTCTTGGCACCTTGCTCCTTTTCATATACCTTCTACTGTCTCTTGAAACCTCATTTGAAAGACAACATGACATCCTGACTCGGCTTAAAGGGCAAAAGGTATTGCTCACAAACAAGAAACTACTTTCTTCTTGCAGAGCTAGATTCAGTCTTGATATAAATAGGAGAAATTCCATAAAACTTCTGAAGTTGTCCAGTTCAAAGCACTGTGCCCAGAGGGTAGAGAACTGGGAGAGTTGGAAAACTTCTACTAAATAATCAGTTTCATTCTCCCATCCAGACAGGATTGTTTCCAGCAGTACACTGAGATGTTGTAAGCAAAGGGACTTCATGTGTGGGGAATTTAGTTATTCATAAAGCCCATGGAACGTGTTCGAATAAACATGGGAAAATTTAGATCCGTCATTTTTCAATGATACTTGGGAATGGAGGTGATTGTGATGGGGAGAATGAGAAGTCAAATATGATGAAATAGTTCAACAGATGGAGATGAGCCATGTTAGCTTAACTGTAGATAGCAAACTAGGTATTCTGTGATGAGTAAGTGTCTCTAATACTTTTTACTRTTATGCTCAGCATCTTGCTCTAGCTTTCCACTGTTCCTGGAAACTTTCTTCGAAAGGCGTCATGCTACATGAAATTTTCTTCTGAGAAAAGTGTCTTGGTGAACAGCAGAGAACAAGGTAGGGACCCTAACAATAAACCAAAAAGATTATCTTAACCTGCAAAGCTTAACTAGAAATGCAGATTACAGAAGTCGAGCCATGGAACAGGAGCAATCTATCAGAAAGCAGGGCCAGTCTGAAGCTTTGTCTTGAGGGCTAACTCCTAAAATAGTGTGGAAGTCAACTCAAAAATAATTATTTTTATACAGACTGGTCTTTTTCTCCATGTTTTTATTAGCCCTGCTCTGTTACTCTTGTATGGCTTTGCAGTGAAGGGCTGGCTTTAGCAGCTATATGCTCAAAGGAAGGGAAATCTCTAAGAAGAGCTGGGATTGAGGGCAGTAGGCTGTGGGAGCTGACCACATTGCTTTCACCAAAGGCAGCAAAGCCCACACTCATGTTGCTTGTGTTTATACTGTGGCAGAAAACCCTACAAAGCTGACTCTCAGTGAATTAGAATAAGGAGGAGTGGGTAAAAGGCTCTCTAGGAAAGTGCTAGAAGTGCAGGAGGAAAGAGAAGAGAGAGGAGAAATTCTGGCTAGCTTTCCAAATCCTCCTACTTCCTGGGTTTCTACCTGCAATTTGAAGCTTGAGGAAAATGGAGAAAAGAAAAAATAGAAAAAAATGTTCCTCTGCAATCCAATTTGCCACAATAGGGAATGTGTTGCTACCAGTGAGGTCAAAATAAGAAAATAYGGTTCCTTAGTCTGCAGGCAGCTGAATCAGTTTTGCCTACAGAACTGTAATAAAATAAGATTTCATTTTACAAGATATAGCTACTATTTTCATAAATTCTGAGTTAAGATATTTTTTAGTTTATTTGCCCATTCCCAAGTGGCCTTGCTCTTAATCTGCTTTGTCATCACGTGGCCAGTCTGCATGAGAAAAGAATTAAAAAATGGTAACATATCAAATTGAGGTATGTAGAAAGGTTTATGGCGTGTTTGATGGATGATTGTGAAGCACCGTTTATGGGAAATGCAGGTCCTCATGGTGGCTTTCAGTCCTCCCAAAAATGTCCCAGTGTATTCAACAGTATTGCAGGGTTTATGGTGGATCTGCTTACGTTTTTAGTGAGGAAAAAAACACAGTTCTTTGACTTCAGATAAATTCAGATGAGTCTAATAAGGCTGAGAGATGGTGGAACGTCTGTCAGGAATGTTAGTGATGATATGAATGTCCTCACTGAGGTCCTGTGAGGTCTGAGCTAGAATTCTGAACAAGACAATTCTGAGATTAAGATTGTAGCACTCGAAGGAAAGGCAAAACTGAGTCTTGTAACAGGACAGAGTCTAGAGGTAGCAATGCTGATGTGTGCATTTAAGAGTACTGGTTCTACCCTCTTTATCCATCATATACTTTGTTTAAAAAATGGTGCTTGCTGTCTCACACTGTGGATGCTATTTCACTCTTTAAGAGCTCRGGTAAAAGTCTTGCTCCCACTGGGGAGGTACACGTGGGTTCAACAGTATGTTCATTAACCAAAAGCAGGGAACTGCAGATGTGAGCCAACATGCCCTTAGTAAGATCATATTAATAAATGACAAAGCTGTGTGAAAGATTGGTATCAAAGTTCAGACGTACTGTAATAGAGACYGAGGTTTGATAGTCAGTGTATTCGTGAGCCTCCACCTGGACATGTCAGAGCTTGCGTGATCCTTCCTGTAGACCTGTGATATGTATTTACTGAAGGCATGCAAATTCTTTTTGTTGCCTATGAAAGCAAGAACTCTGATTTTAAAAATGAGAAACATCAGTCAAAAATGTTCAGCTCTTAAGAAGATAAATACTTCTGGTAGAGTGGATTACTGTGTTGTGCTGGGGGGAGAGTTCCCTCAGCTGCATTTCACATAAAAATAGGGAGGAAATACCCAAAACCTATAGCTGGAGCCAGGCTGATGTCATTTTACGTTGCTTCCTCAAGTAGTGCCTGAGCTCTGCTGGAAGACGGCTCTGTGGTTCTGCACCTCAGCCATTTCACAAAGGAAAAGAAGAGCTCCCTTCAAGAGCTAAAAATTGTCTGCTCTTTGTCTTCTTTTTGCCATTGTGAAATCGAGCAGTTCTCCCACACTTACGCATATGCGAATGTGGCATCAGTCAGAACTGTTCTATATTCTGACTATATGCATACATAGCTTACAAAACAGCTTTGCAGTTGTAGGCAAGGCTGGCTGTCTTCTCTCATGTGGTTTCTCCAGCCTGTCACAGACTTGGGGCTCATGGTTATGGTATCTCATCTCTTGCAGAAGCTCCAGACTCAGCACTGCAAGAGGCACCCAGGGCAAAGCTCGTATCTAAAGTACATGTTGCAGTCATTCTGCCTTGTAATTCTGTGAGTGAATAAGACAACAGGTATTTTGATTTAATTCAATCAGAGTGRAGTTTCTATTAGTTCAACGGAGGCTGGATCTCCTTCACATAAAATGCTTTACCAGATACCTCCTTTGAAATTCAAATATCCATGGAAATGCAGTCATTTCTCTCAGTTGTATAGTTTCCAGTATAGTTTTTCTGTTTATTTTGGGGTTAGCTGGATAGTCCTTAAAAGGAAAAAAGAATACAAAAGTAGAAAGAAKACAAGAGCAAACCTTTTACCCACCCATGTGCAAACACTATATAGAAGGACGGGTAGTCTTCTCTGCCCATCTTTTTTACTAGCTAATGTAGGAATTTACTGAATGCATTGACTCCAGTCTATCTCGAGACTCTGATAAATGCTTCTCCATTACATATTTAAAGGCTACTGTGACTCACTGTTGAGTATTAATTCAATTTTTTTTCAGACAGTTTTTTTTTTCCTATTTTACTATTCTCCTTCCAGAGTTACTCAAAGCAATGAGTTTTTTAGCAGGACAGTTTGTAGTAGCAGAATATTTTAATCAGGCATTAGAAAGGTTCACTAAAAATAGAGCAAAAAAGTGTAAATGTGAAAATCTATATCAGAAARCTGAATCTTATGAGTTATACTTGTCAGGCTAGGGGAAAAAAACTTATCTAAGGTCCGATCAGAATTGTCCAAACCAGAATCTTATTACTTATGGAATACTTTTCCACAAACTATCTAAGGCTAATAGTTCTTTACAGAAAGTACTTAGTTGGGAACTGTGAATTACGAGCAAATGAGACAAAATCACTATTGGCTGGTATGCAATTTGCTAGAATAAAAAAAAGGAGGTGAAATGTATTGAATATGTTACTTGTTATGAGTTATTTGCCCATTACAAATAGATGCCCTGCTCTTCTCATGGATCTGAGCCATGTAGTATTTCTCATTTTCTCTCCTTGTGGAGTTTATTAATATTCATTTTTTCCAGTTTCTCCTTACTTGCAGATCTTTCTTTTGCAGATGAAACAACATCTGCAGCTATAAATATTTATCACTTGAGAACATTCATGACTTGAAGACATTTGGAGAGTGATTGCAGGACAATTGGTGACTGTGGGTCACTGATGCTGCAGAATTTAGAGAGGCTAAACTTGAAGTATAAATTTACAAGAACCTATAATATAAGGCAAACAATAGCTGATGAAAATAGTAAAGCTTAACAGACCTACCCCTCACCTGAAGAAATAAGTTCTAGTTTATGATTGGGAACATATTCTTAAATAAGCTTTTTCTCTTCTCATATGCAAGAGAAGTTGATGGGCTAATATGGTATGCAAAGGTGACTATATCTTTTTTCACAATTTGTGTTCTCTCTTTAGGAGGAAAAAAAACCCTTTTACATGCTTAAAAGCATTTTCAGAGCAAATACACTGGGGGTTAAATCAATGCTATACATCTGGTTTAAAAAAAAAAATGAAAACAGCTTTGAAGTGGGACAGGGATCTTCATCCAAATATATCCTCCAGGACTTAGGCACAAAAGTAGAAYCTTTGAAAAGCCCCTTTGGAAATGAACTAATATGCCTAGTCAGTGAAAAGTTAACTCAYGGCTTGAAGCAGAAAGGTACGTTTTGTTAACTGGAAACAAATAATTGCAACTGTACTGTGAAATAAGAGAAATGAGGGAGGGCAGCACTAGCTAGACTTCTCTAAACATATGGTCTTATTTTGGGGAGCCATTGCATCAGAGTTAACATTGTGGTGGTTCTTTCTGGGGTCTCTTGATCAGCTTTCTCAAGGTAATTGTTCATTTATGGAATGATGCTTACAATGCTCTGCCCAGAGCAAGGCATTGAATTCCCTTCACATAGGGAATAGATTTAGCCACCTTGTGTAAAAAGGGGATTTAATCCCTGTTCGGAAGGTCAATATAGAGTCTCTGTGCTGCTGGTCCTGGACTCAGAAGTGAATGTAATTGCATACATGAAAGTGGCGCCTTCCAGAAAGTCAGGGTCAAGCTGAAGGGTTCGGAGGTGGGCAGGAGCCTGGGACTGTAGGGTGAGAAAGGAGGGCGATCGAGACAGGCGATTCAGATGCAGCCAGGGGTAAAGTCTGCACCTCTGAAAGCATCCTGACAGAAGCAGGGCCACCAATTTCCACAGCAGCTCCCTGCTACCCTGCAAGGATAAGCTATTATTTCATTTAATTATTAATAAATTTCATTATTAAGTAGTAAAAAATTCCTTTTTACAGCCTCTTTTTTTTCTCCTGTGTGGATATTAATAGAAAGCAGATGTTGGGATCAGCCTCCAAAGGGGATGCGCTGACAACAACAGAATTTCAGACCATAAGGCCTCTTTCTTCTTTGCTGCTGCCCTCCGTTCCTGCGAAGTTACTGCACAGGCTCACCGCATTCAGAAAGAATGAGAAAAGTGCTAAGTGCCCTTTTCCTTTGCCATCTACCTRGCATATCCTGGAAATTCTGGAAAACTATTTGTGAGGCAGGACCTGATCCATCAGCTGATTCCACTGAGACATTGCTCCTTGACTTTTTTGATGTATGTACAGACAAAAGTCCTTCCATGAGCAATTGTTTCCAGGGATAGGGGTCTACAAGTGACTCATTACTCACAGAGAAGCTGTCCCTAGTGAGCTAGCCAGCCCTTAAATAGCTCACTATATAAAATGTCACTTTTTCAGCTAAAACTTAAAGGCAAATTTGGGGTACATGCAGTGTAATTCCTCAGACAGGAATTTGTGCAAGGCACTGGAGGATTTCTTGCAAGAGCACAATGGAATTTGCAGTGGTCACATTTGTCACGTTGTCAGCTGTGCAAGACAGCGTCTCTCTAACAGGTAATGGTTTTATTAGTGAGCACATTTATTGCCGTTTTATTAGTGATTCAGAAGGGAAAAATGCCACTAAATTAATAGCTCTAATCGCTTCTTGCTACAGCTTGCACTTTCCTTAGAAACTTCCCAGTCAAACATATTGACCCAATTCGCTTTGGATGCAACTTCTCCAGAGCCAGGAAAATGGCTYGGAGGCTTAATAGTTCAGATTTGACCTGTGCTTGTCACTGCCGTGTCTGACTGCACCACAGCTAGAAGTGAAGTTAATGAATATCCATATTTTTGTATAATGACTGAGCTTTCTTATGCTCCTTTTGTTTGGAAGAAATGTTTATTATGAGAAGATGTGATGGTAGCTGATAGTCTGTCTTATCTCTGGTCAAGCCTTCCGATTACTGTGTTGAGAATTTCCAGTTGAAAGCAGATGTGATCAGGATTCTGCTGAAGAGTCTTCCAATAAAGAGGTCTCTAGTCACGTTGTTTCTGAAAAGGTCCGTGGAAGGTTCTGAAAAGGCCTAATTGTCCTGAGTTCCTAACACAAAATATGTGACACGGGGCTTCCTCTCAGAAGGGTGATCAGAGGGGACTGGTTTCATCATTGGCTGCCCGCGGTACCCAGCTGCCCTGGGACTGTCTGTAAGGGCAGGGTCGAACGCGGGGCTTTGGCTTGACAAAACGCTGGGTAGCAGCATGACCCTGAAAAGGCTTTTCTCCACTCTGTCCTCAACTCCCATATTGTATAGAACAAAAYGAGGTTCTTAGAGATTTAAGTGCTTGCGACTGCGAACCTGGAATGAATGCAAAAGCATTACACAATGATTAAAGTAATAGGGTTCGTGCCTTGTGATCTGAGGAATCTGATGCTCTTGGCCAAATCGGTGAGCAAATACAGGCTTAGGAAGGCTACTGGAACGTCTCTCTTGGCATTTGCAGCCGTATGGTGACTCACCCCTGTATCTTAAAACTGTTCCTCCTTTTCACCTGCCTCCCCCACTCCTTACTGAAGAACATTACTTCTTCAATAAACTCTTAATGTAATCATACACCTGTATCATAGACCAGGAAATTGATGCTGTAGATAACAGCTAACAAAATTAATCTGTGTTTGCCTACAGACCTGTTTTCCTTGTCTGTTCATTTGTATCTCAGCTACGTGCCTGGGTCTGATCATCCAATTGTTGCTTAAAGATGCAAGGGCAGCTCTTCCCTGGGACTGTGTCAGAGAAATGAATGGGTTTGAAAAATAGTTCTTAGCTCTCTTTGTTGCAGTGATGGAGATRACAGGTGAGTTTCTACTGTCCACATTGCTCCCTTCTGCCAGATAGATCTTAAATTGGACCTATAATTTCTGTTTTAGTCTCTTCCAGAATAGACAAATATGATGATAAAACAAATTTTTCAAGAAAATATCCCAAGGCTGTAAGGGAGTCAAAGAACCCATTCCTCATCTGCCAAGAGAAAGACGGAGAGAGAGATTCTGGCAAAACAAAAGTGTTTAAAATGTCTGGAACTGCTTGAACTTCTCTATCTTATATATGGAGTGAAGCAGTATATAGGAAATGTGCTGAATCACTTGCTGTCCCTTAATATACCACTAGATAAAAGGTCTTTGCCCAGACTCAAGTGTCTTCATTTTACAGGCAAGCAATTAGCTGAAAGGAAAACTGTAAAGCATGTCTTTCCCTTTGCACCTTTGTACATTACTATATATTCAGGCCAATGGAAAGAACCTGACTCAGAATAATTCACTAGCATTTTAAGGGTTATACAGTATATACATTCTGTTAACAACTGAGGGGATCAATGCATTCTAAGCAGTATAGTGCTTTTTATATGGTGATTTGCCAGAGTGTTCTAATATATGGCTTTTACTCTAAGATCCCAATTCCAATAAACCCTGCTATGTTACAATACTTCACTGTAAAATACAAGTTATTTTTTTCATTCAATAAGCCCATAAAAATAGCAACCAAACCCCTCCAATCTGCGTGGACGGAGGCTGGCCGTGCTTAGCGTGGAGCTGGTCGCCCTTTTGGTCCTCCATTGCCCTATGGGGCCTGGCATTTGTGGGTGCTCCACGATCCTCTTGGCAGCCGCGTGGAAATGGGAGCAGAGCAGCATGTGGTGGCAGCCAGCGTTGAGTGCCAAGCCCTAGAGCTCTCCTCACACCAGTAAATGTGTAAAAGTTGTTTGTGGTGGTGAAGGCTGCACCTCAGCTAGGCCCAGATCCACACTCCCAAGCAAGTCAGGGGGACCAGGGAGTCTGATCCCAAACCCCAACAATGAGAGGACCCTACTGTTTTGGGAAGAATAGGTACAAAATTACCTCAAGTTGTTTGTAAGAAGTGATAAATGATGTTTGTATAAGGACTTGTTAATGGTTCTTGATGGTAACAGGAGGTATCTTAAAGCAGAAGCTTCCAGACTGCTTTGCTCTATGGATTCCAAGTGTAAAACTGATTTTATTTTCCAGATTTTGGGGGGGGGGGGGGGGAAACTCCTATACATTTCTCCTTTTACATTTTGAACATTTTAATGTCTGCTTAATAAATAAGCATTGGCCTAGAGATGTCTGCTTTAATCGCTGAATAAGGAGGTAGAAAATGGAAGAGCTGTCCTTTCCAGAATAAAATGACGGATTCATAAGTGAACTGTGTTTTAGTTTTGATGCTTAGAAAACCGCATGTTTAGCATATTGCTTTGCAGAGGTTAATACTGGCTGTCACTGGAATGAGCTGATGAAGTAATGATTAATATAGTCAGTGTTTGCAAATGAAATTCCTTGGTAAAATACAAATAAACTAAAGGACTTCTTAAGATGATTACACTTGAACTTCTCAGTTGATAAAACACAGGAAAAGTTGAGAGGAATTCTTGCTATTTTTCAGTATTTTCCAACCACACTCATGTGTTCCTCCTCTCTTTCTCTTTTTTTTTTTTCCCTTAAATAAAATACTGCAACACAATTTATCTTAATCTCCTTCATTTTTTCAAGCAAAATGATCTCTTCCAAAGTTGAAATAAAATTGACTTTTTTTCATTGATATACCAATGAGATCCCAACACTTAGTTAATTTATATGGTGGACAGGTTTATAACTGCTAACTTAGCATCATGTCTTACAACAATTATTAAAAAAAATCTTACAAAAGTGAGCAGTAAATTTAAGTGCTTTCTAACAGCTGTCTTGAAAGGCCATAACCCCATATCAAATATTCAATAAATTCTCTGTTGCGATAGTAAGCGATTACATCATGCCAAAGACTATTTTAATTGTTCAATTTGGATATTAAATGCCAGGTGATCATTGATTTCTCCCTCCCCTCTCCCCCCATTATAGCTTTTAGTCTTCTTGCTGCTGAACTTATTTAATTTAGCAGCCACAACTTGGATTACTAACACGCTGTGTCTAAACCGGATGGTTTGCTCTCGCTCTCCAGAAAAGTGGAATCGAAAGGAGCCACTCTGTTGTGTAAAGTACAGCATCTATATCTGTATTCATAGTCTTACGAGTAGTAGTTAAGGAGTAGCTCTACATACTTTCATGATTCTCATGAGTAGGTCTCCTTGCTAAGGTATGTGGAGGAGTTAGTCATGCTGCATCGTAGAACACGTTGCAGCTCAAAATGCCCGTGATGTCCCGCTGAAGCTCCTCGACGTGGGGCTGTGGGTGTGAACGTGCCCCTGGAAGGGTCCGAGTCTGGAGCAGGTAGAGAGCGAGGAAKGCTGCCCACAGCAGAGCTAGGTATCCACAGCTCAACAATCTCAGCTTTCTGCCTAGCAGATAGGACCCAGGCATAAGTTAGGAGGGCTTCTACGTTTAGTACTTGCGTGAAGAAACATCAAAGGAACGCTGACAGATTTCAGATGTTGTTATCATAGCTGGCAACTAGCAGGGCTGCTATGTTTTATCTCCACAGGAAGAACCTTCCTCTTCTTTTTCCTTTTTGCGCTCCTCAAAGTTCCTAAGTACAAGTGCATGTCTCCTGACCAAGGTATATTTATCACAGTTAAGTGCAAGAGATGTACTACAGTGTATGCCTTTTATTCCTCATTTTGACTTCCTTGCTAATGCAAAGTAATAGGCCTGAATGCCGAGTGTGCTAAAAGTCATATTTCAACAGCACCGTAGGCCATGTGTCTGCACAGCAGGTTTTTCCTCTGTCATTGTAGTGAAGCTGAGTGCAATGGTTTGTTTTCTGTCTGCTTTTGCCTGTCTTTGCACCACTCCATGCTAGAACTTCTGGGCCGCAAAGCTGTAGTGAGGGCAGTGCCACCTCTGCGAGGTTGTGGCAGCCACAGGAGGAGCCAGTGCAGCTGCTAGCTGTGTTTTGTCACTTCAATGACCCATTTCAACTGATGTTCTCTTTCTTTCCCTGTGGAAAGAAAGGGGTCTTTCCCTGTGGAAAGAAAAGTTATTTCTCACCTGGAAATACTCAGCCTCACAAAATACTGCTTAAAATTGAAAAAAAAATATGCCCTAGCCACAAGGAGCACCGAAATGCAAGTGACTCCTTCCATGTACAGAATGAGGCTCCGAGGTGCCAAACTTAGTTATGGGATCATTCCCCTCGTGTTAAAGATGAGGTTGTTCCTTTGAGTTGTGATTCTSTAAACTTGCATTCCAGGAGAGAAAAATAAAGTAGGTCCATATTGGAGATGACAGACTGTAAAAGGCCTGATCTAAGACTGGTGGTGTCAGTGGGAATGTTTCCAGTGATCCTGGTATGATGGGGTTCAGACCCCATCCTGCATGCAGGAACGTGACTCAGAACCTGGTCCTAAAAATAATGTCCCCAAGGTCACTGAGATAATTTGCTTCACTAAAAATTAATGAGTGACTAAGAGACTTTGTCATTAGCTTCACCACTGCGTAGACAAGTTGTTTGCCTGATGAATGAAGCGGGAGCGAGGGGAGCCTGCGTGCTACGCTATCAGCTGGCTTGGTTTTCCTGCCATGGCTCCCTGTGCTGCTCCGGCTGCACACAATCCAGCCAGAGCTTTGTGAGTCACTGGGAAGCTCTCCCTGTCCATTCTCCTTAGTTATGAGTATTTTTACAGCTTAGAAGTTGCTTATCAGTCCTGAGTGTGTACTTGGGCTATGCTCTGTAATACAATATGCTCTCTCCGTCGCTGTATTTCTGTCTGAGAAACACAGGAATGAGTGAACATGAAACTGTCTATTAGGTGGGATGAAAAGCACTGTACATCATCAGGAAATAAGGTAGGAATGAAATGAAAACATTTCTTAGGGGCAGATAAAATGGCTTACAGAGGTTTCGCACACTAATCCAGTCAACCAGTACTGTGGTTACTGGAACCACTGTAGTTTGACAGGTTAAAAATAGCGAGAACACTGAAATCTATTGTTACTTAGCTTAYTTAACCTGCTGTACTTCAGGAATATTTCTTAATCCATCAGATTTTGAATATAATAAAATAAAGCATAATTTAAGTTCTGCTAGGAAAATACCTTCCCTGTTGCCTATTAAAATCTCACACATTAATGCTGCTGTATATTCCTAAGACAAATATAAGCAAAATAATCCATTGCTATTCAAAGACAGAAAAGTAATTAGAAATAAAAAKGTAAGATAACTGTATCTACCTCCCCAAAAAGGACCTTACATTAAAGAACAGCATATTGTCTCTTAAAGCTTTTCTTAGTGGATGATTTCTACAAGAATACTTCTGTGTCACACAGCTGTCCCAAACCAAGTAAGGGCTAAATTTATCTTCCTTTCTGAATTTTTGAATTTGTGCTGTCGTTCAGCAGCTTCTCCTGGATAAAATACATCATCATTTACTCTATTAGAAAATAAATGTATGGATGTATTATGGAATTTGCATTCCATTACCTTGGTTTGCATGCCATAAAACATTTATTACACCCTTGGGCTACAGTCTTAATAATGACTGGGTGAAATGCACTAATGTGGTCTTGGCCTTGCTATAGAACAAAAGATTAATGCTCTTTGATGTCACCCGGCTAATAGTTGTGCTCGCCAATTTGTCCCTTCAAAAGACATTATAGTCACACAGACAATCCTTGTAAGACTAAAGGGAGCAAAAAATGTTTCAACCAAACCACAAGCTAAAGCCCAGTTAACCAAGTAAGCATTACATTAGATTTACATCTCTAAAAATAAAGGTATGCAAGCTTTCTCCAGCAAGAGAAGAAAGATCTTCCACATTTTATACTCTCCTCTTTTTTTGATTATACCCTACTGACATCAAGTTTAAAAAAGACWTCAATATTTTCTTATATTTTATGGCAGATACAAAATAACATTTTAGTTAAACTCCTGGAAGACATATATCAATACGGTCTACAATCCCTAGCCTCTCAAGCCCTTCTCATGTAATAAATTTCACTTGCCTCTGATAAAACTATTGAATTTTTTATCTACCTGCTTCTCTTCTGAGAGAAGAGGAAGAAGTCTTTTCTTGGTACTTAAGAAGCAACTTTTAGTTAGATCTGTAAGCATGTGTGGCAAATGCATAGTTATTGCTGGTGGAGTTTACAGAAAACATAACTTGCAATTAAACCGTTCTGCCAGGATGCCAAAAATTGCAATCCCTGTCAGACTTTCTGACCCAGGCAGTTGATCAATATTTGGATGATAGACAGTTAGGAAAAACCTCAGGAGAAACCTTGTGGTGAAGGAGGCATCACCTCCTTAAGCCGGTGTCTCAGCTGGATGGAAGTAGGGGGTGGTTGTGCTGTTTGACAGGCCAACTTTCTGTGACTCTAAATGGAGAATAAGGGGGCTAGCTCATAGGATGTGAATCAGCATTGGTGTTTTTTGGAAAAAGAGTGGAACGATGGTGACTTAGCTGAGTCTTTGGACTGTATTGTCACGTTGTGCTGTGTTCCAGTCTTGGGAAATGGCATCGTGGCCATTTGAATTTTCTGAGTAGTTTTGGTGAAGGATGTTTCTGCCCCTGCAATTTTGTATCTTGCCCCATATGGTTTTGCAGTGTCCTTCCCAATTGAAAAYCACTTGCTGTAGTTCCAACTAGAGGTGCTTGTGCTTCAGGATTTGGGAGATCTGTTTAAAGTGAAACTGTTTGTAATTACGTAATGTAAAGCACCAGGTATTTAATCAGTATGTGCTGACCTCGAATCCTCTCAAAATTGACTGACAGACGAGCCAAAAGCATGCTTGTATCACACAAAGAAATTCATAAAGCTTTCAGAAATAGTAAAGTAATAGTTATAAGGCAGGTTTTTGCAAGCAATATGATTAACAAAGCAGATGGGCATGAGTGAACTTTTCTTTTTCCTTCCCCCTTTGTACTGAAAGAGAAATCASAGTCTGCTATAAAAGTCCCGGTACAGGAGATACGGAAACACAGAGAGGAAACTCAGATTCTATAATATCTCTTAATAAATGCTTATAAAGGAGGAGTGGGAAACTGATGATTGCTCGATGGCAGATTGAAATTGTCTTTTATAAGTATAAAAAAGTAGTAATTATAGTGTGCCCGACTGTCTCTGCGAGTGAGATGACTAAGAGATAATCCAGAGTGTTTTCCTTTATTTCTAGACTTGTTTTGAAGTAAAAAAAAAAAAAAAAAGCACTTCTCTAACTACATGGCAGACCTTATGTTGCTGTTTGTGTGTGTGATATGTATCAGATATATGATGTGCATGTGAAACACTGTGCATTAGAAAAARAGATAGTTATTAGGATAAGTTTATTTAGATTGGCAGTTTCTAAGTGGAATCTTTACAAACCTCAAAAAGTCCGTACAGAATTTTAATTTAGTCARTATGTATACTTAAACATAGTAACTTTTCTGTTCTCTCCCTCTGTGTGTATATGTCTGACATTAAAGCGGTAACCTCAAACCCCAAAGCCTGAGATAAAATGTGCCTGCACCAGCAATGCAGATTTGGGGACCTAACGTGGGAAGTAATATGAAATGCAGCTAAACACCAGGGAGATTAACCATATACAAACCTGTATTTTTAATTGACTATGAACAATTTGCTTTCTTAATCCTTTCTGAAGTGCTAAGTTATCCTGATGATCACAGGACAGTCACACCTTAAGGCCTAAGTCAGGCCTTAAGGCCTCTGCCAACACTGGTGCCTTGATCAGCATGGGTCTACATAGCAGCACGATGCTTCCTCAGGCMACAGTGGATTTCAGGTGGGTTTTATGTGTGCTCCATCTGCTTAGGTTTGCCTAGGAAGTCTCCTGTCCAAGTGCTAGTGAAACCTGCCTCCCCATAGCTTGAGACCTGGTAGTCTTACTTGGTAGTCTTGTGCTTAGAAGCTGTCTGTGTTGTAGAGAATATTAAAGACGTCCAACCTTCAGGTACAAATAGACAGATCCCCTCACATTTGTCCTCCTGTATGAGCAGCAGATCTCTCTCAGCAGCTGTGTTTTTACTGGTTTCTGCCTGCATTTCTGCTCTCCCTTCTGCTGTGTCAGAAATTCCTCTAGTTTGCAGTTAGACCAGCAGCATCTACTTGCAGAGCCCTAAAGGGAGAGCCCAGGGCTGTTCTGCTCCTCTCCACAAAGCCTTCTTGGCATGGTAGCCAGATGTGACTACTGTTTGTGCGAGTTGGCCATAGCGCAATGAGAAGCTACAGCTAAGAATCACAAAACATCTGCCCGATGAGAAGCTGATCGTTTTTTTTATCACAAAGCTTGGTAGATAACATGTGCATTATCCATGTCAAACTTGATTCCACTCTCACACATACTCATGTGCAGAGAGATCACTTACCCAGAGAAATATCTCTACAAGATGCATGTGAAAAATAATAGACTACTACGAAACTAAGTTAAGGACTTGAATCAGAAAGTGCCAGAGTGCAGAAGGTTGTTTGGGAGCTACCATCTCCTTATGACTTCTCTATATTTCTCTAGAGGTTTTGTCAAAAGCAACTGCTTGTCACATCTTAAGCTACAGAAAATGTCCTACTAGGTGCATGTAAAATACTATTTCCTTCTTCTCCACCTCCCCCTCCCCTAATCTAAAGCTGTGTATTATGGCTAGTCCTTAATGTGATTTTRTACTATTTCAAAGAGACTCCTGCCTCAGTTAATATGACATATGTTTAATTTTCTCATAATTCAYGTTCAGTGTATGGCTACAGGCATTAGTTTAAAAATATCAGTAAATTTTATTTTCACTTTTCTCATTTATCATCTTTGTTTACTAATTCTGGCTTGGGCAAAATGAAAGGTAGGATTGTCCACAGTGTCCACGCTGAGACACCTATAGGTTCGTATTTTTATCTCTTTGCAAAAAAAACCCAAGTTTGAAGTGCAGCTCCAGTCAATAACATGCACAGCTTGAACTGGCCTATGCACCTGGCCTCTGTGYTTTGTGCTGATCACTTGATGAGTAAGGACTGTACAACTAGTGCCTCCCTCTAAAACCTTGAAGTGGCTTGTTCAGCATCACATAAAAATTCAGTGTCAGGAGAAACATAAGATCCAGTTCTTCACAGTGACATTCAGTGGCTTTAGCCATCAGCCCTGTCTTCTGTTTTAGCGAGTGGAGTACATGGGGAGGAATCACCTGCCCAACAACTTCACTGTCCTAAGCAGTTCCAGGCGACATATGAATAAGGGACTGGTTTTATGCAATTAAATAGTATACACACACAAGAAATTGAAATAAGGGTGCATGGCCAATTTGGTTCTTCGTTACTTAAGTTTTCATCAGCTGATTTGGAACTTGGCAATATGACTTTAAGTATTGTCCCACATTTAAAAGAGAGAGTGCTTACAGCATAACATCTTCAAGGCATCTTAAATTATTATATCAACTGCACAAATTCGACCATTCAGGTAATAAAGCAAATGGTTGTCAGGAAAGTCTACTTGCCTCTCTGCATTGTAGTCTTTACCAAGGAATTGAAAGAAGCCGTTGGAAGGGGCCATGCTCATCTGTGAGCACTAACGTTACAGATAGGACATAAAGACAGAATACACTTTTCCATGCAATTGGTAATTTTCAGTGTACTTTGTAGATCATAACATTCAAATTGAACAGACAAATTCTGAGAAAGTGGGAGTGGACATAGAGGCATATATATTCCCTTCCCTTTGGCCTGTCCCCTCATCTTTCCATATGTAGAATGGAGATAGCTGTCATTTACTTGGTTCTACAGGTGAACAGAGAGTTGTTTGCCCAGTGTAGCTGGGGGAAAAGAAGAAGGGAAAAAGGCACTGTTTCACTGAGTGCTCAGCACTTTTTGATGGAAGGATGCGATGCAGATTACCTCTGGTTACTGGAGCAAATTTCAAAAATCCATCTCCTGCAATGGTAACATGTAATACAGCTGCTTCCTATCAGTCTTGTGCTAAGTGTACGTAGCGATCAAACTTGGAAATTTCAGAAGGAGAGCTTGCCACTAGGAAAAAGTGTGTGCAGTTAATTTGGTTATTTCAGGAGACTATATATACTGTAATCATCACAGACCTCAGCGCATGCTGGCTGTATCATTCAAATGTTTTTTTGTACAAGAAGTTATTGACTTGCCTGAGTATCTGGTAGGAAAGGTATGGTTATCTTGAAGTTTATTCTTCTTCTTCCAGAAATTTTAAGGAATGTTATGGGTTCATTCTTTTTGTAGGCTATTTTTTTGTAGGAAACTCTATGGGATACTGTTCCGTGCAGCTCTTTTGTTTGATACGTATGTGAGAACATTTGAGACCATAATGGATTTATTAACRTGCAGATGGCACTCAGCTGTGTCTCTCCCCTATCACACCGGAAGGTTTAATCTCTTTGCTCTTGTAGAACCAGATCCCTTRGGAGGCTAAAAGGCAAGTTGGACCAACCTCAACGCAGATGGGATGGAATTTGAATGGATGGGGAGGGAGTTCCTGAGGATGATTACTGACAGGGCAAATGCTCTTTCTGTTCTCAGGAAGTACATCTACGTTTTTATTTTTCTCTAGCAAGCAAGAATGCTTTTGTGTCTTTCTGTACTTTTTTTCAGTGCTATCAAATTCTCTGTGCAGGGCCTGGAAAGCAAAACAGAACATGGCTACCTTAAGCTGTGAGATGCCATGGCCAGCTCGGGGCAGGAGTAAACGTCATATTCTGTTCCAAGCTATGGGCTTGGAGAGAAGCCCAAAAGTTGCCATAGTGGAGTGATTTTCTTAGTTAGTCATAGAGGTCCCTTACTTCAATGAGAAGTGAAATAACTAAACGCAAGAGACCTTAGTAAATCCCATGCATATTGCAGTGAGGAAGGTTTAAAACTACTGGAAGCGTGACAGCCAGGGCTAAAATATACCTCAGTTCTTGGGMTGACTCTCATTCAGGATATCATAGAATCCTTAAGGTTGGAAGGGACCTCTTATATGTAGTTGCTTTGGAGCAGGTGGCACTTAGACTTAGCCCTCAGCTGTAGGAACCAGCATAACTCTGTTGTAGACTGAGAAGACTCAGTGATTTGCAGCTCTGCTCATTGCTCTTTAACTGATGTGAGCATATATAGAGCCATAAGCAATGTGTTCATATATATATATATTTATATATATATGTGTGTGTGTGTGCGTATGCATGCATATATATCTATGTATACACATACATACACAAGCATACATGCATATATATATATTTATATAAAAATATATAAAACATCCAGGAAGAAACAAGTAGAAGGAAGAGTCTGAAAGCACAGAAGACCCTGCTCCTATGTGGCATCTTCCTCCTTTGCAGCTCATCAGCTGCTGGGGTAGGACAGACTCCCTGCAYGAAGCCCTGCAGCCTCCCACAGCCCCGGCCTTCCCCATCCTCACCGCCACAACGAGGGCGGGAAGGGCTTCCAGTTTGGGGTTGACGTTATTTCCTTGAACAATTTGGTAAAGTGCTGAGCGAACAGTTTGTTTGCTCACAGCCTTTGGATTTACGAGTTGCCGGTGCTGGAGACATTACTGTTTGTCATGCATTTTCCTCTGAATTTCCCTTCCTTATCCTCCTGCCTTCCAGCCTTTTTCAAGTCTTTCCCTTGCTGGCRCTTTTTTAATGCCTCTCCCTTTCAGGATCCTCCTGAAAATAGTGAATCATAGAATGGCATGAAAGTTCATGTTGTTATTTTGAATTTTGTTAATTAAGGCAAGTAACAAAGAGAAGGGGGGGAAAAAACCCTTAAACCTACACACTATCCAGTGTTTAGAAGTGCAAGCAGGTTATGCTACCTTTTGTACTTACACATCTGTAATTTGGGGTGATTTGATTTGCAATAAGAAAGCAGTTTTACTTTTGCATGCTAAAAAGAATGAAGGTTCTGCAAACTCCTTATTTTCTTCTGTAACTTAAGTTCTGTCAGTTGATAGCGCTCAGTCCTACTGTTGTTTATGTTTGTTCTCTGCTAGTGCCAGGTTCTGCCCGTATGAGGAAAAAGGGCCTAAAAGGGAGAAGGAATAAAAAAGATGAAGCAAAAACTAGATGGGTCGTGCTGTACAAGTAGTCTGCCTACTCCAAGTCTGCCTCGTTTCTCATTAAAGATCACCAGTGCATAGCAGGCAGTGTTGCTCTGGAGACRAGGACTCTGCATGGGATACCTAGAGAGACACAACTTTACCAAGCTCAGCACCAGAGACCCTTTTCTTGCATTCTCAGCATACAAACATGAATAACAGGGGCCTGGTTTGAAAAAGTACAAAGTTCTTTTTTTGGTTTTGTTTTGTTTTCTTGTATTATTTTGTTTTGGGTTTTGAGAATTAAACAGAGATCCTGTTTTGCATTGTTTAGCAAATGGTGGTGGAACTATAACTGCTCCACCAGCTATATTTTCTTTGAAAAAAAATATAGTTTTACTGATACACCTATCACATAAACAGAAAAAGCTGTTAATGCTCAGAAAAGTRTTATTATTATTTTGGACAACACCCAGTCTTCCTAGCTCAGTCATCTTCATGATCAAATTCCAAAATTGCAAAAATCTGGCAAGCAAGACTACGTGAAATTGCAAAGAGATGCTGAATAATGTGGTGTTTGTGAGAGAGAGCACTCCTCGAAGAGCAAGTTACACAACCTTTCCTCTGCATGTAACTAGCTGGCTGCACCAGTAGCTACCATCTGAAAACTGCTTTGTGAAGCATGTTGGTTGTTTCAGTCCTCATGCAGAAGAGCTGGCAGGGAGGGGAAGGAGAGATGGCTAAGCAGACAGGGAAGGAGAGATGGCCACTTCTCTGCTGCGCCTCGCTCCTAGCCTCAGGACATAGCAGACCCCTGTGTGACCCCTCCACTGGTCTGACCCCGCTGATCTGAAGGGAGAAGATCCAGTTTCTCCCCTCTGTCCGGCCATGCTGGACACGCACAGGTCACGGGCGCGAGGGCAGTGGGAYGGGGTGGCTGCTGCAGGGCCCAGGTTGCCTCTGGACCAGCAAGGTCACAGGTAACTTGGCCTCTGGGACCAGGCTCCCTCCATGAGATGCACAAGTGCAGGATTTCTAGCATGCCTTTCCCGAGCGGGTAAATGGCAGTTTCTTTTGAAATCTCCTGATAAGGGCTATGTCTCAACTTGCATCTCCTGCATACCCTCCAGGAGTAACCAACCCATCAGTGAAGGGTAAAAATGGAGATAATTTCTAGCCTGTTCCCTAGTCTTCATAATCCCAAGGTGTTTTAGGCATAACAGGRACAAGAACTGTTAAGAGTCTATACAGGCACAAGTCTGTGCAGTAGGAAAAGGATCCGGATTATCTGTTAATGAGGGTTGGCTGACCAAGTGCTAAAGCTCTGTCAGTACCTTGGCGGCATCATCGCGTGTCTTATCTTTATTATAGCAACAAATTAAAAGAAGAATTCTATAGGTTAGGCAGGTAATGTCCAGATTCCGCTCTCTTCTGCAATAGAGAAACTATCTAATGATGACGATTTCCAAATTCCAGTGTGTTTCTGTGTGTTCTGATTTGATATTTCAGTGTGCTGTCACTTGAAATTAATTGCAACTAATTAAAAATGATCCAGTTAGGACAATTGGACAATAGTGCTCTGGAGATTGCTTCATTCCCAGAGGTTTTAGTGGCTTGCTGCTGTACTGGTTCAAGTCTTCAGAAGGGTGCTATACATCATAATGTCATTTTACATTGTTATTTCTCTAAAAGCAGCAATTTAAGAGAGTCTCCAGTGAACCTTGAGCAACTTTGCACTAAAAAGAAAAATGTTGCTGTTCAAGATCTGTAAAATATAAAATATAGATTCAAAGAAATCACTTGACATGAATAGTAGCATTAAATTTGCACCATTATTTGCATGTAATACGTAATGTTGTAGTAAAAGGCTAACAAAGCATTTAGGCTGCTGTGGGGCTCGTTGATTTTCTGCACCTTTGTTCAAACTAGGTCAGAAACAATGTTGGTCTTATTTTATTGCACACGTTTTCCTCACATTTGCGACTCACATCTTCAAGTGATCTAACACAGTTTAAGCCCACAACACGCTGTGACCTATAGCTCTTATTTAGAGAGAAGCAATAGTCTCATTTTGGTTTATATTACCCTAACCAAGCAGCTGGCTAACGTGAACTAAACTTCAGAATATACAGAGGGACTTTTTTTATTTTTTTTTTTTAATATTTTTTGTTAGTAACTTGGGTGAGCTGGGGGCTTAATGGAATAAGGTTTGCTTTCATGTTAGGGTGAAGGCCAGTCATTGAAAGGATTATGAAAATGAACCTTGTAACCAGTGCAAACATGGTGCTCTAGCACCGCTAAACAGCTCATTTGATATTCTGTCTCCCTGCTATAAGCAGAAGCATAGAGCCTGCTAAAATTAGATTTTGTCCCAAGTCCCAGAGCAACAAATCTTAGCGGCTGTGCAACCCATACTTAGCAAACTTTCTTCTGTGAGGAAATATAGATGCCGGATTGAAGATCAGTATGGTCGCAGGGAGGAAAAACACAAGCTAGAGGCTATTTTTAGATAATGATGAGGCTTTTAAACAAATCGTATATAGTCCTGACATTTCACATCATTTCTGCACTGAGAAACATGTGTTTTATCATTGAAAACAGCTTATTTGTTATGCTGTCTGACCCGTCCTCCTACTCCAGTACAGCTGGAACRTCACCTCCTCTCAACATATTTTGCTTTTCTTAATTCATCTGATTTCTGATCAGGGCCATCAGTCAGGCTTTGAATAGGTCTGATTCAAAACTGTGTTATTTCATTTTTACACTGCCATAATGGCCCCAAAATCAATGGAGCTGCACTGACTTAAACCTGCTAATGCAGTGGCAGCTCAGACCTACTGAGTCTGTTTTGCTAGTGAGGCCGTTAAAAATGGTTTCAAACCCCTCAGCAATGAGGGAAACGGTAGTTTATTTTCATACGTATGGTGGGTTCATCGGGCATTCTAAGGCGTGTGCCTAATGGACAATGAGCAGATTCTTGGCTTTGTCAGGAAACTTTCGAGGAAAATTCTGTTTTAAAATGTGTGTATTTTTTTTTGCACAACTGTGATCTCTGTGGCCCCTATAAGGACAGAACTGATCACAAACATATATGCTAAAGGATAAGCTCTCTAAAAGRGAGAGGGGAGAAAGTCCTCATCCCGCTGAAGCCAACTGCATTTTTACCTCTGGCTTTCCTGGAATTAGGAATTTTTCCTAGGGGTCTCCTGCGTTTACATTACCCCAACCCTGCCGCTCTGAGCAGCGCACACAAGGCCTTGCCTCCACGTAAGTGTGACAGCGCTGTCTTCTTCACTACATCAGCACAACTTGCTCTGTGTTTTTATGGGACTGCCCCAATATCCTGTCTCTAAATGCCACGTGAGATTAAGCAGCCCCGCTGTGCCCTGTGCTCTGTGCATGTGGAGCGTCGGGCCCCAGCAGCCTTCACGGAACAGGGAATGAGCTCCGGGGAGCCACTGGGAATGTTTTGTCCATCAACATGTTTGCACCAGACAATAAAAGCACTCCAGGCASTTGTAAGTTAAAACCACCAGAAGATACAGAGAAAAAGGCAGTCTCGGAGACAACTAAATCCTCAGCAGTGTGCTTTGGATAGRGGATAACTCATGTCGCTGCTGCTGCAGTTGGTTTTTAAAACATAATCTTTTTCTATTCAAGGCAGAGAAGAAAATCGCTAAAGCAAATAAATGACCTGGCGAAACCTGGAGAAGCCTTACATGCGTTAGCCTTTATTTTGCTGGTAGACAGAGGTGTTTTGCTCGKAGGGCTGGTAACGCATCATAGAATTAAAGAGGGAAGTAGTTGTGTGTGTGTGCACCAGTTTTGAACCTCATTCAGGCTGTGCTCCGGTGTTCACTGCAGAAACTGCTGGATAGCTTAAGACAAACACTACTGTTTGTTGTTGTTTTGTTTGGTTTGCTTAAAAAAAWATTTTAAAAAATCTATTCATCTGCTAAAAGTTAACGTTTTGCAGTTCCATTTGTGGTAGATCCCCTTTTCCGAGGCTCTCCTGTGACACAGGCACCACGCTGTCCCACACCAGCGCCTCAACAAGACTGAGTTTCCCTTGCTTTAACCCCTGCTCTCATCTTCCTGATGGAAGCGGCAGTTGGGGGAAGAAGCTTGACAGGATGGAGTAAATTTCATTTAACTCAAGTTTAGCTTGAGTAAGGACAGCGTGGTTCAATCTGTGCTACAGATCTGTTGGAATCGCTAGGATAAGCACTAAAATAATTTGACATAATTACATACACTGTAGATTTGGTCACAGAGAGAGAGATGGACAGGGACTGGATAGTCGCTGTTACTGCATATGTGATATTCCTGTAACTTTAATAAAAAAGATAGAAAGATGGTAGCGGAGAGTCCCATATTTTTCAGCTTCTCAGTGTAAACCTTCTGGCTTTGTGTTTTGGCAAACCAGTAACCAGAAATCTGGTTTTTGCAAACACTTTAAAGGCTTCGCTCCGTGGTCTCAACACCTGGTGTATCTCAGCTCTTGGCATAATTTAAACAAACAGGGCATGTAACACATCTCTCTCTCAGTCAAATAAAGCAGACTTGGTGTTCTGCCAATTCTGCTCTCATTTATTTGCTAACCCCGGGTTTTATTTATTCCCTGAATCATCAAGCACATTGCAGAGAGTGACAAGAGCAGACAATATTACATCTAATAGCCATATAATAATGTAAATAAAATATGGTAAATCATCGGGTACTGTACTTGCCTGTTTTTAACTGCCCCACTCATTTTGTGGGGAAATTTTTTTTTTTTTTTCCACAGAGCAGAGTTAGCAAGAATATACCCCAGGAATATACTGAAGTCCACATTAAGTCAAAAAAACCTCTAACTTAAAAATATACCTGGACGTAATATAAAATTTGCTGTGTGGGCCTCATCCTATGCTCATTGAAGTCTATGGCAAAATCTCTTCTGCTTTTAATGACTCCTAGATCAGCCCAATGTTGCCTAAGTGTAGCTCATAGTCCTGTAAGCAGTAACTGGTGTGAGGATCTGTGATGCACTGGAATGCTTTCCAGTGTTGAGCAAGAGTTAATGAATTTTTATGATCAGAGGGAGAGAGGAATTAAGGGTAAAAGAGGGGAGAAAAGGGGTTTTTTTTGAAGTTGAAAAGTGTGAGGGAGATGATTCTTGGTTCCCACAAAGGCGAGGATCCATGGGCAACAGCCCATGGTGTGGATTAGATGGGCAGAACAAGCGTGTAGGTGACAATAAAGCCTTACATTTGTTTAAAGTTTATGCTTTAATGAGATTTGTCTAGCTCAGTTCTAGCTCGGCTTTACACAGCAGAGCTGATTTACAGCTTCACCAGATGAAGAACCTGAGCTGGCAGGTCAGTTTTATGTCACTTCTAACTTTAAATATTGACAAAAAGAATCGTGTTTCTTGTGTCTATAGTGTTACTATTGAAATACTTTTCTGAAAACTGATTCTGTGAACAGTTTTCAAGAGCAGCATGCAAATAATGAAGGGAAATGACTGCCTGAAGACTTTTGTATATAGTTTCTGACTATAATATTCACAAAACACTTACTTTCTTCTGTTTATTAGCTAGCCATTCCTGTTAGGTTAATATGGGAAGAGAAGACTCTGCAGTACTTAGGGTTGTGCCTTGCCCACGTAATTGGAAAAGTAAATGGTTTCCCCATGATCAGAGCTGGAACCTGTGCCAAAATGACTGAGCTCCATTCAAAAACCCCTTCTCATGAGTCATTTTGTGGCAATGCATGCTGAAAGACATGGCAAAAGACCAGGAGTAAAATAATCAGCACACCTCAGGCTGCTAATAATAACAAAATAAGCTTTTCCTACTGTGAAACTGGCTCCTCTGTAGAGTCTTCAGACTCTAAGAAGCTCCTGAAAGTCAAAATCTGTATTAGTCCCTAAATATATACATATATATATATATATTTCCCTTTAAAAGCACAGTTTATATCCTGCCCTAAAATGTAAAGAAGCAGTGGGTTAAATTTCCCATTCAGTGCCTAATCCCAGTGTGCTTTAGCATGAGTCCCTTGGAGAAAAAGTGCCTGCAATATTCTGGATCTTAAGGAGAATGAATGGCAAGGCACAGTTGCAAGGGCTGGGATTCAAGAATCATTGGCCTCACTACTGAAAACAGTGAATCACTGGCTTGACTGTTCCAGATCCAGCTCTGGACCCCCTTGTCCCCTAAACCATCACAATGTATTCATTCCCGCTGAAGCTCCTCATGCATTGTGCAATGTATTCATTTCCACTCTTTCCACTCTCTTCTACTCATGCATTGTGCTCAGAAGACAGATACTTTTTTTTTTTTTTTTTTTTTTTTTTTTTTTTTTTTTTTTTTTGTATAAAAAGCAGCAGAGGGCTAAGATTGCTCACTGATTGGAGTGAGGTATCATGCTAGAGAAAACAACTATTTCTCAACTTCAGCTTATCAGTTCTGGATTTCAATAGCTGTGTTGAGCGTACTCCTTTATTTCTTTATTTCTGGGGGTTGAACTGCTCCTCTATTATGTGGGCTGGGCAAAGAGCATGGCCCTAAGAGGTTCTCMGTGTGATTTATTCTACATTGACAACCACTTAAGTGAAGGCAAAGTTAGACCCAAAAGGCACAGGGTGATGAAAGCGGGAACTGAAAAATAGCATGGCAGTCAAAATTGCTGAGTTTCAGAAAGCCCTGGCTTGGACAGTATTAGAAAACTCTTGGTCTAAAGGAATCCCAAAGAGCCCTCTGTGGAAACCCAATCCCACGGCTCGTGTGCTCTTCTTGAAGGCTTTTTTCTTTCCCTCCACCAAATGACACTGGGAAAAAAAGCCTTGTGGACTTCCCTACTTGCTGCAAGTCAGCAGCTCTTAGACAAGATGTTTTCTGTTTACAAGAGACAGCCTTCTCTACATCCACACCCACGAGGAACACACAGTGTGTGCAAGTCCAGCTGACTTGGTTCTGGTTAGGTCACGGGCCAGGCAGTGTCACAGTGCTTCCTTGGGAGGGCATGTGCAAGAGTGTTGCTACCTCGGGAATTCTGTGAAGAACCAGCTAGGGTTGGTTCAGACAGTGTTGCCCGAGAGCTCAGCTGTCACTCACTGAATTATCACTTCTGTATTTGCCTGACCTGCTGGGCTGGTTGGAAGGCTGGCAAGCCCGCGCTCCGTGCTGCAGGTAGGAAGTGAACCTGGTCCCCGGGCAGGTTATGATTGTTCCATGCAAAAATGAACGGGAATAAAGGTATGGGACGACYTTCTCCTTGGCAGCAGCTACCACACTGGTGTAACTGAAAGCTGGGCTGCAAAAGGGAGCACAYGTGATGCCCAGGCATAACACTTATCTGAGGACAAAGCTGTTGCTTTGACAATTGCTTTTCAGAGTAGAGCTTCACTTCAAAGTAAAGAGCCTGGAAATTGTCCATATTAGCTCTGAACTGTTCTTAAGATATCTATGGCTGATCCATTGAAGCTAATCAGTCTTTCCAAGGTTGTGTTTTCAAGACCCCTCTATAATCCAAATAGTACAATAAAAGAGTGTTTCCAGCTCTTCTCTCAACAGCCAGGGAATGCAACATGATGTATGTGCTTTGTTCATCTTCTGTATATATGAAGATGCAATGATAAACTGATACATATATATATTTTCCCCTAGCATAGGCATATTTWAAAAAAAAAAGAAAAAAAAAAGAAAAAGGCAAGGAAGAAAAGGAGGAGTAGGAAGGCTGTTCTGCGTGTTTTGCTGTTGTTGTTTTCTGAAGCAAAAAGCCAAATTTAACTAACATAGTTCATGGCAATGAAGATGGAAAAAGTACAAATAAAACCAGGAGTCTTGTTCTAACTTGCATTGTGTTCAGAGAGTGGTGAAGAAAGCGTGTGTCTTCTTCAGTCTTTTACAGTCTTAAATCATCTGTGATGATCCCTGTCCCCGCATGGTAGATCTCCTGCTACTTTGTCTCGGGAAACTTTCAATCCAAGAGCACAATAAAAAGCTTTTTTTGCTGTTTTCAACTTCCTTATAAAATAGATGTACCTGAGGGTGTATTTTCCCTTCCCTTTAGTCTGGATTTCCTGCTTTTTCAAACAAGAGAAAGTTAAAGCTGAATGATTGTATATGGCAGCCCTCTCACATCGCTCCTGAGCCTGTAGATGAGAAAATGAGAGGGACTGGTATAACTTTGCTGAGTTTTACAGTAAACTTTCTGTTTACTGTGTCTTCAAGCATAAAAGATTGCTTTTACATTTCTTTATTAGGTTTGAGTTTGCAGACGTGTCAGTTTTCCTCATGCTGCTATGCATAGTAACCTTTTGTCCCATGTCTCTCTAAATTAGATGCTTCAACTGGGATAAAAATGGAGGTGTTGGTTCCAAACTAGGGTTTTCTTCATGATCCAAACAGAGGTGATGTAGATTAAGTACCAGGAAAAACTGGTTTAAAGAAGTGATACAGGGCATAAAGCAGGCACCAATTTGTCACTTCATATGTGCATAAACCTCCTATATTTTACATGCCAAATGGCCAAAAGGATGTGTGACTAGCAGAAGTTTTCGGCTCTGCTCATAAGCCTTTTGCTGCCTTGGTACCTTTATTAAACTTGTGCCACTAAGTACGTGACTGAAGCACATTCCACAATTTTTCTCCCTTTTCCACCATATTATGGAAGCTGCAGAGTGAGCTCTGTGTCTCTAGCTTATGTTAATTCCCGTGGCTTCCGAG